>NC_042630.1:71580499-71927961 GCF_901001135.1 Rhinatrema bivittatum
CATTCTGCACAATCTCTGAGGTGAAAATGCAAGATTTAAGAGTTTTGTCCGAAAACTCTTTTTTCACTCTGAAATGATGTTAGAACCAGGTTTTCAAGCATTCTGCACAATCTCTGAGGTGAAAATGCAAGATTTAAGAGTTTTGTCCGAAAACTCTTTTTTCACTCTGAAATGATGTTAGAACCAGGTTTTCAAGCATTCTGCACAATCTCTGAGGTGAAAATGCAAGATTTAAGAGTTTTGTCCGAAAACTCTTTTTTCACTCTGAAATGATGTTAGAACCAGGTTTTCAAGCATTCTGCACAATCTCTGAGGTGAAAATACAAGATTTAAGAGTTTTGTCCGAAAACTCTTTTTTCACTCTGAAATGATGTTAGAACCAGGTTTTCAAGCATTCTGCACAATCTCTGAGGTGAAAATACAAGATTTAAGAGTTTTGTCCGAAAACTCTTTTTTCACTCTGAAATGATGTTAGAACCAGGTTTTCAAGCATTCTGCACAATCTCTGAGGTGAAAATGCAAGATTTAAGAGTTTTGTCCGAAAACTCTTTTTTCACTCTGAAATGATGTTAGAACCAGGTTTTCAAGCATTCTGCACAATCTCTGAGGTGAAAATGCAAGATTTAAGAGTTTTGTCCGAAAACTCTTTTTTCACTCTGAAATGATGTTAGAACCAGGTTTTCAAGCATTCTGCACAATCTCTGAGGTGAAAATGCAAGATTTAAGAGTTTTGTCCGAAAACTCTTTTTTCACTCTGAAATGATGTTAGAACCAGGTTTTCAAGCATTCTGCACAATCTCTGAGGTGAAAATGCAAGATTTAAGAGTTTTGTCCGAAAACTCTTTTTTCACTCTGAAATGATGTTAGAACCAGGTTTTCAAGCATTCTGCACAATCTCTGAGGTGAAAATACAAGATTTAAGAGTTTTGTCCGAAAACTCTTTTTTCACTCTGAAATGATGTTAGAACCAGGTTTTCAAGCATTCTGCACAATCTCTGAGGTGAAAATACAAGATTTGAAGAGTTTTGTCCGAAAACTCTTTTTTCACTCTGAAATGATGTTAGAACCAGGTTTTCAAGCATTCTGCACAATCTCTGAGGTGAAAATACAAGATTTAAGAGTTTTGTCCGAAAACTCTTTTTTCACTCTGAAATGATGTTAGAACCAGGTTTTCAAGCATTCTGCACAATCTCTGAGGTGAAAATACAAGATTTAAGAGTTTTGTCCGAAAACTCTTTTTTCACTCTGAAATGATGTTAGAACCAGGTTTTCAAGCATTCTGCACAATCTCTGAGGTGAAAATACAAGATTTAAGAGTTTTGTCCGAAAACTCTTTTTTCACTCTGAAATGATGTTAGAACCAGGTTTTCAAGCATTCTGCACAATCTCTGAGGTGAAAATGCAAGATTTAAGAGTTTTGTCCGAAAACTCTTTTTTCACTCTGAAATGATGTTAGAACCAGGTTTTCAAGCATTCTGCACAATCTCTGAGGTGAAAATGCAAGATTTAAGAGTTTTGTCCGAAAACTCTTTTTTCACTCTGAAATGATGTTAGAACCAGGTTTTCAAGCATTCTGCACAATCTCTGAGGTGAAAATGCAAGATTTAAGAGTTTTGTCCGAAAACTCTTTTTTCACTCTGAAATGATGTTAGAACCAGGTTTTCAAGCATTCTGCACAATCTCTGAGGTGAAAATGCAAGATTTGAGAGTTTTGTCCGAAAACTCTTTTTTCACTCTGAAATGATGTTAGAACCAGGTTTTCAAGCATTCTGCACAATCTCTGAGGTGAAAATACAAGATTTAAGAGTTTTGTCCGAAAACTCTTTTTTCACTCTGAAATGATGTTAGAACCAGGTTTTCAAGCATTCTGCACAATCTCTGAGGTGAAAATACAAGATTTAAGAGTTTTGTCCGAAAACTCTTTTTTCACTCTGAAATGATGTTAGAACCAGGTTTTAAGCATTCTGCACAATCTCTGAGGTGAAAATACAAGATTTGAGAGTTTTGTCCGAAAACTCTTTTTTCACTCTGAAATGATGTTAGAACCAGGTTTTCAAGCATTCTGCACAATCTCTGAGGTGAAAATGCAAGATTTAAGAGTTTTGTCCGAAAACTCTTTTTTCACTCTGAAATGATGTTAGAACCAGGTTTTCAAGCATTCTGCACAATCTCTGAGGTGAAAATGCAAGATATAAGAGTTTTGTCCGAAAACTCTTTTTTCACTCTGAAATGATGTTAGAACCAGGTTTTCAAGCATTCTGCACAATCTCTGAGGTGAAAATGCAAGATTTAAGAGTTTTGTCCGAAAACTCTTTTTTCACTCTGAAATGATGTTAGAACCAGGTTTTCAAGCATTCTGCACAATCTCTGAGGTGAAAATGCAAGATTTAAGAGTTTTGTCCGAAAACTCTTTTTTCACTCTGAAATGATGTTAGAACCAGGTTTTCAAGCATTCTGCACAATCTCTGAGGTGAAAATACAAGATTTAAGAGTTTTGTCCGAAAACTCTTTTTTCACTCTGAAATGATGTTAGAACCAGGTTTTCAAGCATTCTGCACAATCTCTGAGGTGAAAATGCAAGATTTAAGAGTTTTGTCCGAAAACTCTTTTTTCACTCTGAAATGATGTTAGAACCAGGTTTTCAAGCATTCTGCACAATCTCTGAGGTGAAAATACAAGATTTAAGAGTTTTGTCCGAAAACTCTTTTTTCACTCTGAAATGATGTTAGAACCAGGTTTTCAAGCATTCTGCACAATCTCTGAGGTGAAAATACAAGATTTAAGAGTTTTGTCCGAAAACTCTTTTTTCACTCTGAAATGATGTTAGAACCAGGTTTTCAAGCATTCTGCACAATCTCTGAGGTGAAAATGCAAGATTTAAGAGTTTTGTCCGAAAACTCTTTTTTCACTCTGAAATGATGTTAGAACCAGGTTTTCAAGCATTCTGCACAATCTCTGAGGTGAAAATGCAAGATTTGAGAGTTTTGTCCGAAAACTCTTTTTTCACTCTGAAATGATGTTAGAACCAGGTTTTCAAGCATTCTGCACAATCTCTGAGGTGAAAATACAAGATTTGAGAGTTTTGTCCGAAAACTCTTTTTTCACTCTGAAATGATGTTAGAACCAGGTTTTCAAGCATTCTGCACAATCTCTGAGGTGAAAATGCAAGATTTAAGAGTTTTGTCCGAAAACTCTTTTTTCACTCTGAAATGATGTTAGAACCAGGTTTTCAAGCATTCTGCACAATCTCTGAGGTGAAAATGCAAGATTTAAGAGTTTTGTCCGAAAACTCTTTTTTCACTCTGAAATGATGTTAGAACCAGGTTTTCAAGCATTCTGCACAATCTCTGAGGTGAAAATGCAAGATTTAAGAGTTTTGTCCGAAAACTCTTTTTTCACTCTGAAATGATGTTAGAACCAGGTTTTCAAGCATTCTGCACAATCTCTGAGGTGAAAATGCAAGATTTAAGAGTTTTGTCCGAAAACTCTTTTTTCACTCTGAAATGATGTTAGAACCAGGTTTTCAAGCATTCTGCACAATCTCTGAGGTGAAAATGCAAGATTTAAGAGTTTTGTCCGAAAACTCTTTTTTCACTCTGAAATGATGTTAGAACCAGGTTTTCAAGCATTCTGCACAATCTCTGAGGTGAAAATACAAGATTTAAGAGTTTTGTCCGAAAACTCTTTTTTCACTCTGAAATGATGTTAGAACCAGGTTTTCAAGCATTCTGCACAATCTCTGAGGTGAACATACAAGATTTGAGAGTTTTGTCCGAAAACTCTTTTTTCACTCTGAAATGATGTTAGAACCAGGTTTTCAAGCATTCTGCACAATCTCTGAGGTGAAAATACAAGATTTGAGAGTTTTGTCCGAAAACTCTTTTTTCACTCTGAAATGATGTTAGAACCAGGTTTTCAAGCATTCTGCACAATCTCTGAGGTGAAAATACAAGATTTAAGAGTTTTGTCCGAAAACTCTTTTTTCACTCTGAAATGATGTTAGAACCAGGTTTTTAAGCATTCTGCACAATCTCTGAGGTGAAAATACAAGATTTGAGAGTTTTGTCCGAAAACTCTTTTTTCACTCTGAAATGATGTTAGAACCAGGTTTTCAAGCATTCTGCACAATCTCTGAGGTGAAAATGCAAGATTTAAGAGTTTTGTCCGAAAACTCTTTTTTCACTCTGAAATGATGTTAGAACCAGGTTTTCAAGCATTCTGCACAATCTCTGAGGTGAAAATGCAAGATTTAAGAGTTTTGTCCGAAAACTCTTTTTTCACTCTGAAATGATGTTAGAACCAGGTTTTCAAGCATTCTGCACAATCTCTGAGGTGAAAATGCAAGATTTAAGAGTTTTGTCCGAAAACTCTTTTTTCACTCTGAAATGATGTTAGAACCAGGTTTTCAAGCATTCTGCACAATCTCTGAGGTGAAAATGCAAGATTTAAGAGTTTTGTCCGAAAACTCTTTTTTCACTCTGAAATGATGTTAGAACCAGGTTTTCAAGCATTCTGCACAATCTCTGAGGTGAAAATACAAGATTTAAGAGTTTTGTCCGAAAACTCTTTTTTCACTCTGAAATGATGTTAGAACCAGGTTTTCAAGCATTCTGCACAATCTCTGAGGTGAAAATACAAGATTTAAGAGTTTTGTCCGAAAACTCTTTTTTCACTCTGAAATGATGTTAGAACCAGGTTTTCAAGCATTCTGCACAATCTCTGAGGTGAAAATACAAGATTTAAGAGTTTTGTCCGAAAACTCTTTTTTCACTCTGAAATGATGTTAGAACCAGGTTTTCAAGCATTCTGCACAATCTGAGGTGAAAATGCAAGATTTAAGAGTTTTGTCCTGAAAACTCTTTTTTCACTCTGAAATGATGTTAGAACCAGGTTTTCAAGCATTCTGCACAATCTCTGAGGTGAAAATGCAAGATATAAGAGTTTTGTCCGAAAACTCTTTTTTCACTCTGAAATGATGTTAGAACCAGGTTTTCAAGCATTCTGCACAATCTCTGAGGTGAAAATGCAAGATTTAAGAGTTTTGTCCGAAAACTCTTTTTTCACTCTGAAATGATGTTAGAACCAGGTTTTCAAGCATTCTGCACAATCTCTGAGGTGAAAATGCAAGATTTAAGAGTTTTGTCCGAAAACTCTTTTTTCACTCTGAAATGATGTTAGAACCAGGTTTTCAAGCATTCTGCACAATCTCTGAGGTGAAAATGCAAGATTTAAGAGTTTTGTCCGAAAACTCTTTTTTCACTCTGAAATGATGTTAGAACCAGGTTTTCAAGCATTCTGCACAATCTCTGAGGTGAAAATGCAAGATTAAGAGTTTTGTCCGAAAACTCTTTTTTCACTCTGAAATGATGTTAGAACCAGGTTTTCAAGCATTCTGCACAATCTCTGAGGTGAAAATGCAAGATTTAAGAGTTTTGTCCGAAAACTCTTTTTTCACTCTGAAATGATGTTAGAACCAGGTTTTCAAGCATTCTGCACAATCTCTGAGGTGAAAATACAAGATTTGAGAGTTTTGTCCGAAAACTCTTTTTTCACTCTGAAATGATGTTAGAACCAGGTTTTCAAGCATTCTGCACAATCTCTGAGGTGAAAATACAAGATTTGAGAGTTTTGTCCGAAAACTCTTTTTTCACTCTGAAATGATGTTAGAACCAGGTTTTCAAGCATTCTGCACAATCTCTGAGGTGAAAATACAAGATTTAAGAGTTTTGTCCGAAAACTCTTTTTTCACTCTGAAATGATGTTAGAACCAGGTTTTAAGCATTCTGCACAATCTCTGAGGTGAAAATACAAGATTTGAGAGTTTTGTCCGAAAACTCTTTTTTCACTCTGAAATGATGTTAGAACCAGGTTTTCAAGCATTCTGCACAATCTCTGAGGTGAAAATGCAAGATTTAAGAGTTTTGTCCGAAAACTCTTTTTTCACTCTGAAATGATGTTAGAACCAGGTTTTCAAGCATTCTGCACAATCTCTGAGGTGAAAATACAAGATTTAAGAGTTTTGTCCGAAAACTCTTTTTTCACTCTGAAATGATGTTAGAACCAGGTTTTCAAGCATTCTGCACAATCTCTGAGGTGAAAATACAAGATTTAAGAGTTTTGTCCGAAAACTCTTTTTTCACTCTGAAATGATGTTAGAACCAGGTTTTCAAGCATTCTGCACAATCTCTGAGGTGAAAATGCAAGATTTAAGAGTTTTGTCCGAAAACTCTTTTTTCACTCTGAAATGATGTTAGAACCAGGTTTTTGTATACTCCAAATATAAATGTGTGTGTCACTCGGTGAATGACCTGCTGTGTTTGCCTTGGTCAATCACTCTGCATGTGGGTACTGCTGAACTCTGCTATCCAGAGCCCAAAGCAGCAGTGTGTACACATTCATAAAGCGCTCACTGCTTTTTGACAGCATTGATAGAGTGGTTGCCTTGTTGAAAGCAGATGCCTCTGAAAGGCCAGCAATGGCCTGACTGCTTGTGCTGCTATATTTCCCCAAGTACACAATATAGTTAATAAGTAGTGTTCATAGAGGGGCTAAGGTGTGCTGGTTGGCATTGTGACACATAAAAAATGCTGTATAACTTGACTGTGACAGTTGACATTTGACTGTTGTGTGCACTGTGCCCACCCCTACCCAATTATGCTTTACCATGTACCAGTTGGAGTTGGCAGAATAGTTTAGGTTGACACAGAGCCTTGCAACTTAATGGAGGTAGGTTTTGCTGGTTCTTAAAAGTGCTGTCAATGTGGGGATGCTGTGATGGATGAAATATGGATTGGTAATGATATAGCTGTTGGGCTGATTCTGATCAGTGGTCAGCATCATGCAGCATTACACACTAGGGATGTGAATCGTTTTCCATATCGTCTTAACGATAGAAATCGTGTGGCAGGGCAAGAAAATCGTCTTAGGCACGATTTTTTAGTTAAAAAATCGTTAAAAATCGTTTTTTCCGATTAGTGCGCACTAACTCGAGTTAGCGCGCTAACTCCCAGTTAGTGCGCACTAACTGAAAATGATACAATTTGACACTTTTCAGGTCAGTTAAGGTCAGTTTAGGAATGAATATGTATTCCTATTGGCTGCCCTCTTATTTATTCATGTTACCAAGTTTCCTACTGACAGTATATGGGGGATGGGAAATGGAAACAGTTGGTAGCTTGACAAAACAAGTAATGTGACCAGTCAATGTGACTAGAACTTGTGCCCTAACCCTGATACCAGGGGTATTGTGATCTTCCTGCACACAGTGCCCTATCCCTATTAATACCAGGAGTGTTGTGATCTTCCTGCACACAGTGCCCTATCCCTAATACCAGGGGTGTTGTGATCTTCCTGCACACAGTGCCCTATTCCTGATACTGGGGGTGTTGTGATCTTCCTGCACACAGTGCCCTATTCCTGATACCGGGGGTGTTGTGATCTTCTTGCACACATCCCGGTATCAGGGATAGGGCACTGCATGCAGGAAGATCACAACACTCCTGGTATTAATAGGGATAGGGCACTGCATGCAGGAAGATCACAACACTCCTGGTATTAATAGGGATAGGGCACTGCATGCAGGAAGATCACAACACCCCTGGTATCAGGGATAGGGCACTGTGTGCAGGAAGATCACAATACCCCGGAGGAGTGAGGGTCAGGCAGCTCCCCCCTGTCTGTGAAGCCAGCCTCTCACTAGTAATGCAGGGAGGGAGCTGTCTCAGACTTCACCATCCTCCCCCCCCCCCTCACCCACACACCATTCACTAGCTGGGACATGGGGGAAGTCAGGAGTGAGGGACAGGCAGCTCCCCCCTGTCTGTGAAGCCAGCCTCTCACTAGTAATGCAGGGAGGGAGCTGTCTCAGACTTCACCATCCTCCCCCCCCCCCCTCACCCACACACCATTCACTAGCTGGGACATGGGGGAAGTCAGGAGTGAGGGTCAGGCAGCTCCCCCCTGTTGTGAAGCCAGCCTCTCACTAGTAATGCAGGGAGGGAGCTGTCTCAGACTTCACCATCCTCCCCCCCCCCCCCCTCACCCACACACCATTCACTAGCTGGGACATGGGGGAAGTCAGGAGTGAGGGTCAGGCAGCTCCCCCCTGTCTGTGAAGCCAGCCTCTCACTAGTAATGCAGGGAGGGAGCTGTCTCAGACTTCACCATCCTCCCCCCCCCCCCTCACCCACACACCATTCACTAGCTGGGACATGGGGGAAGTCAGGAGTGAGGGTCAGGCAGCTCCCCCCTGTCTGTGAAGCCAGCCTCTCACTAGTAATGCAGGGAGGGAGCTGTCTCAGACTGGTATCAGGGTTAGGGCACTGTGTGCAGGAAGATCACAACACTCCTGGTATTAATAGGGATAGGGCACTGTAAGAGATGACTGTAGTAGATTGAATAAAGATCTGATGTTTCTGCTCTCCTCACACCAAACAAAAACAACACACAAGCAGAGAAGCCCTTCTTACAAAGCTGAGCTAGTGAGTTAAGTAGGAGGAAAAGTAAACATACTTGTGCCAGTGTGGCTACTTAAAAAATACACTTACCAACAATCAATTACATATATTTGAACTGTGTACAGTTCCAGCCAGGACCACCTTTCTAAAATGCACAGTGATTGGCAAATTCAACATGCACTAGCATTTCAGGTGCCTGCTAACAAAAATAATAAACAAACAAGTTCTAGTCACGTGAGTGCTGATCATTACATTACTTTTTTTGTCAAGCTTCCAACTGTTTCCATTTCACATCCCCCCAACCATTACCTCAGTATTAGCCTTGGTAACATCAATAGATAAGAGCACAGCCAGCCAATAGGAATACATACATACATATTCATTCCTAAGTGACCTTTACTGACCTGGGAAGTGTGAACACTTTGTTTCATTTTCTGTTGGTGTTCGTTAGTTTCCAGTTCCATTTCCCATCCCCCCAACCATCACCTCAGTGGTAACCTTGGTAACATCAATAGATAAGAGGGCAGCCAGCCAATAGGAACACATATTCATTCCTAACTGACCTTCAGTGACCTGGAAAGTGTTTATTTGTATCATTTTCAGTTAGTGCGCACTAACGGGGAGTTAGTGCGCACTAACACGATTTAACGATTTTTAACGATAAATCGTTAGAATTTCTATTGTATCGTGTTCTATAACGATTTAAGACGATATAAACATTATCGGACGATAATTTTAATCGTTGAAAAACGATTCACATCCCTATTACACACAGCATGTAATGATATACCAGGTGCAGGGGTATGCGTGCATGTGGTTGAGGTGGTAGTAGTTTAGCTTGCCTGGTGGCTGAGGCCTAATCAAACTCCTATTATAGAGTCCATTTTAGCTGTCACTGGACTGCTTTGCCTCCTAACCATGGATCATACCATGCACACTTCACATAGAGGTAGGCACCCCAGGCCACATTTTTTGACACTCACACTGTGTTGTGTAAACACTGGCCGGGTAGGCCAACCTTTTTTGTGCCTGTTGAAGGGCAGTACCTTTCCTGTGCAGACACAGAAGTAATGCGATCAAATCTGCAGTGAAATGTCTAGGACAGATCTTGCTAGCCACTGTAGGCACTTCACTTATACACTATCCAAACAAACCATGCCACAGCACTATGTACTTGCTGAGTGCTAGAAAAGAGTGACAGCTGCTATGTGACAAGTAGGGAGGAGGAGTGAGGTAGTACTGTGTGGTCCACAATGTCCACAGGCAAATAGCACAGGGTGTATGGGGCTGCTTCAGGGGAGCAGGCACACTTCCATAGTCTGACTGCCATCCCTGTAGTGGGCTGCCTTCAGGATCTGGATGCTACCTGTAAGGTCATCCTTAACATGCACATATTATACAAACCCCCAAGTCATGCCATTACAGGGGTGGCAAGCAGTCTGTGGAAGTGTGCTTGGTCTGTGGCACCAGCACCAGGCCTCTACGCCCTCTGCTATTCACCTGTGGACATTGTGGATCACACATTACTACCTCACTCTTCCTCCCCACTTGTCACATAGCAGCTGACCCTGTGTCAGTACACTCAACAAGTACACATTGTCAGGTCGATACAGTAAGGCCGCGGTAGAAACAGTGCGGCAGTGTCAGGCGCACCCTTCCTCCCCGCACGCACAGTTCTCTTCACTTAGTCCCCGATACTCTCTTCTAATTGCATGCAAATGCATGCCGTGGCTTTAAAGCGTTAGGGAAGGGTTATGCCCGCGTAACCCATTTTACTGTATAGGCGCTTAATACAGCGCCTATACAGTAACCTGGGTGCGCTGGTACCTGTCATTTCAAATGTCATTTCAAATGACATTTGAAATGACAGGCACCAGGAATTGTAAAAAAAAAAAAAAAAAAAAAATATGTAAAAACCTGAGTGTTAAAAAAAATTTTTTTTAAATACCTGTCACTTTCATGCGGTCATCCAGGCAGCGGCGTGGGTCCAGGCGGCCGGCGGGCGGCGGCGGGAGCCGGGTGTTCGATCGAGGCCGCGGGCGGGTAGGCGCGTGTTCGATTGGGCGGGCACGGCAGCGGGATCCGGGGGGCGGGTGGGCGTGTGTTCAAACGAGGCCGGGTCGCACAGGAGCGCATTAATTCAGGCGGAGGGAGCCGGCGGCGAAAGCGGCCTCTGGCAACCCCCACCGGCAGTGAATGCGCGCCTGCCGGTGGGGGTTGCACAGGCGCGCATTAATTCAGGCGGAGGGAGCCGGGTGGTCGTGCATTCATCCAGGCAGAGGGAACCGTGGGCCGTTTTCGCCACCGGTTCCCTCTGCCTGGATGAATGGCCGTGCGATTTCAGCGCTGAAGGCAGTCACATGCCGTGGTCACGGCATGTGACTGCCTTCAGCGCTGAAATCGCACGGCCATTCCTTCACTGCCAGTGGCCGTGCATTCATCCAGGCAGAGGGAACCGTGGGCCGTTTTCGCCACCGGTTCCCTCTGCCTGGATGAATGGCCGTGCGAAATCGGGAGGAAGGGAGAAGGGACTGCCGTAGCAGGCCCGAGCCTTGCTACTTTTTCATTTTTTGTTTTTTTTTTGCTTCGGGAGGAGGGGACCGGACGGGCTGCAGGAGACCGGACTGGGGCTACACCGGAGACCGGACGGGCTGGACCGGAGACCGGACAGGACCAGGGCGGGTAAGCAATGTTTTTTACACTACACTACACTACACTAACTCCTACTAGGGGGAGGCGGTAAACTAACACGTTAAGGCCGCGGCAAAACAGCGGGTTACTGAGGAGATAGTATCAGCGCCCGTTACAGTATCGGAGGGGAATAGCTAATTCCTTCATTATACAGCTTTGAGCTTTTTCGTTCATTTACATTCTGGGTGCGGAAAGGGTTATGAGTCTATTTTAGGAAGCGCTAAGGACGCGTGAAACTGGAGACTGTATCGCTGGATCGCCTTACTCGTCTGTATTGTGCGCTCCCAGCACGTTACAGACGGGCAATCTTTAACTGCACGTTACTGTATCGACCTGTGTATTAGGTTAACAGTGAAAGCTACAAATGGAGGCGTACACACACACTTTTATTCCTGACACCAAAAAGGGGGCAGAAAATCTAGTCTAATTAATTAGAGGATGACTAACTTCCAATTACTACCACACATGTTGTACATGTACATAAGATTCAGTGTTGGCCATGAAGCCACTCTTCATATCACATACAGGGCCATGTAAGCAGGAGGTAGCTAACAAGAGGCAATGTTGAAGTTATGAGCTTCTTTGTAACTTGGGCTGACTTCCTTACCAGCATACCCTGAGGTTTGAGTGGTATGGCCTAGGCCATATGGTCTTGCCTGCTACATAACTGCAAAGTTGGAATGTGGCATTGCATTTTAGCATGCAAGGTCATGTTGAGGGCAAACCTTTAACCATCTCAAAAGTTAACATAAAAGCACACAATGAACCGAGACAAGGAAGTTTGTTTTGGAAAACAGTGATCATTTTCTTAACAAACAAATGTAGGGCACCTGCCATTTGGAAGCCCAATTTTCCAGTCTCACAATGTCCTCCTGCAATTTATCACAATCCACTTGTGATTTAACTATTCTGAATAATTTTGTATTATCTGCAAATTTGATCACCTCACTCAACATATTCCTTTCTAGATCATTTATAAATATATTGAAAAACACCGGTCCAAGTATAGATCCCTGAGGTACTCCACTGTTTACCTTTTTCCACTGAGAAAATTGACCATGTAATCCTACTCTGTTTCCTGTCTTTTAACCAGTTTGTAATCCACAAAGGATACCACCTCCTATCCCATGACATTTTAGTTTCCTTAGAAGCCTCTCATGAGGGACTTTGTCAAACGCCTTCTGAAAATCCAAATACACTACAACTACTGGCTCACCTTCAAAAAAATGAAGCAGATTTGTGAGGCAAGACTTACCTTGGTTAAATCTATGCTGACTGTGTTCCATTAAACCATGTCTTTCTAATCGCTTTGTGATTTTATTTATTTATTTATTTAATTTATTTAAGGGTTTTTTATATACCGAGGCACGTTTGGAAAACATCACCTCGGTTCACAATGTAACATAACCTAGCAACAAGCTTTACAATAATATAAATTTTTAACAAGGAGTCGGTTAACAGGGGCTGGAGGAGATAATACGTGGATTATATACATATGTACATTTTTTTTTTTTTTTAAACAATAGAGTTAATCAAAGCAGTTAGGTTATTGGCGAGGGGGGGGTGGGGTATTAGGAGTAAGAAGGTGGAGGAGAGGGAGACCTACAAGAAGTGGGGAGGAGGGAGAATAGATATAATTGGGCGTGAATCAGTCGGGTGGTCATATCGTAGCTTTGGAGGGGAGTCCGTTAGTTAGTCGGGGTACGCTAGTTTGAACAGCCAGTCGGGGTACACTAGTTTGAACAGCCATTTCAACAGAACATTTTGATCTTTGGAAGAGTTTCCACTATGTTTTCCAGCACTGAAGTCAGGCTCACTGGTTTATAGTTTCCTGGATTGCCCCTGGAGCCCTTTTTAAATATTGGGGTTTTATTGGCCACCCTCCAGTCTTCAGTTGCAATTGATGATTTTAATGATAGGTTACAAATTTCCATGTTGAAAAAGTGCACTCAAGGGGACAACCTCAGGGGCAAGGCAGCAATGTTTAAGTAAACCCCCAGGCAGCCCGTGTTGAAAGAGTGCACTCAAGGGGACAGCCTAAGAGGCAAGGCAGTAACATTCAGCATGAAGGCAGCAGGACCAAGAGCAAACAGTTCAGCATAAAGACAGCAGGACCAGGACGAGAGTGCAGCATGGATGCAGCAAGGGCAGCTGAAGCCCAGCAGCATGGAAGCAGCAGGAAACCCAGGGGAAGACCCAGGGGCATGGATATAACAGGAGACCCAGGAGGAGACCAAGCAGAATGGAGGCAGAAGTTACAGGAGCTGAGATGAGACACCAGCAGCATGGAGGCAGCAGTTGCAGGAGCTGAGATGAGACACCAGCAGCATGGAGGCAGCAGTTGCAGGAGCTGAGATAAGATGCCAGCAGCATTGAGTAGCAGATGAGACATGATGACAAGAGGCAGCAGGTGCAAACAGAGTGGAGGGGAGTTAAAGGAGGCTGGAATATGTGCAGAGCATTGAGAAGGCCTTCTTAGTTCATGCTGAATGAAAACAATTGAGAGTATACCATCCGTTCTGTGTGCAGGCACAGCAATTCTGTTGTAAGGCCCAGCTCAGCTGCCTTCTTCCATCTAGATGGCACAGCAACTCTGTTGTGAGGCCCACCCTGCTGTCTTCTTCCATCTAGACAGCACTGCAACTCTTTTGTGAGGTCTGGCTCAGTTGTCTTCTTCCATCTAGACGGCACAGAAACTCTGTTCTGAGGCTGGGTCCAGGCGTCTCACAAAACATTTCTTGTTGATTCTTGTAGAGCAGGTGTTTCTGATTATCATGGACAACAGCCATGTCATGGCTTGCCACTTGGAGGGGCATGGCTTTGGGAGACCTACCCCTCAAGTGTGTCCCCTGATGGGGACTGCTGTGGGGTGTTGACTCTACAGAGGTAGCGGAGGGCTCCAATGGCTGCTCTGGCATCCTTTGAAGGATTAGTGTGAGCACATTGTCATGCTGCTGATGGCAGCAACCAGTGTATTCATATTTTGGGTGTTTGCTGCTGTATCCTGTTGGAGAGTCCAGTTCTGCCAGTTTACAGACCTTCTTAAGGTCTGTAGTTTTGCATGTTTGTGCATCTCAGCAACATGCATCGGTGCTGCAGGTTCTGGTGCTGGTGGTGCATGTTCAGGTGTCAGTGCTTTGGGTACCAGTGTTGGTGGTGCTCGTTCTGGTGTCAGTAACTATCACTGCAAGATGGGCATTAGTGAGCTTGTAGGCTCTTCCTATTGAGGGCATGGTGGTGGTATGTGGCACAGTGGTTTGCTGGCTCATGGATATGTGTCTATAGGCTTCCACTCCTGGCTCCATTCCTGCAATTAAATCCTCGAGGTTCAGGGACACATCTAGTGTGCCTGGTGAGCCCAGGGGTACATCATGATCAATGGGTGGTGACACTGTGGCTGCAGCTGCTCTTCCTCCTTCTCACTGACCTGGGCCTGCGCATCCATAAGTAAGGGCTTGTAGAATGGTGGTAACACATGGCTGGTAACTGTGGCATCCCAGCTGTTCTCTGGGGCTTCCCAGCTGGTCCCTGGGGCTTCCTGGCTGGTACTGGCAGCTTGGAGGGCAAGAGCTGTGGAGCCAAAACAGAAGACAATAGTATATATGCCAGCAAGTACCCCTTTTGGATTAACAAACATACACTGTCACTCCAACAAGGATGACAAATGACAAAGGGAAAGGGAAAGAGATGAGAAATAAGCCACCCCACTCAGAACTCGCTAAATCCTTGCAGCCAACTACCAACTACCACCAACTTGTTGCACCGGAGGTGGACCCTTGGGCCGAGGTGGGGTTGGCGCAACCTATAGGAAGGGTCCTACGGGTCCGCACCATCGATAGGCAGAGAGGGCTGATGGATGGAGGACGGCTGGCGCTTCATCAATACCAACCCTCGTTTCCCACGGGTTGAGCCCTTGGGTGTTGGGACTGGCTGGACTTAGGTGGGCCTCCGTATGTCGTCGTTGATGGAAGGATCGAGTTCAGCCCAGAGGCAGCAACAGAAGAAGTCTGTACTGGACGAGGCGGAGTCCCAGAGACCCGGGCGACAATAGAATCAAAGTCAGTCAGGGGGCACCCGAGCAAGAACATGCCGAAGCCTGAATAGGCCAAGTCCAGGACGTTGACTGAAGAAGCGTCGAAGAGCAAGCTGGAGTCAGGGCTGGCGGCAATCTGGAAACAGTGGCAAGCAAGCCTATGGTCTGAACGAGGAGAGAGTCAAGAACGTAGTCAAGCAATACAGAGGTCTGGGTCTGGAGAGAGGCAACAGAGTAGTCAGGCAATGCAGAGGTCTGGGTCTGGAGAGAGGCAACGGAGTAGTCAGGCAATGCAGAGGTCTGGGTCTGGAGAGAGGCAACGGAGTAGTCAGGCAATGCAGAGGTCTGGGTCTGGAGAGAGGCAACGGAGTAGTCAGGCAATGCAGAGGTCTGAGTCTGGAGAGAGGCAATCCGAGGATAGGTTGAGGATCAGGAACACAGGAACGAGGAAACCAAGGACAGGAGTCAGCGAGGATCAGGAACACAGGAACAAGGGGAATCTCTAGGAGGCAATGAGTACTCGACCAGCGAGGAGAACTGTTGCAAAGGCAAAGCTAGGGAGCAGAGCCCAGGCTTAAGGACCGGAGCTCCGCTGACTTCATCATCCGGGGCCGCGGCTCGGTTCCCGCCACAGGCCTACTTAAGACACAGTGATGTGCGTGTGTGTGCCTAGGGAGGGGCGCGGTGCTGAGTAGCAGCATCTCTCTGTGGGCCGCGCGGAGAGGCCCAACGCGGAGCACCAGGATCTGTAGCTGAGCCGGAGGCACTAGGGGTGGCCCGAGGATGGAGCCGGTGGCCTACCACAGCAAGAGACAAGGGACCAGGCACTGGATTCACTTGAGAGAGGTGAGGGGGCCAAGCCGCGGGTCTGCTGCGGCTGGCATGTGTAACAACTCACCTACTCTCCTCTCCTCTCTCCAAATGTCTGACATACTCTCAAAGAGGCATGTGCAGGATGCCTGTATTTATACAGGGAAAAAATAGCTCATCATGTTGATGCAACATGATGCACGATGATACAATGCGTCTTGTGACTCCGCAATGCAGCGTGCATTAAAATACCTTTGTGATGAATAAAATATTGTGTTGCACTATCTCAAAAATTACCATAACCGTGCCCCTTTTTATTGTGGGCACTATTCATGTGAAATTTATAGCAAAATGATAAATCTAGGTCTTAACTAGGAAGTGAACAAATTTAAGATAAAAGCAGCAGTCCAACAGCAAGAGGGGGTCTCCCAGTCTTTTGCATCAAGTGTCACATGAATGATTTTTTACCTTTGCATCCGATGCAAAGAGCTCCTGTCTCTCAGAGAATTAGTCTAGAGTGGAAGAACTGGAAGAGCTGAGGCAGACAGTGAGGTACATTGATGAGACATTCAGGGACATAGTAGCCAAGTCCCAACTCCAATCTGGCAGCCCTGGTGCTGCCTTGGAGGAGGAAGGTCTCCTGGTAGGAGACCATCAACCTGGTGCAGCAGGAAATGATCCTGTAGTGAGGACTGCTCTCCAGGTGGTTCATTGTACTCTTGCACCGAGGATGTGTCTCCCAGGGCTACTGCCCAGGGGAAGGGTTGGGTCAGCCACCATAATTGGTGGTTCGACTATTGAGAATGTAGACAGCTGGGTGGCTGATGGGCATGAGGATCACCTGATAACATGCCTTCCTGGGTGTGAAGGTGGTAGAGTGCATGTGTCACCTAGATAGGATTTTAGACAGTACTGGGAAGGAACCGGCTATCATGGTAGATGTGGGTACCAATGACATAGGAAAATGTGGGATGGAGATTCTGGAAGTCAAATTTAGGCTCTTAGGTAGAAAGCTGAAATCCAGAACCTCCAGGGTAGCATTCTCTGAAATGCTCCCTGTTCCAGAGGCAGGTAGAGCTCCGGAGTCTCAATGCGTGGATGAGACAATGGTGAAAGGAAGAGAGATTCAGTTTTGTAAGGACCTGGGGAACCTTTGGGAAGGCAGTCTTTTCCAAAGGGATGGGCTACACCTTAACCAGGGTTGAACCAGGCTGCTTGCCCCTAACCTTTAAAAAGTAGATAGAACAGCTTTTAAACTAAATCAAAGGGAAAGCTGACAGTCGCTCAGCAGCGCATGGTTCAGAGGGAGGTATCTTCAAAGGATACTAATGAAGCATTAGAGTTTGGGCATCCCGACAGTGAGGTTCCAATAATAAGAAAAGTAGTCCAAGTGTCTTTAATTAAAGACTTACCTGAGCAAAAAGATTCCAATTTATTCCTGTCAACTGAAAAGCAGAATGTTAATACAAACAAAAAACACACTTTGAAATGTTTCTATGCTAATGGGAGAAATCTAAAAAGTAAGATGGGAGAGTTAGAGTGTATAGCTGTGAATGATGACAGACTTAATTAGCATCTCAGAGACAAGGCGGAAAGAGGATAACCATTGGGATTGTGCTATACCAGGGTACAAATTATATCTCAATGATAGAGAGGAGCAACTTAGTTGCTGGGTGGTGCTTTATGTCCGGGATGGCATAGATCCAACAGGATAAAGATCCTGCAAGAGATTAAATGCACAATTGAATCTTTATGGGTAGAAATCCTTTGTGTGTTGGAGAAGAATATAGCGATAGGAGTATACTACCGTCCACCTGGCCAAAATGATGAGAAATTAGGGAAACTAACCAAATTGGTAGTACAGTAATAATGGGAGATTTCAATTACCCCAATATTACATAGAAACATAGAAATAACAGCAGAAAACGACCAATCGACCCATCCAGTCTGCCCAGCAAGCTCCCACACTTATTTTCCCATACTTATCTGTTTCACCAACCACCATGTTCAGGGCCCTTGTTGGTAACTGTTTGATTCAAATTTCCTGCTGCCCCCTGCCATTGATGCAGAGAGTAATGTTGGAGTTGCATCAAAGGTGAGCATAAAGCTTAATGGTTAAGGGTAGTAACCATCGCATCAAGCAAGTTACCTCGATGCTTGCTTACCCAGACTGCACAGATCAGTGCCTTGTTGGATGTTTCTGAATGTAAATCCTCTTTTCTACATTTCTCCCTGCCGTTGAAGCAGAGAGCAAAGCTGTATATGCATTCAAAGTGATGTATCAGGCTTAATTTGTTTAGGGTAGTAACCGCCGCAATAAGCAAGCTACCCCCATCCTTATTTGTTTACCCAGACTGTGTTTTACAGTCCTCGTTGCTTGTTGTCTGAATGCAAATCCTCTTTTCCACATAGTAGCATTCATTCCAGCAAGCCATCCCCATGGCCCTTCTCTTCATTCCCATCTTCTAGCCTTTATGGATCCCATGCCACTTTGAAATCCTTCACAGTTTTAGTCTTCACCACTTCCTCCAGAAGGGCATTCCAGGCATTCACCACGATCTCCATGAAGAAATACTTCCTGACATTGGTTCTAAGTCTTCCTCCCTGGAGTTTCAAATCTTGACCCCTAGTTCTACTGATTTTTTTCCAATGGAAAAGGTTTGTTGTTGACCATGGATCATTAAAACCTTTCAAGTATCTGAAAGTCTGTATCATATCACCCCTGCTCCTCCTCTCCTCCAGGGTATACATATTTAGGCTCTTCAATCTCTCCTCATAAGTCATTTTTTGAAGACCATCCTCCTTTTTGGTCGCCCTTCTCTGGACCGCCTCCATCCTGTCTCTGTCCCTTTGGAGATACGGTCTCCACAACTGAACACAGTACTCCAGGTGAGGCCTCACCAAGGTCTCACCTGGAGGCCTTGGTGAGGCCTCCAGGTGAGGAGATAATCACTTCCCTTTTCTTACTTGATATTCCTCTCTCTATGCAGCCCAGCATTCTTCTGACTTTAGCTATCACCTTGTCACATTGTTTCGCCGACTTCAGATCGTTAGACACTATCAACCCAAGGTCTCTCTCCTGCTCCGTGCATATCAGCCCTTCACCCCCCATCAAATACAGTTATTTCGGATTTCTACACCCCATATGCATGACTCTGCACTTCTTGGCATTGAATCTCAGCTGCCATATCTTCGACCACTCTTCCTGCTTCCTTAAATCCCATCTCATTCTCTCCTCTCCTTCCGGCGTATCCACGCTGTTGCAGATCTTAGTATTATCCGCAAAAAGATAAACCTTACCTTCTATCCCTTCCGCAATGTCACTCACAAAGATATTGAACAGGACCGGTCCCAACACCGATCCTTGTGGCACTCCGCTTAACACCGCTCTCTCTTCAGAGTAAGTTCCATTTACCATCACACATTGTCTTCTGTCCTTCAACTAGTTTGCATTTCAGGCCACCACCTCGGCACTCACACCTAAGCTTCTCATTTTATTCACAAGCCTCCAGTGTGGTACCGTATCAAAAGCTTTGCTGAAATCCAAGTAGATGACATTGAATGCTCTTCCTCGATTCAATTCCCTAGATACCCAATCAAAAAAGTCAATCAGATTTTTCTGACAGGATCTTACCCTGGTGAATCCATGCTGCCTTTGGTCCAGCAATTCTTCTGATTGTAGATAGTTCACTATTCTTTCTTTCAGCAGCGATTCCATTACTTTTCCCACCACAGAGGTGAGGCTAACCGGCCTGTAGATTCCAGCCTCCTCTCTGCTCCCACTCTTGTGAAGCGGGACCACCACCACTCTTCTCCAATCACTTGGCACCACTCCCGTTTCTAGGGATCTATTGAACAGGTCACACAGCGGACCTGCCAGGACATCTCTGAGCTCCCTCAGTATCCTGGGATGAACCTCATCAGGCCCCATGGCTTTGTCCACTTTCAGTTTTCCTAGCTCTTCCCATACATTCTCTTCTGTAAACGGAGTTTCATCTGCTCCACTCCCTTCCAGTTTCTTGTTAACTAGTGATGGTCCTTCTCCAGAGTCCTCTTTAGTGAACACTGAACTTGTTATGCGTGCCACCCGCGGCAACCCCGTGGCGTGGCCCTCTTACCTTCTCAGACAGATTCCAGGGCTTGGCTCCGCTTCTCTGGTGGTGGTGGGCCACCAGCTCCGACCTTGGGTTCCCCCCAGTGCCTCCGGTCCTGCCATGCTACCCGGTGAAACACTGGCATCAGTGTTGTGCCCCTTCCTAAGAACTTAAGAACATGCCATACTGGGTCAGACCATGGGTCCACCAAGCCCAGCATCCTGTTTCCAACAGTGGTCAATCCAGGCCATAAGAACCTGGCAAGTACCCAAAAACTAAGTCTATCCCATGCTACTGTTGCTAGTAATAGCAGTGGCTATTTTCTAAGTCAACTTAATTAATAGCAGGTAATGGACTTCTCCTCCAAGAACTTATCCAATCCTTTTTTAAACACAGCTACACTATCTGCTCTAACCACATCCTCTAGCAACAAATTCTAGAGTTTAATTGTGTGTTGAGTGAAAAAGAACTTTCTCCGATAAGTTTTAAATGTGCCACATGCTAACTTCATGGAGTGCCCCCTAATCTTTCTTTTATCCGAAAGAGTAAATAATCGAATCCCATTTACTTGTTCTAGACCTCTCATGATTTTAAACACCTCTATCAAAAACCCCCTCATTTGTCTCTTCTCCAAATTGAAAAGTCCTAACCTCTTTCCTCACAGGGGAGCTGTTCCATTCCCTTTATCATTTAAGTTGCCCTTCTCTGTACCTTCTCCATCGCAACTACATCTTTTTTGAGATGCGGCGCGCATCACTAGTTCTTTTAAAGGGCCCACGGCGGGAACCTGGCACGGACCCAGATTCTGACGTCAGACTCTTCCGTGTATAAAAGCTCAGGCCTCGCTCCATAGCGTTGCCTTTGCAACAGGTCTCCTCGAATTCCGACTACTCGTTGCTGATTCCAGAATTGTGTCTTCAGCTTCTCTCCAGCCCTGGACCTTCGCTACGCCTGACTACTCTTCAGCTTCTCTCCAGCCCCGGATCTTTCGCTACGCCTGACTACTCTTCAGCTTCTCTCCAGCCCCGGACCTTTCGCTACGCCTGACCACACTTGCCTTCTCCATGCCCTGACTATTGCTTTGAACGACTATGCTACAGACTCCTCTGTGTCCAGAGTTCTACACGGCTTGCCACATCTTCCACTTTCCGCTGGCTCTGAGCTTCGCTTGTCAGTGACGCCTCTCCTTGCCTATTCTCTGGACATGGACTTACAAGGCTTATGCTTTCCTTTGCTTTGGCGCCTCCAGCTACTTACTGTTCCTTTGGCACCTGAGTTCCAGTACCGAATCCTGTCCAGGATAGTACTACGCCATCTACCGGCTGCTGTCCCTGGACTGAACCACCTTCCATCTCTAGCTAATTCTGAGGCCCACCTAAGTCCTGCCGGCCCCGGAACCCAAAGGCTCAACCTGAGGGGAACAAGGGCTGGTAGAGGTGAAGCTCCAGCAGCCTCTAGCTTCAGCCCACTCCACATGCTGACAGTGGGGACCCGTAGGTCCCTGCCTACGGGTTGCATCAACCCCACTGCAGCCCAAGGGTCCACCTCCGATGCAACAGGTTGCAAAGGCCATGGACTCGGTGGAGCCACATGCCCTCCAGGCCATAATGAACCTGGCATCCAAGGTACAAGAACAGCAGCAATTCCTTGAAGCATTGGCCGCTTCTGTTGAACGCCTTCATACCCGGCTTAATGATCATCCTGCTGAGTCTGTCTCTGTCCTAGCTCCTCCTCTTCCACAGCCACCTCCATCGATGCCTCGAGCCTTGTTGGCACTTCCAGTGCCCCCACTTTTCAATGGTGACTCCAGACTTTGCAGAGGGTTTTTAAACCAATGCTACATGTAATTTGCTCTGCAGCCTTCTCTTCCAGGGCGAGTTGACAAAAGTCACGTTCATCCTATCCTGCCTTGAAGGGAAAGCGCTGGCCTGGGCTTCTCCCCTGTGGGAACACTCAGATTCCTTGTTGAAGGAACTGGCTCAGTTTGTGGCTGTTTTCAGATGGACTTTTGACAATCCCGGACGACATGCAGTGGCAAGCACCAGTTTACTGCACCTTTGTCAAGGACAAAGAAGTCTTTTTGATTATACCATTGAGTTTTGGACTTTGGCTACTGAGCTCGCTTTTTTGCATCCAATTGCACTCAAAAAGGCCCTTTTCCCGTGCGATAGGGATTTATCGCGTGCGTCAGGCCCTAATGCATGCGATAAACATTTGGAAAATAACCCCCTTAGCTGGCTAAGGCAGCCAGCTAATTCTGAATATTGGAGTTAGCTGGATAACTTAGCTGGCTAACTCAACTCCTCCCAGTTACACTCCCAGAACGTCCCTAACTTGAGGGGTCATTTACTAAGCATATTTCCCACAGACACAGAATGAAAAAAAAAGCCTTAATAAATCAGGACTTAGGCCGGGATTTTCCATTCTCGCAGAGAATGGTGAATCCCGGTGGTAAAGAGGGTGGGCCTGCAAAAGCCGGCAGCGATCCCACCACCGCAGTATTGCTGCCAGCTTTCGCACCCAATAGCGCCACCATGAAAGGTGGCGCTATTGGGTGTGCTACTGGCGGCTATAACGGGTCTTACCTTATCACCGGCAGTGAAGTTTCCGCCGCATCTGCCTCCTCGACTCCACCCCCGGCACCCTATCGCAAGCGAAAAGGGACTTTTCGCGTGTGATAGGCTTATAAAATAACCCCCTTAGTCGGATATGTGCCCAAATATTAATTTGGCTAGCTAACTTTTGAGGTAGCCAGCTAAATGCTTTTGAATATGGACCTCATTATTTTTAAGGATGCTGCCTATGTAAACTTTTAGGCTGTTTTACTTATTATTTATTTATTGTGATGATTATGTACTGTTATTTAAACCACCTAGACTTATTTGTTAAATAAATAGGTACTGAGTAGGGATGTGAATCGTGTCCTCGATCGTCTTAACGATCGATTTCGGCTGGGAGGGGGAGGGAATCGTATTGTTGCCGTTTGGGGGGGTAAAATATCGTGAAAAATCGTTAAAAATCGTTAAAAATCGAAAAATCGAAAAATCGAAAAACCGGCACATTAAAACCCCCTAAAACCCACCCCCGACCCTTTAAATTAAATCCCCCACCCTCCCGAACCCCCCCCCAAATAACTTAAATAACCTGCGGGTCCAGCGGCGGTCCGGAACGGGCTCCTGCTCCTGAATCTTGTCGTCTTCAGCCGGCGCCATTTTCCAAAATGGCGCCGAAAAATGGCGGCGGCCATAGATGAAAAAGATTGGACGGCAGGAGGTCCTTCCGGACCCCCGCTGGACTTTTGGCAAGTCTCGTGGGGGTCAGGAGGCCCCCCACAAGCTGGCCAAAAGTTCCTGGAGGTCCAGCGGGGGTCAGGGAGCGATTTCCCGCCGCGAATCGTTTTCGTACGGAAAATGGCGCCGGCAGGAGATCGACTGCAGGAGGTCGTTCAGCGAGGCGCCGGAACCCTCGCTGAACGACCTCCTGCAGTCGATCTCCTGCCGGCGCCATTTTCCGTACGAAAACGATTCGCGGCGGGAAATCGCTCCCTGACCCCCGCTGGACCTCCAGGAACTTTTGGCCAGCTTGTGGGGGGCCTCCTGACCCCCACGAGACTTGCCAAAAGTCCAGCGGGGGTCCGGAAGGACCTCCTGCCGTCCAATCTTTTTCGTCTATGGCCGCCGCCATTTTTCGGCGCCATTTTGGAAAATGGCGCCGGCTGAAGACGACAAGATTCAGGAGCAGGAGCCCGTTCCGGACCGCTGCCGTTCCGGACCGCCGCTGGACCCGCAGGTTATTTAAGTTATTGGGGGGGGGGGGGGGTTCGGGAGGGTGGGGGATTTAATTTAAAGGGTCGGGGGTGGGTTTTAGGGGGTTTTAGTGTGCCGGCTCACGATTCTAACGATTTATAACGATAAATCGTTAGAATCTGTATTGTATTGTGTTCCATAACGGTTTAAGACGATATTAAAATTATCGGACGATAATTTTAATCGTCCTAAAACGATTCACATCCCTAGTACTGAGAAAGTGTTGTTTATTCGCCATGCACTAGATGAGATGCTGTGGCACCATTGGAGCCCTGGAGCAGCCTGAAGATCCGAGCACTGGTGGCCAGGATTCTGAAAGATTTCATAGAAATATAATGACTTATTAAATCCTTAATGGACCCAACAACAAACCATATTTATTTATTTATTTATTTATTTATTTATTTATTTATTTTTAACTTTTATATACCGACATTCTTGCATTAAATGCAAATCATGCCGGTTTACAGTGAAACAGAAAAAGCAGGAAAAAAATTCCTTAGTCGAATACTAATATTCATATAATATAATATAATAATAATATAACATTGGTGCTGCTCAAGATGCTCATATGTGAGCATCTTGAGCAGCACCAATGTCCCTAGTGCAGCTGATTCAGACTTATCAGCTAGAAACATTGCCCTATTCTAGTAGCACCTTCCTTCTAAAAATCACTCTCAAAAGTAGGGTTTATTCCAGTAAACTTACTGCACAGTGTGATAATACTGATGCAAAGCAGTAAGTTACTATATGGTGCAGTAACTGCAAAATTTCCCTAAACATGCCCCTTTTTGTTATAAAGACTTTTTGATGAATCTAGGGGTAAGTTTGTACCTGGTAGGAAACTTGTCAGACTCTTGGTTTTTGGCCTGGAGAGAGATTATGGGGAAGCCTATCCCGGGTGGGGGTGGTAGGATAGTGAAGACTCTGTCCCTTCATCCTCAATCCAAGGGTAAGGGCCTGGTGGTGACTCCCTGCAAGTAGATTCCAGTGTTTGAACTTAGTTTTGAGGAAAGAGATTTTTGTGTTAGAAGACCTAGGAAGAAGATTTTGCTGCCCCCTTCCTGCCCTGAAGGAGGAATATCTTGAGAGCTGTGGTGTTCCTGGTTGGATCTTTTTTTTTTCTAGTTCACCAGAAAGTCCTGAGTGACAGAGACATTCTGGAGAACTGTAAGACCTTTATGAGTTTTTCTGAGGACCCTCATCAGGAGTCCTCACCATGGGGAAGAGAGATTTTGGGACTCTGTGCAGAAACTGAACCTTATCAATTTTCTCACCATTTGGAGAGAGATTTTCTGCTCAAGCAAAAGGTACCCCTGGTCACATGAGAGCCTCACTTTGCATACCTTAGAGGGTGAATATTTCCCTTGCCCTGGTGGAGAAAGAGATCCTTGCACACATAGAGGAAAGACTAAGAAATGTAAATGCCAAAAACTGATGTGAACCGTGTCATTGACTTATCTAAGAACACTTTCAGTAAAGTTTACTTTTGGACACTCAACCAGAATCTCCTGAGTTTATTGGCACTCATACCCCAAAGGTGAAAAGAAACCTATATATCTCCCAGGTAAAAGAGGTAGCTTCAGAGTCTTGGAGGAGAAATTCCTCCTCCACTGCCAGTAAAAGAACCCAACCCTGAGGCCAAAGAGACTTGTGGGAGAAAGATTGGAGTTTGCATAATGGCCTCAAGAACCCTTTGTGCCCTTGCACCAATGCAAAAGGCAAGTAGGGGGTTATACGTGTACTTCTACTTATTATATAAACATATGTGTGTGTGTATTTTATGCATGAAAAAAATATATAACTTGTTCTTGTAAAACCCTGATTTATAAAACACAACAAAGAGGCAAAAAAATTTCCAAACTGTTTAAATCACTTAAAAGTATAGGGGCAGATTTTCAAAGGGTTACGCGTGTAACCCCGAAAACCTGCCCCTGCGCACGCAGAGCCTGTCTTGCATATGCTTGGTGGCGCACGCAAGCCCCGGGACACGTGTATGTCCCGGGGCTTGCAAAAAGGGGCGGGACATTGGCCGGGCAGGCGCAACAAAGTTAAAGGGGGGGTTTTAGGTAGGGCTGGGGGGCGGGTTAGGTAGGGGAAGGCGGAAGGAAAGTTCCCTCCGAGGTTGCTCTGATTTCGGAGCGGCCTCGGAAGGAATGGAGGAAGGCTGCGCGGCTTGGCGCACTCAAGTTGCACAATTGTGCACCCCCTTGTGCGCGCCGACCCTGGATTTTATAACATGCGCACGGCTGCGCGTGCATGTTATAAAATCAGGCATAGATTTGTTCGCGCTAGGTTGCGCGAACAAATCTATGCCCGCGCGCAAGTTTTAAGATCTGCCCCATATAGTACAATAGCAAAGAACAAAGCATCCGAAAATTTCATGGTGCTCGAGATTGCAATAAGCCACCTCTTGCCACACAATGAGTTCATTCATCTGCTGGTTCTTAAACATAGCATTATGCATCACTCTTCTCAAGCAAACAATCTGTCATATATAAATATATATAAGAAAGCGTGATTTATCTTAAACACATCTGAAATGCACAAAGATAGCAATAAGTAGTGCTATCTGCCAGCTGAAATGCAGGCTATCACTGATGCTGTACTTGTCTCATTAACCTCCAACCCAACATTGGCCCATGTTTCAGTGTACGAGCCACCTGCTTCAGGGATTCAAAATATTCCCATAACTTTCAAAAAGGCCTCTGCTTGCTCATTGTACAAAATCTGATTTATGCACAGAAGTAGGTATACTTTAAAATATTTATTTATTTATTTATTTATTGTTTTTGTTATACCGAGTTTCATGACATGCATCACATCAACCCGGTTTACAATTAACAGAGTGTGTAAAGCATAACGTAACGTAAACAATGTTCTCAATAAACGTAAACAATGTTCTCAATAAGAACCTTGAACTTTAGATATAGTGGATCAGATAGAGGATGTGAGAAAGTTACAATAAAATAGGGAAATTAACTTGGAGCTGGAAGAGGGGAGAGATAGAACCGAGCAATATTTACATTTCAGCCTATTAATGTAATAGAGTAGCAGAGTGAGTAAATAAAATATGTGAGTAACTGAGGCAGTACATCACTATGAAACGGTACTTAAATAATCAAATGTATAAATACATTTCAGCCTATTAATGTAATAGAGTAGCAGAGTGAGTAAATAAAATATGCGAGTAACTGAGGCAGTACATCACTATGAAGTGGTACATAAATAATCAAATGCATAAATACGACAATGGTATGATAAAAGCACCGCAGGTATTGATGAGTGTCAATTTAAAGTTGGTTAATTCGTATTTAGGTCCAGTTATTGGATAATGGTTTGTGCTATTGAGTGGAGGTTTTATTCAAAGCTTGGAAATGCTTTTCTGAAAAGCCAAGTTTTTAGTCTTTTCCTAAATGTTAGAGAGCATGGCTCCTGTCTCAAATCTGGTGGGATAGAATTCCAGAGAGTTGGACCTGCTGAAGAGAAGGCTCTGAGACTCAATGATTTATGTTGGTAGGTTTTGGCCTTTGGAATTTGGAGTGACTCTTTGTAGTATTCCCTGATGGGCCTGGCGGAAGTGTGTTTTTTAAGCGGTATTTGTAGGTCGAGGTGCGTGTGTTGGTTAATAGTTTTGTATATGATGTTGATGGTTTTGTACATGATTCTGTAGTGGATCGTAGCCAATGGAGGTTTTTGAGGATAGGTGAAATGTGGTCCATTTTCCTGGAGTTTGTAAGGACTCTGGCTGCAGAGTTCTGAACCATTTGTAGAGGTTTGGTGTAAGAAGCTGGGAGGCCTAGTAGTAATGAGTTGCAATAATCTAATTTGGAAAAGATTATTGCTTGCAGTATTGTTCTAAAGTCTTGGGCATGGAAAAGTGGTTTAATTCTTTTCAGAATATGTAATTTGTAGAAGCAGTCCCTGGTGGTTTGGTTAATGAATGGTTTGAGGTTGAGTCGATTGTCCAGTATGGCTCCTAAATCTCTAACGTGGGCTGTTTGAAGGAGTGTGGGTGGTTTTGGGAGTGTGTTATTGTTTTCCGGTGATATGATCAGGAATTCTGTTTTAGAAGCATTAAGTACAAGGTTTAGACTGTTAAGGAGAAGTTTAATTTCTAATAAGCAACTGTCCCAGAATTCCATTGTTTTTGATATTGATTCTTCTATGGGGATCACGATCTGTACGTCGTCTGCGAATAGGAAGTGTTTCAGGCTTAATTTTGTGAGAAGTTGACATAGTGGTAGGAGGTAGACATTGAATAACGTGGGTGAAAGTGATGAACCCTGCGGCACCCCTCTATTGGAATGGTGGTATTGGGATTCTTTATTGTGAACTTTGACTCTATATCCTCTATTTTCTAGAAATGTTTTGAACCAGTTTAGTGTGGCACCTGTTAAACCAATGTTTGCCAGCAGTTGTAGAAGTAGGGCGTGGTTGACGGTGTCGAAGGCTGCCGAAAAGTCAAGGAGGATTAGTAAATATGCTTGACCTTTATCAATTCCAGAGAGGAGGAAGTCCGTGAGTGAGAGTAGTAGCGTTTCAGTGCTTGCGGATTTGCGAAAACCATATTGGTTTGGGGACAGAATACTGTGGTCCTCCAGGTAGTTGGATAGTTGGGTGTTTACCAATTTTTCCATGATTTTCGCTATGAATGGGAGGTTGGAAATAGGGCGGAAGTTGTTGGGATCACATGCATTTAGATTTGGTTTTTTTAACAGTGGCTTGATTGAGGCAGTTTTTAGGTCATCAGGGTAGATACCATGTGATAGAGAGCAGTTTATGATATCTGCTAGGGTTTTTGCTATTGTGTCCGGGATGAGAAGGAGCATTTTGGATGGGATTTGATCAAATGGGTGAGATGATGGTTTCATTCTTTTTAACACCGTTAGTATCTCTGTGATTGTGATGGGTTCGAAGGCAATAAGCTGGATCTCTTTGTTTTGGGGGAAGTATGTGTTATCTGGAGAAGTAGTGTTTGGAGACAACTGATTAAGGAGATCCGATATTTTTTTGTTGAAATGAAGAGCCAGTTCGTCTGCTTTAGTCTGGGCTTGTTCTGGTGGGATATCTGGAGTGATCGGTTTAGTGAGGCTGGAAACGAAAGCGAATAGAGCTTTTGAGTCAAAGCTGAGATGATGAACCTTCCGGGCATAATAGTCTCTTTTGGTTTTCAAAGTGGTACTTTTGTATAGATGAAGTGATCGTTTGTAGTCAGAGAGTGAGGCCGGTGAAGGGGCTTTGCGCCATTTTCTTTCTTTTTGGCGAAGTATTTGTTTGAGCTTTCGTAGTTCATCGTTAAACCAGGGTTGTCGTTTGGATGCATTGGAAGACCTTATTTTGGTTGTCAGTGGGCAGAGAGTGTTTGCAATAGATTTTGTTAATTTGGACCAGGATTGGAGGGCAGAGTTGGGTGTAGAGACATCAATGAGTGGTAGATCAGAGGTTAGAAGTTTGCTGAGGTGTTCTGAGGAGCAAGGTTTTCTGTATTGGAAAGAGGGTCTTGAGTTGAGGTTGGAGTCTGATCGAGGTATAGAAAAGCTGGTGGAGATTAGAGAGTGATCTGACCATGGGACTTTTTTACAATTTGGTTGTTTTGTAAGAGAAATACTGGCATTTGTAAAGAGGAGATCGAGCGTGTGACCTGCTTTGTGAGTAGGTTTGTTGATTTGTTGATTAAAACCCATAGCTGACAGTGCGGTGAGGAAAGCTTCACAGTTTGTTGAGAGGGGGACTTTGTCAACATGTAAGTTGAAGTCGCCCAGGATTATAGCCGGGGAGTCAAGATTAAGATGTAAAGTTATGATTTCAATGATAGGTGAGGGGTCTGACTCTAGTAGGCCTGGAGGTGCATAGACCAGAAGGATTTGTAGATGTTCTGACTTGAACAATCCTAGTTCTAGTTTGGTAGTTGTGTTGATAGGGTGGTGTGTGAACCTTAAAGATTTTTTTGCAGCGAGGAATATACCCCCTCCTCTTTTTTTTTGTCTTGGAATGGAGAAGAAATCATACGTCTGTGTTGGTAGTTGGTTAATGAGTGTGATGTCTGTGGATTTGAGCCATGTTTCTGTTATGGCGCAACAATCTGGGGTTGTGTCCTGCAGTATGTCGTTGAGTAAAAGAGTTTTGTTGGTGAGTGATTGGGCATTGAATAGGATTATGGTGAATAGGGTGAGACCTAGGAACTGTGTTGTGGGGGAAATTATGATTGGGGTGAGTGATTTGTAGGTGTGTGGGCGGTAGTGCATTGTTGTTGGAGACTGGATGAGTTCTGGTGGGGACTGGATGAGTACTGCTGTAGACTGGATGAGTACTGCTTAAGCCTGGATGTGCTGGAGACTGGATGGGTGCTGCTTAAGCTTGGATGTGCTGGAGACTGGATGAGTGCTGCTTAAGCTTGGATGTGCTGGAGACTGGATGAGTGCTGCTGGAGACTGGATGTGCTGGAGACTGGATGAGTGCTGCTGGAGACTGGATGAGTGCTGCTGGAGACTGGATGACTGCTGCTTAAGCCTGGATGATCTGGAGACTGGATGAGTGCTGCTGGAGACTGGATGAGTGCTGTTTAAGCCTGGACGTGCTGGAGACTGGATGAGTGCTGCTGGAGACTGGATGAGTGCTGCTTAAGCCTGGATGATCTGGAGACTGGATGAGTGCTGCTGGAGACTGGATGAGTGCTGTTTAAGCCTGGACGTGCTGGAGACTGGATGAGTGCTGCTGGAGACTGGATGAGTGCTGTTTAAGCCTGGATGTGCTGGAGACTGGATGAGTGCTGCTAAAGTGCTAGAGTGCTGCTAGAGATTGAATTGGTGGATAAGTGGTCGCTGTATGAATAGATAGGGGAGAGTAGCGGCTCTGGCTCTGGGACGCTCCAAGGGGCGCGCTAAGGGGCAAGCCCCTTAGGTCGCGCTCCTTCGGGCGCGCGACGCCTCCGAGATGCGCCTGAGTTTAAAGGGGGCAGTAGCCGCCCTCTGATAGGCCTGATGCCTGCTTAGGGGCGCGGCTCACTCACCACGTTGCGTTTTGGTTTCGTTTTCTTTTTATTTATAAATATGTTCTTTTTTAATTAAAAATATGTTCTTTTTTATTACTCAGTAAGCTTTGGATATTTATTTCTCTCCTGCCATTTGATTTAAATTGAAGACAAGGAAAGAGGGAGGGGGAAATGTTCTTGTCAAAGGTAACGCTGTTGTTGTTGTTGTTTATTGTGCTAGAATTGTACCTGCTTTGTAGGGGTGTGCATTCGTATTGACCGCATATGTAAAACACTACTTTTTTTTTTTTTTAACTTAAAAAAGTGATGGGGCGTATACGAGCGGATTTCCAACATATTCAACATAGCTATGTTGGATACGGCGAACCGCCATGCGTGCGCTTTCTCGCCGCCATTAGCTGCGAGCTCGGAGCCCCGGATTACCTGAAAATGGCGGCGCCCCTGCGGTAACCATGCCAACCTGTCTGACCCTGTCCTGTGAGTCGCAGTGACTCACAGTAATGGGTGGGACAGGTCGACATGGATACCGGAACGCAGCGAATCTGCGTTCACGTTTTCAGAGAAGCACTGAATGCAGCGAATCGCGCTGTCATTCAGTGCTTCTCTGAGGATTTCCTGATGAGCCAGCACTATAAAAGCAGCAGCAGCACGAGGAATCATGGACATTTTCAGCGATTGTGTGGGGAGGTGGGCTCGGGATCGGGCTGGGTGCAGGCTCAGGCAGGCTGAGGCAGACAAGAAAGCAGAACCAGATTTGATAGACACAACACAGAACAGAACCACATTTGATAGACAACACAGAACAGATTCTTTGTTAGGGAAAAAAAAAAAAAAAGAACATTGTTATTGAGTGAGTCTGTTCATTTTATCCTGGGCAGTGCCAGGCAGGGCTGGCAGTACTCTGCCTCATATCTACTTAAAAGGAAGCTAGTCCTGTGTGGACTCACTGCACACACACACACAAATTCCGTGCATTGCCAGGCAGGCAGTGGGCATAAACAGAGTGAACATTTGCCTTCAGCGAGTCTGTTCAATTTGCTATTTTTAAACAGACTTAAAAGCATTGTCCTTGACTGGTTCACTGCTGGGTGGGCAGTGCCAGGGGTGGCACTGGCAGTACTCTGCCTCATATCTACTTAAAAGGAAGCTAGTCCTGTGTGGACTCACTGCACACACACACACACATTCCGTGCATTGCCAGGCAGGCAGTGGGCATAAACAGAGTGAACATTTGCCTTCAGCAAGTCTGTTCAATTTGCTATTTTTAAACAGACTTAAAAGCATTGTCCTTGAGTGGTTCAGTGCTGGGTGGGCAGTGCCAGGGGTGGCACTGGCAGTACTCTGCCTCATATCTACTTAAAAGGAAGCTAGTCCTGTGTGGACTCACTGCACAGACACAGACAAATTCCGTGCATTGCCAGGCAGGCAGTGGGCATAAACAGAGTGAACATTTGCCTTCAGCGAGTCTGTTCAATTTGCTATTTTTAAACAGACTTAAAAGCATTGTCCTTGACTGGTTCAGTGCTGGGTGGGCAGTGCCAGGGGTGGCACTGGCAGTACTCTGCCTCATATCTACTTAAAAGGAAGCTAGTCCTGTGTGGACTCACTGCAGACACACAGACAAATTCCGTACATTGGCAGGCAGTGGGCATAAACAGAGTGAACATTTGCCTTCAGCGAGTCTGTTCAATTTGCTATTTTTAAACAGACTTAAAAGCATTGTCCTTGAGTGGTTCAGTGCTGGGTGGGCAGTGCCAGGGGTGGCACTGGCAGTACTCTGCCTCATATCTACTTAAAAGGAAGCTAGTCCTGTGTGGACTCACTGCAGACACACAGACAAATTCCGTGCATTGCCAGGCAGGTAGTGGGCATAAACAGAGTGAACATTTGCCTTCAGCGAGTCTGTTCAATTTGCTATTTTTAAACAGACTTAAAAGCATTGTCCTTGAGTGGTTCAGTGCTGGGTGGGCAGTGCCAGGGGTGGCACTGGCAGTACTCTGCCTCATATCTACTTAAAAGGAAGCTAGTCCTGTGTGGACTCACTGCAGACACACAGACAAATTCCGTGCATTGCCAGGCAGGCAGTGGGCATAAACAGAGTGAACATTTGCCTTCAGCGAGTCTGTTCAATTTGCTATTTTTAAACAGACTTAAAAGCATTGTCCTTGACTGGTTCAGTGCTGGGTGGGCAGTGCCAGGGGTGGCACTGGCAGTACTCTGCCTCATATCTACTTAAAAGGAAGCTAGTCCTGTGTGGACTCACTGCAGACACACAGACAAATTCCGTGCATTGCCAGGCAGGCAGTGGGCATAAACAGAGTGAACATTTGCCTTCAGCGAGTCTGTTCAATTTGCTATTTTTAAACAGACTTAAAAGCATTGTTCTTGACTGGTTCAGTGCTGGGTGGGCAGTGCCAGGGGTGGCACTGGCAGTACTCTGCCTCATATCTACTTAAAAGGAAGCTGGTTCTCTGTGCACTCACTGCACACACACAGACAGACACATTCCGTGCATTGCCAGGCAGGCAGTGGGCATAAACAGAGTGAAGATTGGCCTTCAGCGAGTCTGTTCAATTTGCTATTTTTAAACAGACTTAAAAGCATTGTCCTTGAGTGGGTCTGTTCATTTTGTTATTTTAAACAGACTGAGCATTCTTCAGTGGGTCTGTTAATTTTCTTATTTTAAACAGACTGAGCATTGTCCTTCAGAGTTGGTCCGTTCATTTTCTTATTTTAAACAGACTGAGCATTCTTCTTGAGTGGGTCTGTTAAATTTTGTTATTTTAAAGAGACTGAGCATTCATCTTGAGTGGGTCTGTTCATTTTGTTATTTTAAACAGACCGAACATTATTATTGTGGGACAGTGGGCAGTGTTACCACTAGTACTCATTGACATTAAATCCATAATGTCAGGGAAAGAGAGATGCAAGCGACTTAGTGGGAATGGCAGCGGAGGCACCGCAAAAGACACCAGTGCAACACCACCAGTACAGCTAAAAAGGCAACTGTCACAATCAAACGTCTTTGTAGGGGATGGCAGTTCCATGGCAAAAAAAAAGAAATCAGACCATGAAACTTTGCAATCGCCGCCACGTGTTTCTGGCCCTGTAGTTTTGGAGGAGAGTGAAGATGAGGCACAGTCTAGCCAGACAAAAGTTGCACACCCAAGAGCAGCCAGGGGACAGAAGTGTCCAGCTAAACTTCGCGGTGACAAGGTAGCGCTGGCACTGTTAGCTTCTGATTCAGAAGAAGAATCTTCTTGGATGGAATTCTCATCAGAAATGGAAGATGTAATACCTGAGGAATCTTCGGTAGAATTGTCAGTTACTCCTGTTTTAGCCTCCACCTCCAGAACTCTGCGGCAGGGGAGACATTCCACTGATATCGAGGAGGAGGAAGAGCTGTCAGAAGGGAGACAGAGGGTGACTGTTGCCCCCACTGGCATTGCTTCGCTGGGTGCAGTGGGTGCACCACCCACACCCAGTAGTACCTCAACTCCAGTGCCACCATCCACCCCCAGGGTGGGAAAGAGAGGAGGATCACAAAAGAAATCTGCAATCTGGGCACATTTTAAAGTGACAGAAGACCGGCGTTATGCTCGGTGTAATTACTGTGCCAGGGATATTAGCAGAGGCAAGCAACTGGGACATCTATCAAATTTTGGCATGGAGCATCATATTAAGAGGCAACACCCAACAAGATTACTGCCATCTGGGGATGGTGGCAGTTTCCGTCGGGGGACCCCTTCCCCTTCCAACCAGGGTGCAGTGGTAGGAAAGCAGCAGAGTCAGCCCACGCCCTCATACCCTTCTAGCAGTCAGGCGGCAGGCCAGCAACCCACTGACACGTGGCAGAAGTGACAATGCACCATGGAGGAAATGGGGTGGAGTGCGGTAACGCTATCCCGGGGTAGGAGGCAGGCAGCCTCAAAAGTTGTAACCAGGAGCATTGGGGAAATGATTGCCCTTGATGACCAGCCCCTGCAGTTAGTGGAGAATGTGGGTTTCAAACGTTTTTTGAAGGTCGTACTTCCAAATTACAAAGTCCCCTCCAGAACCACATTTAGTAGAAAGGTCATCCCCAGCCTGTACAAGCACTGTCTCAGTCGCTTGCAAGCACTGCTAGGTAAGGCAGACGGAATAGTGCATTTCACCTGCGATATCTGGACCGCCATGAATGCTGCACACTCTTACCTCTCTCTGACAGCACACTGGTGGGACATGGCAGAGGCAGGGGCAGCCAGCAGCTCTATTACTGAACAAGCATCAGGGTGGAGGTGGGCTTTTCTGCACACCCACCTGACGGACCATTCCCATACTGCTGCCAATTTTCTAGCATGCATCAGAAAGATGCTGGCGAGCTGGCAAGTACACCAGCGAGACAGTAAAATGCGGGCAGGCTTTTTTGTCACAGACAACGGTGCAAACATGGTTAAGGCAATAAGCGATGGGAGGTTTAAGAACATCCGATGTTTTGCACACACTCTGCATCTGGTAGTGAAGTCAGGTCTGGGCTTGGAGTCCAAGGACAAGGAGACTGAATACCTGTGTAGGTTAATACACAAGTGCAGGAACATAGCAGCACACTTCCACAGAAGTGTCAGGGCGGGGCAGGTTCTCCGAGAAAAGCAGACTGATTTGGATATGCCTCAGAAGCGTCTCATTCAAGACGTTGCCACCCGGTGGAATTCCACCTTTATGATGCTGGAGAGGTTACTGGAGCTGCAGACACCCCTCCATGAACTTTCTGGTACAATAGACATAGGTGTGCAGAATCCCCTAGGGCATCACGATTGGCTAGTCATGAGTCAGCTGGTAAAAATCCTGCAGCCCTTCAAGGATGTCACGGAGGAGCTGAGTTCCAGAAGTTCCACCTTGGCTGACATCATCCCTATAGTGAAATTCCTGGATGACCATTTGGAGGGCATTAAACGGCAAGAGGGAATGACTGCTGAGGTGCTGCAGTGTGTGGACGTTTTGCAGCAGCAGGTGAAAGACAGATTAAGGCCTTTAACAGAGGATAGCACATACATGCTCGCCTCTGTCTGTGATCCCCGTGTGAAAGGTAAACTCGCCCTACAGACCAATTGTCTGTCATTTGTGAAGGAGCTGTTGTTAGCACAGGTCCGTGAACAGGAGCGCCATAGGCGGAGACAGATTAGGCTTGAAGCACAGGTGGAAACAGCAGACACGTCACAGAGTTGTGCTGCTGCTAGCCCTGGCAGGAGAAGGACTGTGTCAGTGACAGATACTATTATTAGTGCCTCCTCCTCCATGACACAATGCCCAAGGCATGTTGGCCATAAAGATACATCAGTTGTGCAACGGGCGAGAGAGAAAGTAACTGGATTGAGTGACTCTCAGCCCTCCCAAGCACAGGAGGAGACAGCAGCAGAGCTGTCAGTGACACGGTATCTCTCAAAGCCGATAGAGAACACGCAGACAGATCCGCTGGCATATTGGGCACACAAGTCCACTGTCTGGCCACACCTAGCCAAAGTGGCTGAAGGATATCTGTCATGTCCACCAACCAGTGTGCCCAGTGAACGTGTCTTTTCAATGACAGGGGATATCATGAGCCCTCACCGCTCAAGGCTGTCATCAGTCTTGCTGGAAATGCTAGTGTTTTTGAAAGTTAACCTGCCATTGCTTGGCTTTCCCGATTTTCCTTGTGAATGGCAAGATGAATAAAAGCTATTGAAAGGAGCCTTGCAGCAGTTCCAATTGCCTCCTATGCTCAAGATAATGTAAGCACTGCAGCACATGTTCTTGACATGAATCGCTGTGCCTGACCGGCGTCTACTGTGCAGCCCTTGTGTTCCTACAAGTGTTATACCTCCATTGCTGTGCCCGTTCATCCATGCCTTGTGTTCCCACAGGTGTTTTAACTCCATGGTTGTGCCTGTTCCTCCAGGCCTTGTGTCCCTAGCTGGGATTGACCTCTGTCCTCGAATGATGTGCCTGTTCCTCCAGGCCTTGTGTTCCCACAAGTGTTTTAACCTAGTTCATGTGCCTGTTCCTCCACGCCTTGTGTTCCTACTGGTGTTTTAACTCCATTGCTGTTCCATTTTGTTATTTTAAACAGACTGAGCATTCTTCTTGAGCGGGTCTGTTCCATTTTGTTATTTTAAACAGTCTGAGCATTGTCCTTCAGAGTGGGTCCGTTAATTTTGTAATTTTGAACAGACTGAGCATTCTTCTTGAGTGGGTCTGTTCAATTTTCTTATTTTAAACAGACTGAGCATTGTCCTTCAGAGTGGGTCCGTTAATTTTGTAATTTTAAACAGACTGAGCATTCTTCTTGAGTGGGTCTGTTCAATTTTCTTATTTTAAACAGACTGAGCATTGTCCTTCAGAGTGGGTCCGTTAATTTTGTAATTTTAAACAGACTGAGCATTCTTCTTGAGTGGGTCTGTTCAATTTTCTTATTTTAAACAGACTGAGCATTGTCCTTCAGAGTGGGTCCGTTAATTTTGTTATTTTAAACAGACTGAGCATTCTTCTTGAGTGGGTCTGTTCAATTTTCTTATTTTAAACAGACTGAGCATTGTCCTTCAGAGTGGGTCCGTTAATTTTGTTATTTTAAACAGACTGAGCATTCTTCTTGAGTGGGTCTGTTCAATTTTCTTATTTTAAACAGACTGAGCATTGTCCTTCAGAGTGGGTCTGTTAATTTTGTTATTTTAAACAGACTGAGCATTCTTCTTGAGCGGGTCTGTTCCATTTTGTTATTTTAAACAGACTGAGCATTCTTCTTGAGCGGGTCTGTTCAATTTTCTTATTTTAAACAGACTGAGCATTGTCCTTCAGAGTGGGTCTGTTAATTTTGTTATTTTAAACAGACTGAGCATTCTTCTTGAAGGCCGAGGTGGAGAAGGGTTCCATATGAACAGCAGTTCAACATGGGTCAGTCGGTCCTAAGAGATAGGCGAGAGCCGTTCAGAAGGGACGGGCGAAGGCCTCCGTCACCCTGGGCCGATCGAAAGGGAGTCAGGTTCAGATCCCCGAACTCGGAGTGCCGGAGATTCGGCGCTGGGCTCTTCCCTCTTCACTCGCCGTTACTGAGGGAATCCTGGTTAGTTTATTTTCCTACGCGGCTTGTGTCCCTAGGTGGGATTGACCTCTGTCCTCGAATAATGTGCCTGTTCCTCCAGGCCTTGTGTTCCTACTGCTGTTTTAAGTCCATTGCTGTGCCTGCCTGTTCATCCAGACCTTGTGTTCCCACACGTATTATTATTTCTGAGAGATCTTCCAATTCCTTTCTCATCAGCTGAAGTGCATATTAAGTAGGGTAGCAAACTAGTAAATGAGGAGAATATTGGAGGGGCGAAGTTCCATATTCAAAGCAGAGTAGTTGTACTTATCTAGTGAAAGTTTGAAGAATCAGGGAAGGCTTGTAAGAAGAGCCAAGTTTTGAGTTTGTTTTTAAATGTTGGTAGGCACGGTTCCATTCTGAGTTCTGCAGGAAGGTGGTTCCAGATGGCTGGACCTGCTGTAGGAAAAGCTCGGTCTCTGGTAGAGATGAGTCGTGTGGCTTTAGATGGTGGGGCTTGTAGTGCTCCTTTGTAGGTTTCTCTCATTGGTCTGTTGGAAGTGTGGAGTTTGAGTGGGAATTCGAGGTCGAGATGGAGGAGGCTATGAATTGATTTGTGAATTAGAGTTAGAGCTTTGTGTAGAGCCCTGTGACTGACTGGTAACCAGTGTAAATTACGGAGGATGGGCGTAATATGGTCTCTCTGGTTGGTGCTTGTCAAAATTCTCACTGCGGCATTCTGTATCATCTGTAAGGGCTTGGTTGTTGAGTTGGGTAGGCCAATGAGGAGAGCGCTGCAGTAGTCAATTTTGCCAAATATTAGGGATTTGAGAACAGTCCTGAAGTCATGAAAATATAGGAGAGGTTTGAGTCCTTTTAACACCTGAAGTCTGTAGAAGCACTCTTTAGTTGTGGTTTTCATCATATTCTTTAGGTGAAGACGGTTGTCTATAATTACTCCAAGGTCTCTCACATGAGTGTGGGTGAGAAGGTGTTTGTGATGGATCTGAGACGGGAGGTTTTCTTGGTTGGAGGAAATGAAGAGGAGTTCTGTCTTAGAGGCATTGAGGACCAGGTTTAGACTGTTGAGGACATTAGTGATGGCTTCTTGTAAGCTGCTGTTCCAGAGTGCGATGGCTTTTTAATAGATTCTGTTATGGGAATAAGAATCTGAACATCGTCTGCATAGATGTAGTGAATGAGGTTAAGACTAGTTAACAGTTGGCAAAGGGGAAGGAGGAAACGGCGAAGCTGCTGCCGGGGGGGGCTATAACACGCGCCGCCAGAGCGGCGGGCCACCTGCCCCCCCCCCCCGGGCCTTCCCAGCCGACCCGGAGCCGGTCGCGGCACACCGCCGCGGAGGAAATGCGCCCTGCGGGGGCCGGGGCCATCCGGGAGGCGTTCCCCGCCCCCCCACCCCCCGCGAAAGGGGTGGGGGTGGGGGATCCGCCGAAACCCCGGTCCAACCGAACCCGCCGGGTTGAATCCTGCGGGCGGACTGCACGGACCCCACCCATTTACCTCTTTACAATTTCACGCCCTCTTGAACTCGCTCTTCAAAGTTGTTTTCAACTTTCCCTTGCGGTACTTACTTATTTATTTTATTTATTTAAGGTTTTTTTATACCGGCATTCATGAAATACGGCAAGAGCGGTATTAAACAGCAGGCGCTGGGCACAGCAATCGAGGTCAAACCCTTGTAGAGACGTCAAGCCTCAACAGACAAAGTAAAGAGTAAGAAATTGTTGAACTTGGAGGTGGACCCTTGTCCGGGGGAAACGGTGAAGCTGCTGCTGGGGGGGGGGGGCTATAACACGCGCCGCCGGAGCGGCGGGCCACCTGCCCCCCCTGGGCCTTCCCAGCCGATGCGTAGCCAGTCGCGGCGCACCGCCACGGAGGAAATGCACCCTGCGGGGGCCGGGGCCCTCCGGGAGGCGTTACCCGCCCCCCCCCACCCCCCGCGAAAGGGGTGGGGGTGGGGGATCCGCTGAAACCTCGGTCCGACCGAACCCGCCGGGTTGAATCCTGCGGGCGGACTGCACGGACCCCACCCATTTACCTCTTTACAATTTCACGCCCTCTTGAACTCGCTCTTCAAAGTTGTTTTCAACTTTCCCTTGCGGTACTTACTTATTTATTTTATTTATTTAAGGTTTTTTTATACCGGCATTCATGAAATACGGCAAGAGCGGTATTAAACAGCAGGCGCTGGGCACAGCAATCGAGATCAAACCCTTGTAGAGACGTCAAGCCTCGACAGACAAAGTAAAGAGTAAGAAATTGTTGAACTTGGAGGTGGACCCTTGTCCGGGGGAAACGGGGAAGCTGCTGCTGGGGGGGGGCTATAACACGCGCCGCCGGAGCGGCAGGCCACCTGCCCCCCCTGGGCCTTCCCAGCCGACTCGTAGCTGGTCGCGGCGCACCGCCGCGGAGGAAATGCGCCCTGCGGGGGCCGGGGCCCTCCGGGAGGCGTTCCCCGCCCCCCCCCACCCCCCGCGAAAGGGGTGGGGGTGGGGGATCCGCCGAAACCCCGGTCCAACCGAACCCGCCAGATTGAATCCTGCGGGTGGACTGCACGGACCCCACCCATTTACCTCTTTACAATTTCACGCCCTCTTGAACTCGCTCTTCAAAGTTGTTTTCAACTTTCCCTTGCGGTACTTACTTATTTATTTTATTTATTTAAGGTTTTTTTATACCGGCATTCATGAAATCGTTCACATGATGTCGGTTTACAGAAAACAGGGGTGCAAAGAAAACAACCTAAAACATAAATACAGTACACGTGGTGAAGAGATGCAGTTACAATTAACAGGGGCTAATGAACTGGGAGTGTAAGAAATAAAGAGAGATAGATGAGGTTAAAAATTATATACATGTGTACAATATAAATATACAAGAGTACAATATAAATATGGAGTCCAATATATAAAGCTTCTCAGCAGAGAATTTATTGATGGTGCGTGTTAGGTGGAGTTCGAGAAGGCTTGCCTGAAAAGCCATGTCTTGAGTCTTTTCCGAAAGGTTAGGAGGCAAGGTTCATTTCTGAGATCTGGGGGGATGGAGTTCCATAACGGTGGGCCTGCTGTGGAAAGGGCTCGATCTCTTAAGGTGCTGTGAATAGTGGTTTTGGTGGGTGGAACAAGGAGGCATCCTCTGTAGGCTTCCCTGGTCGGTCTTGTGCATTTGTATAAACGGAGAGGAATTTGTAGGTCGATTATGGTGTGTTGGTGAATGATTTTTTATATCAAGGTGATGGATTTGTAAATGACTCTGAACTGAATTGGTAACCAGTGGAGGTCTTTTAGGACTGGAGAAATGTGGTCTCTTTTCCTAGTGTTTGTTAGTAGACGGGCTGCTGCGTTTTGAACCATTTGGAGTGGTTTTGTGTATGAGGAAGGGAGTCCAAGTAATGTAGAGTTGCAGTAGTAGAAAATGAGGGCTTGGAGGATGGTTCTGAAGTCTTTGGCGTGGAAGAGTGGTCTTATCCTTTTTAAAACTTGCAGTTTATAGAAGCAGAGTTTGGTGGTTTTATTGATGTGGGCTTTGAAGTTCAGTTAATTGTCGATTAGCACACCTAGATCCCTCACATGAGTAGTTTGTAGGTTGGTTGGGAGACAAGCTGTGAGATTGTTGTCAGGAGTTATGAGTAATACTTCAGTTTTAGAGGAGTTTAGTACCAGATTTAGGCTGTTGAGGAGGCTTTTGATTTCTAGGTGACAGGAATCCCAGTATTCGAGGGTTTTCGAGTATGATTCTTTGATGGGGATCAGGATCTGGATGTCGTCTGCATAGAGAAAGTGTATTAAATTGAGGTTGGTAAGGAGTCGGCAGAGTGGTAGGAGGTAAATATTAAAGAGTGTAGGGGATAAAGAGGAACCTTGTGGGACTCCGATGGCCGAGTCGTGGCGTGGTGATTCTTTGTTCTGGATTTTTACCTTATAACCTCTGTTGGTTAGAAACGATTTGAACCAGGCGAGCGCCAATCCAGAGATTCCTATTGCTACTAGCTGTTTGATCGGTCTCGTGCCGGTATTTAGCCTTACATGGAGCTTAACACCCGCTTTGGCCTGCTTTCCCAAACAACCCTACTCCGAGAAGACCCGGTCCCGGCGCGCCGGGGGCCGCTACCGGCCTAACACCGTCCGCGGGCTGAGCCTCGATCTGAAGGACTTGGGCCCCTGAGCGGCGCCGGGGAGGCGGTCTTCCGTACGCCACATTTCCCGCGCCCGCCGGACGGGCGGGGATTCGGCGCTGGGCTCTTCCCTCTTCACTCGCCTTTACTGAGGGAATCCTGGTTAGTTTCTTTTCCTCCGCGGCTTGTGTCCCTAGGTGGGATTGACCTCTGTCGTCGAATGATGTGCCTGTTCATCCAGGCCTTGTGTTCCCACAAGTGTTTTAACCTAGTTCATGTGCCTGTTCCTCCAGGCCTTGTGTCCCTAGCTAGGATTGACCTCTGTCCTCGAATGATGTGCCTCTTCATCCAGGCCTAGTGTTCCTACTGGTGTTTTAAGTCCATTGCTGTGCCTGCCTGTTCATCCAGACCTTGTGTTCCCACAAGTGTTTTAACTCAGTTGCTGCTGTGCCTGTTCATCCAGGCCTTGTGTCCCTAGCAGGGATTGACCTCTGTACTCGAACGATGTGCCTGTTCATCCAGACCTTGTGTTCCCACAAGTGTTTTAACTCCGTTGCTGTGCCCGTTCCTCCAGGCCTTGTGTTCCTCTGGGGATAGGGAAATACCTACAGTACCTGAGTGTAATCAAGTATGAAGTGCTATAAACCTTTTTTAAAAAAAATGTAAATCCATTAAAAAAGAAATTTACTATCTGAGTATCCGTGTTCATCCATGTTCCTACTGGTGTTTTAACTCCATTGCTGTGCCTGCCTGTTCATCCAGACCTTGTGTTCCCACAAGTGTTTTAACTCAGTTGCTGCTGTGCCTGTTCATCCAGGCCTGGCCTTGTGTCCCTAGGTGGGATTGACCTCTGTCCTCGAATGATGTGCCTGTTCATCCAGGCCTTGTGTTCCCACAGGTGTTTTAACTCAGTGGCGGTGCCTGTTCATCCAGGCCTTGTGTTCCTCTGGGGATAAGGAAATACCTACCGTACCTGAGTGTAATCAAGTATGAAGTGCTATAAACTTTTTTTTAAAAAAATGTAAATCCATAAAAAAAAAAATTTACTATCCGAGTATCCGTGTTCATCCAGGCCTTGTGTTCCCACAGGTGTTTTAACTCAGTTGCTGTGCCCGTTCTTCCAGGCCTTGTGTTCCCACAGGTGATTTAACTCAGTTGCTGTGCCCGTTCTTCCAGGCCTTGTGTTCCCACAGGTGTTTTAACTCTGTGGCGGTGCCTGTTCATCCAGGCCTTGTGTTCCCACAGGTGTTTTAACTCAGTTGCTGTGCCCGTTCTTCCAGGCCTTGTGTTCCCACAGGTGATTTAACTCAGTTGCTGTGCCCGTTCTTCCAGGCCTTGTGTTCCCACAGGTGTTTTAACTCTGTGGCGGTGCCTGTTCATCCAGGCCTTGTGTTCCCACAGGTGTTTTAACTCTGTTACATTCTGGGAATTGGAAAGCTTGCCTGAAGAGCCAGGTTTTTAACTTTTTTTTTAACTCTGGTAGACTGGGTTCGAGGCGTAGGTCTGGTGGGAGAGCATTCCATTGGTGTGGTCCCACAGTTGAGAGTGCTATTTTTCTTAGTGTTGATTTAGCTGGAGTTGCGACTAAGGTGCCTTTGTAGGCGCTTCTGATGGGTCTGGAGGATAAGTGTGGACGAAGTTGAGTTTGTAGTGATATAGGTGCAACGCTATGAATTGCTTTATGAATAATGGTTAAGGTTTTAAATAGGATTCTCTGTTTGATGGGTAGCCAGTGGAGGTTGCTCAAGATGGGGGTGATATGGTCTCTTTTATTAGTGTTAGTTAGGGTTCTGGCTGCGGCATTTTGTACCATCTGTACAGGTTTGATCCTGGTGGAGGGGAGGCCAAGTAGGATTGCGTTGTAGTAATCGAGTTTAGAAAAAATAATGGATTGTAGAACGAGGCGAAAGTCATTGAAGTGCAGGAGTGGTTTTAGCTTTTTTAGGACTTGTAGTTTATAGAAGCAGTCCTTGGTGGTGGTGTTTATAAATTTTTTTAAGGTAAGTTGGTTGTCAAGCCATGCTCCTAGATTCCTGACATCTGCAGAGAGATGCATGTTTAAAGATGTGGATTGTGCAAGGCTAGGTGAGTAGGTGTTTGGGTTGTGTGAAATAAGTAGCATCTCTGTTTTGCTGGAGTTTAGAATCAGGTTCAGGTTGGAAAGTAGTTGTTTAATTGGTTGAAGACAATTCTCCCACAAGGCGAAGGTTTTTTGAATTGATTCTGTGATGGGGATGAGGATCTGGATGTCGTCTGCATAGAGGTAATGAGTAAGCTTGAGCTGTGATAGCAGATGGCAGAGGGGGAGGAGGTAAATGTTGAACAGGGTGGGAGAGAGGGATGAACCTTGTGGTACGCCTTGGTCTGATAGGATGGGGTCAAATTCCTTGTTGTTAATTCTGACCTTGTAAAACCTGTTTGATAGGAATGACTTGAACCAACTGAGAGCTGTGCCTTTGATTCCTATGTTTGATAGTTCTTCCAGGCCTTGTGTTCCTCTGGGGATAGGGAAATACCTACAGTACCTGAGTGTAATCAAGTATGAAGTGCTAGAAACTTTTTAAAAAAAGAATATAAATCCATTAAAAAAATTTTTTACTATCCGCGTATCCGTGTTCATCCAGGCCTTGTGTTCCTCTGGGGATAGGGAAATACCTACAGCACCTGAGTGTTATCAAGTATGAAGTGCTAGAAACGTTTTAGAATAAGAATATAAATACATTAAAAAAAAAAATTACTATCCGAGTATCCGTGTTCATCCAGGCCTTGTGTTCCCACAGGTGTTTTAACTCAGTTGCTGTGCCCATTCTTCCAGGCCTTGTGTTCCCACAGGTGTTTTAACTCAGTGGCGGTGCCTGTTCATCCAGGCCTTGTGTTCCCACAGGTGTTTTAACTCAGTGGCTGTGCCTGTTCATCCAGGCCTTGTGTTCCCACAAGTGTTTTAACCTGGTTGCTGTTACTGTTCATCCAGGCCTTGTGTCCCTAGCTGGGATTCACCTCTGTGCTCGACTGCTGCGCCTCTTCATCCAGGCCTTGTGTTCCCACAAGTGTTTTAACCTGGTTGCTGTTCCTGTTCATCCAGGTCTTGTGACCCTAGCTGGGATTGACCTCTGTGCTCGACTGCTGCGCCTCTTCATCCAGGCCTTGTGTTCCCACAAGTGTTTTAACCTGGTTGCTGTGCCTGTTCATGCAGGCCTTGTGTCCCTAGCTGGGATTGACCTCTGTCCTCGAATGATGTGCCTGTTCATCCAGGCCTTGTGTTCCCACACGTATTCTTATTTGTGAGAGATCCTAGGCTCCAATTCCTTTGTTATCAGCTGAAGTGCATAAGTACAGTCGGAATTTACTAGACGCCAACGGAATTCACTAGATGCCAACGATATTCACTGGACGCCAATGTAAACACCGGGTACACACAACTCTAGGGGTGGACCCGTTCCAGGGAGTCCTTCCCTGAACAAGCATGAGGGTGGAGGTGGGCTTTACTGCACACCCACCTGACGGACCATGCCCATACCGCTGCCAATATTCTAGCATGCATCAGAAAGATGCTGGCGAGCTACCAGTGTTTTAACCTAGTTCCTGTGCCTGTTCATGCAGGCCTTGTGTCCCTAGCTGTGATTGACCTCTGTCCTCGAATGATGTGCCTGTTCATCCAGGCCTTGTGATCCTACTGGTGTTTTAACTCCATTGCTGTGCCTGCCTGTTCATCCAGACCTTGTGTTCCCACACGTATTCTTATTTCTGAGAGATCCTCCAATTCCTTTGTCATCAGCTGAAGTGCGTAAGTACAGTCGGAATTCATTAGACGCCAACGGAATTCACTAGACGCCAACGATATTCACTGGATGACAATGTAAACACCGGGTACACCCAACTCTAGGGGTGGACCCTTTCCAGGGAGTCCTTCCCTGCACAAAGGAAAGGGAACTCTCTCCTGGGCCAATTGATAAGAAAACCCCAATTCTGCAGCCAAAAATAGGCTGGAAATCCTTCCCCCATTGACTTTAATGGGCAACATATGGACATATACCCAACTCATTGAATTCTGTTTATGTCCATATTGACCGCAAATGGGACCCCCTTTGGACATATGGACATATGAACTTAAACTTTTGCTCTGCACATCCCTACTGCTTTGTGTGCAGGGGATGTGAAGTGCCACACATCACCATATGTTGTTGAATTGTATACTGTGCTTCAATTCTAATATCACTAAAAAAATTCTAATATCAATAAAAAGATTTGAATTAAAATATGTGCATGTACTTGAAATCTCCAGTTTGTTGATACATCTACCAGTTCATCTCCAGTTCATTGAGACTCTCCTAGTATGTCACCCAGACCTCCCACCCAAAGAAAGCACAAAGCAGACAACAGACAAGTCAGATAATTAGCTGGGGTAAAATAGCAATTTATACGCATACCTCTTGGCCCCACCTCAGAACACCATCGCCCTTTATTTGCACAAGTAAATCTGTGCTTGAAAACAAAAATGCATGCGTGCTTTTGATTTTTTATAAAACAGCATGTATGAGAGTATAAGCTACTTATGCACATATATGCTATTTTTATGCATGTAGATCCTTTGAAAGTTTACTCAATAGTTTTGAAAATTTCCCCCTTAATGTCTATCCGTGATAGCCCTTTTTTGTGGGGACCAGATCCCTCAGAGACCTGAATCCGGAGAGCAGTCTGAGACTCTAAATCTTTTTTCATCTCACCAGTTTTCTGGTTTGAGTACTTAATATGTCTGAGCTTTGAGGTAGTAGCAGACTGTGTGGTGCTGCCATTTTGGTGCCTGCACTGCAGGGTTGTTGTAGGGGTGGGGGGATAGTCAGATGTCAGGGCACCAGATTCCTCCCTCTTGCTTGCTCCCTTCTGCCCCCCAACCCCTTTCTCTAATACCATGCTTGGAAGCTTCTTACTGATACAGTAGAAAAAAGGTTCTAAACATGCAGTCATGCCAGTTTTCTGCTCTCATGGTACGTTTTTCTTGCCTTTAACCTCTTCTTTTGCACTGACAAGCAATCTCCATGTGCCAGCAGAAGGAGCAAGAGAAAAAGAGGTTTGAGAAGGCTCAGTTTTGTCTGCTCATGTCAATCAGCATGCTGCTCACAGTATTGTCCTTGCCTTTGGTATGTTAGGAGGTTATCTTGTTATAATAGAGCTTGGAGTGGAGAAATAATAAATAATAAAGTTAGAGGGTAAGTTAGGGAAACTCCAGAAGTGGGTGTCCTATTGCCCTATATATATATATATATATATATTTTTTTTTTTCAAACAGATAATTAGATAAATAGCAGATAAGCTTCTCAAAAAGGCGTGCGGGCGCACATATATTTGTGTATATGGACGCGTGGCCAGATCTGCAGCAATTTTATAGCCTGTGCACACATATGCACAGAATATAAAATAGGCCTGGTGTGCATATGTGTGCTCCTAATTTTACAAGTGTGCACACACTGCTGTGTAATGTCAGTTTTGAGCTGTACAGGTAAGAGAATTTTATAACAGGCATGCATCCACACCAGTCTGTACAGCAGTTTGCCCAGTCTAGAACTAGGTCCTCTAAACCCCCCCCCCCCCCCGCCCCCCGAGTTATCCCAGACCCCTCAAACACCTCAAAGGTCCTGGAAATAGTTTTATTGAGACTTACACCTCCTCCATAGCAGAAGCAATTTTATGCTTAATAGACATGGTCCCACACACGTAGGTATTTGCACACACATCCCTCATCGATGCAAGATATTCGCACATCAGAACTTGTGCATGCATGTGGGTGGCTTATAATATTGGGTGCACACGCGGCATGCCTGTTTCTCAATTTTAGCACATGTCTGACTTTTAAAAATCACCTTTAAATATATGGAGTAATGGACATTTGGAACTCAGAAAAATAAGCTGGAATGATTTACAATAGTTAAACACAGTTTTTCAGCTACATAGTAGTTTGGACCTTTCACTGAAAGTTAAAAAATCTTTATGCACTATGGTGGTTGTCGGCACAGTTGATATTTAATGCATAATTTGAAATGAGCCTGGAACTTCAGCATTGCCAACTATTGATCAGCTGAAAACCGCAGCAATAACTCTGAGGATACCAAACCCCAGAGCTTAGATCCACTGCAAGAACAAATAAAGACTCTCTAGTACCCTCTGCCCAACTCAGTTTCAGACCCCACCTGAAAACATTATGAACCTTCAGTAACCTCTATCTGCTCCCCCCCTTCTCTGTAATCATGGGGGATGTGTATGTATGAGGGTGTGGAGGTGGCAGTGCTTGTGTGTATGTGGGGAGGTGGGGGTGTGTATGTATATAAGGGGGGGGGGTGTGGGTGTGCATGTGTGTGTGGGGTGGGTTGCACTGTTGTATATGGGTGTGCATGTGTGGGGGGGTTGAGGTGGGGGTGTATGTGTGGAGTGAGTGTGCTTGTGTTGGAGGTGGTGCATGTGTGTATAGGTGGGGTGTGGGTGTGCATGTGTGGGGGGAGGATGAGGTGGGGGTCTATGTGTGGAGTGAGTGTGCTTGTGTTGGAGATGGTGCATGTGTGTATAGGTGGGGTGTGGGTGTGCATGTGTGGGGGGGGAATGAGGCGGGGGTCTATGTGTGGAGTGGGTGTGCTTGTGTTGGAGGGGGTGCATGTGTGTATAGGTGGGGTGTGGGTGTGCATGTGTGGGGGGGTTGAGGTGGGGGTGTATGTGTGGAGTGGGTATGCTTGTGTTGGAGGTGGTGCATGTGTGTATAGGTGGGGTGTGGGTGTGCATGTGTGGGGAGGGGGTTGAGGTGGGGGTGAATGTGTGGAGTGGGTGTGCTTGTGTTGGAGGTGGTGCTTGTGTGTATAGGTGGGGTGTGGGTGTGCATGTGTGGGGGGGTTGAGGTGGGGGTGTATGTGTGGAGTGGGTATGCTTGTGTTGGAGGTGGTGCTTGTGTGTATAGGTGGGGTGTGGGTGTGCATGTGTGGGGGGAGGTTGAGGTGGGGGTGTATGTGTGGAGTGGGTGTGCTTGTGTTGGAGGGGGTGCATGTGTGTATAGGTGGGGTGTGGGTGTGCAAGTGTGGGGGGGTTGAGGTGGGGGTGTATGTGTGGAGTGGGTGTGCTTGTGTTGGAGGTGGTGCATGTGTGTATAGGTGGGGTGTGGGTGTGCATGTGTGTGGGGGTTGAGGTGGGGGTGTATGTGTGGCGTGGGTGTGCTTGTGTTGGAGGTGGTGCATGTGTGTATAGGTGGGGTGTGGGTGTGCATGTGTGGGGGGGTTGAGGTGGGGGTGTATGTGTGGAGTGGGTGTGCTTGTGTTGGAGGTGGTGCATGTGTGTATAGGTGGGGTGTGGGTGTGCATGTGTGGGGGGAGGTTGAGGTGGGGGAGTATGTGTGGAGTGGGTGTGCTTGTGTTGGAGGGGGTGCATGTGTGTATAGGTGGGGTGTCAGTGTGCAAGTGTGGGGGGGTTGAGGTGGGGGTGTATGTGTGGAGTGGGTGTGCTTGTGTTGGAGGTGGTGCATGTGTGTATAGGTGGGGTGGGGGTGTGCATGTGTGTGGGGGGTTGAGATGGGGGTGTATGTGTGGAGTGGGTGTGCTTGTGTTGAAGGTGGTGCATGTGTGTATAGGTGGGGTGTGGGTGTGCATGTGTGGGGGGAGGTTGAGGTGGGGGTGTATGTGTGGAGTGGGTGTGCATGTGTGGGGGGGTTGAGGTGGGGGTGTATGTGTGGAGTGGGTGTGCTTGTGTTGGAGGGGGTGCATGTGTGTATAGGTGGCGTGTGGGTGTGCAAGTGTGGGGGGGTTGAGGTGGGGGTGTATGTGTGGAGTGGGTGTGCTTGTGTTGGAGGTGGTGCATGTGTGTATAGGTGGGGTGTGGGTGTGCATGTGTGGGGGAGTTGAGGTGGGGGTGTATGTGTGGAGTGGGTGTGCTTGTGTTGGAGGTGGTGCTTGTGTGTATAGGTGGGGTGTGGGTGTGCATGTGTGGGGGGGGTTGAGGTGGGGGTGTATGTGTGGAGTGGGTATGCTTGTGTTGGAGGTGGTGCATGTGTGTATAGGTGGGGTGTGGGTGTGCATGTGTGGGGAGGGGGTTGAGGTGGGGGTGAATGTGTGGAGTGGGTGTGCTTGTGTTGGAGGTGGTGCTTGTGTGTATAGGTGGGGTGTGGGTGTGCATGTGTGGGGGGGTTGAGGTGGGGGTGTATGTGTGGAGTGGGTATGCTTGTGTTGGAGGTGGTGCTTGTGTGTATAGGTGGGGTGTGGGTGTGCATGTGTGGGGGGAGGTTGAGGTGGGGGGTGTATGTGTGGAGTGGGTGTGCTTGTGTTGGAGGGGGTGCATGTGTGTATAGGTGGGGTGTGGGTGTGCAAGTGTGGGGGGGTTGAGGTGGGGGGTGTATGTGTGGAGTGGGTGTGCTTGTGTTGGAGGTGGTGCATGTGTGTATAGGTGGGGTGTGGGTGTGCATGTGTGTGGGGGTTGAGGTGGGGGTGTATGTGTGGCGTGGGTGTGCTTGTGTTGGAGGTGGTGCATGTGTGTATAGGTGGGGTGTGGGTGTGCATGTGTGGGGGGGTTGAGGTGGGGGTGTATGTGTGGAGTGGGTGTGCTTGTGTTGGAGGTGGTGCATGTGTGTATAGGTGGGGTGTGGGTGTGCATGTGTGGGGGGGTTGAGGGTGGGGGTGTATGTGTGGAGTGGGTGTGCTTGTGTTGGAGGTGGTGCATGTGTGTATAGGTGGGGTGTGGGTGTGCATGTGTGGGGGGAGGTTGAGGTGGGGGAGTATGTGTGGAGTGGGTGTGCTTGTGTTGGAGGGGGTGCATGTGTGTATAGGTGGGGTGTCAGTGTGCAAGTGTGGGGGGGGTTGAGGTGGGGGGTATGTGTGGAGTGGGTGTGCTGTGTTGGAGGTGGTGCTTGTGTGTATAGGTGGGGTGTGGGTGTGCATGTGTGGGGGGGTTGAGGTGGGGGGTGTATGTGTGGAGTGGGTATGCTTGTGTTGGAGGTGGTGCTGTGGTGGTATAGGTGGGGTGTGGGTGTGCATGTGTGGGGGGAGGTTGAGGTGGGGGTGTATGTGTGGAGTGGGTTGTGGCTTGTGTTGGAGGGGGTGCATGTGTGGTATAGGTGGGGTGTGGGTGTGCAAGTGTGGGGGGGTTGAGTTGGGGGTGTATGTGTGGAGTGGGTGTGCTTGTTGTTGGAGGTGGTGCATGTGTGTATAGGTGGGGTGTGGGTGTGCATGTGTGTGGGGGTTGAGGTGGGGGTGTATGTGTGGCGTGGGTGTGCTTGTGTTGGAGGTGGTGCATGTGTGTATAGGTGGGGTGTGGGTGTGCATTGGTGGGGGGGTTGAGGTGGGGGTGGATGTGTGGAGTGGAGGTGCTTGTGTTGGAGGTGGTGCATGTGTGTATAGGTGGGGTGTGGGTGTGCATGTGTGGGGGGGGTTGAGGTGGGGGTGTATGTGTGGAGTGGTGTGCTTGTGTTGGAGGGGGGTGCATGTGTGTATAGGTGGGGTGTGGGTGTGCATGTGTGGGGGGGTTGAGGTGGGGGTGTATGTGTGGAGTGGGGTGTGCTTGTGTTGGAGGTGGTGCATGTGTGTATAGGTGGGGTGTGGGTGTGCATGTGTGGGGGGGGGTTGAGGTGGGGTGTATGTGTGGCGTGGGTGTGCTTGTGTGGAGGTGGTGCATGTGTGTATAGGTGGGGTGTGGGTGTGCATGTGTGGGGGGAGGGTGAGGTGGGGGTGTATGTGTGGAGTGGGTGTGCTTGTGTTGGAGGGGGGTGCATGTGTGTATAGGTGGGGTGTGGGTGTGCATGTTTGTGGGGGGGGTTGAGGTGAGGGTGTATGTGTGGAGTGGGTGTGCTTGTGTTGGAGGTGGTGCATGTGTGTATAGGTGGGGTGTGGGTGTGCATGTGTGGGGGGTTGAGGTGGGGGTGTATGTGTGGAGTGGGTGTGCTTGTGTTGGAGGTGGTGCATGTGTGTATAGGTGGGGTGTGGGGTGTGCATGTGTGGGGGGGGTTTGAGGTGGGGGTGTATGTGTGGAGTGGGTGTGCTTGTGTTGGAGGTGGTGCATGTGTGTATAGGTGGGGTGTGGGTGTGCATGTGTGGGGGGAGGGTGAGGTGGGGGTGTATGTGTGGAGTGGGTGTGCTTGTGTTGGAGGGGGTGCATGTGTGTATAGGTGGGGTGTGGGTGTGCATGTTTGTGGGGGGGTTGAGGTGAGGGTGTATGTGTGGAGTGGGTGTGCTTGTGTTGGAGGTGGTGCATGTGTGTATAGGTGGGGTGTGGGTGTGCATGTGTGGGGGGGTTGAGGTGGGGGTGTATGTGTGGAGTGGGTGTGCTTGTGTTGGAGGTGGTGTATGTGTGTATAGGTGGGGTGTGGGTGTGCATGTGTGTGGGGGGTTGAGGTGGGGGTGTATGTGTGGAGTGGATGTGCTTGTGTTGGAGGTGGTGCATGTGTGTATAGGTGGGGTGTGGGTGTGCATGTGTGGGGGTAGGGGGAGGTGGGGGTGTATGTGTGGAGTGGGTGTGCTTGTGTTGGAGGGGGTGCATGTGTGTAAAGGTGGGGTGTGGGTGTGCATGTGTGGGGGAGGTTGAGGTGAGGGTGTATGTGTGGAGTGGGTGTGCTTGTGTTGGAGGGGGTGCATGTGTGTATAGGTGGGGTGTGAGTGTGCATGTGTGGGGGGGTGGAGGTGGGGGTGTATGTGTGGAGTGGGTTTCCTTGTGTTGGAGGTGGTGCATGTGTGTATAGGTGGGAGTGCATATGTGTGTTTGTGTGTGGGGTGGGGTGTGTGCATGGGAGACAGTGGAGGGCGGAGGTGTCATGGGGGGAATGTACAATCTTATCCCCTCCCCTTCTTCTCCAACCCCCATTGCTCTTCTTCATCTCCACCCACTGCCCCTCTTCTTTCTCACTCTCCCAATTCTTCCCTCCTCTAGCCCCCTTCCCCTCTCACACTTGCATTCCTCCTGCCTCCTTCCACTGCTCCCATCTCTGCCCTTTTCACTCTTCCACGTTTCCCTCACCCAGCCCCCTTCCCTTTCACTCAATGTTATCTAGACCAGTAGTTCTCAACCTTTTTCCCATCGTGACACACCTGACAGGCCACGCTCACATGTGTGACACACTGCTCATTGCAATTCACGGCGGAAACAAAAATTAAAGGTTTGGTAATTATTTTTATTGTTTAAAACTACACAAGGAATAGATACATATTCTGTCTGAACAGAAATTGCATAAATAATAAACAACCCACACCAAAACAGCACCAATTTCCAGCACTTAAACAGTAATCACCTTACCTAAGAAAAGGCAACACTGAAAATATTACACCAGGCCTTACGATACCAATACATCTCCTATTAGGAAAACGGACCAAGTCAGGCTGCTATAGAGTCCTACACAGAAACTACACGCCAGCAGAAAACCTCACCTGAATCACATGTGCTGACCCTCACCTAACAAAGAATAAAGAGACCAAAATGCATAACTAGAAGCATGCAGACAAAAACTGAGCTGGAAACTGCAACAAGCCAGAGTCTCTGTATGCAGTGTAATAAAGGAAAAAAGAAACATCATCCATCCTTATAAAATAAATCAAGAAATATAAAATCAGTAGCAGTAAAACCATACTAACAAAAAGAATAGATTATTTCGAAACAGCTGATTAGTGGAATATCCAATAATTAAAAACTCATATAAAAAATTTCTAGATACCAATAAAATATTTCAAAATAGCAGACACAAAGACCCAGTAATGAAAAATAAGGATACAAATTATTTTTTGTGCTGCATACCTGGGAACATTTGATATCCAGGTGTCCTGAGATTGTTTTGAATTAGCAGCAGGAGGGTTGGTTTGCTTGGAACTTTCTCCTCTCTCTCTCAGTCACATACCAGCGCTCTCTCTCACACTGGCTATCAATTACACACCTATACACACATGCTCTCAGTCACTAACATATACACATCCTTTTTCTCTCACTTATACAGGCTCTTAATTACACACTTACACACGTGCTGCCTATCTTTTCAGGCTTACACACACAGGCTTTCAATCACACACATACATGCTGTCTTTTTCTCTCACACACAGACTCTCATTCACATGCTTACAAACATGCTCTCTCTCTTTCACTCATTTACACACAGGCTCTCAATCACATACTCAGATGCTCCCTCACCTAAACCAGCTCTCAATCACACACAGACACACATGCTCTCTCTTACTTATACACACAGGCTCTTAATCATACATACACATGATCTCTCTCACACACAAAGGATCTCAATCATACACACATACTCTTTCACACAAACAGGTTTTCAATCACAAACTTACACATACAGGTTCCCAATCGTAAACTTACATTCCTGCTCTCTCTCTTACAGGCAGGCTCTCAATCACAGACATACTCTCTTTCACATATACAGGCTCCCAGTCTCACTGCGAGGAGCTAACTGCCCAAGGGCAGTGGAATGCAGAAGAGGCGGGATGGAACATCAACCTCCTAGAAGCGCGGGCGGTCAGACTAGCCTGCCTACGGTTCGTTCACAGACTCCGGGACAAAGCGTTCAGAGTAATGTCAGACAACGCCACAACAGTGGCCTACATCAACCATCAGGGGGGAACCAGAAGCCAACAGGTGTCTCTGGAAATAGACCCCCTAATGTCGTGGGCGGAAGTAAACCTCCAAGAGATCGCGGCCATCCACATCGCCGGGAAAGACAACATCACGGCGGACTACCTCAGCAGAGAAAGTCTAGATGCAGGAGAATGGAAGATGTCGACCACAGCGTTCCAAATAATAGTGAACCGGTGAGGAACACCAGACATGGACCTTTGGCAAATCGGTCCAACACCCAAGTACCCAGGTATTTCAGCCGCAGGTGGGAACCTTAGTCCCAGGGGATCGATGCTCTGGTACAGACCTGGCCACAGGGGACTCTATTATACGCCTTCCCGCCGTGGCTCCTATTGGGATCAGCCCTGTCTGCAACCCTTTTTAACATATACATGCTGCCATTATGCTACCTACTTGCAGGGCTAGGAATTATACACTACATTTACGCCGACGATATTCAACTAATTCTACCCATAGAGGACACCTTAGAGAAAACATTAAACCTAGCCAACATGTACCTAAGCATTATAAAACAACTACTGACACAAATGGAACTTGTAATTAATATTGATAAAACAGAATTTCTACACTTAGAGCAAAAAAATTCTGAAATCAGTCTAACTTCAATAATACTCAAAGACAACCAGAAAATTGAACTAGCCGGAAAAGTACATAACCTTGGAATAATAATAGACCCTGAAATCAATCTGAAACAACACATATCACTAAAAATAAAGGAAGGTTATGCAAAATTCATGGTACTCAGAAGACTTAAACCACTACTAACTCAAAATGACTTCCGAACAATTCTACAGGCACTAATTTTCTCCAGCACAGATTACTGCAATGCCCTTATGCTTAAGAACATAAGAACATGACAAAATGCCATACTGGGTCAGACCAAGGGTCCATCAAGCCCAGCATCCTGTTTCCAACAGTGGCCAATCCAGACCATAAGAACCTGGCAAGTACCCAAAAACTAAGTTTATTCCATGTTACCATTGCTAATGGCAGTGGCTATTCTCTAAGTGAACTTAATAGCAGGTAATGGACTTCTCCTCCAAGAACTTATTCAATCCTTTTTTAAACACAGCTATACTAACTGCACTAACCACATCCTCTGGCAACAAATTCCAGAGTTTAATTGTGCGTTGAGTAAAAAATAACTTTCTCCGATTAGTTTTAAATGTGCCCCATGCTAACTAGAGATGTGAATCGGAACTGGAATCGGTTCAGATTTCGGTTCCGATTCACATGCGGGTTTTTTTCCATCGGGCCTGATCGAGGTTTTGTTTATCGGCTGCGCCCCAGCCAATAAACAAAAAACCCACCCCGACCCTTTAAAGCTAACCCCTTGGCTTCCCCCACCCTCCCGACCCCCCCAAAAAACGTTTTACAGGTACCTGGTGGTCCAGTGGGGGTCCTGGGATCGATCTCCCGCTCCGGGCCGTCCTCCCGCTCCCGGGCCGTCGGCTGCCACTGCCCTTTGCCCTTATCATGTGACAGGGTATCCATGCCATTGGCCGGATCCTGTCACATGGTAGGAGCACTGGATGGCCGGCGCCATCTGCTGCTCCTACCATGTGACAGGGGCTGACCAATGGCACTGGTAGCCCCTGTGACATAGTAAAGGCAAAGGCTATCGGCGCCATTTTGAATACTGGCAGCCGACGGTCCGAGTGCAGGAGGTCGCTCCCGGACCCCCGCTGGACTTTTGGCAAGTCTTGTGGGGGTCAGGAGGGTTACCCAAGACTTGCCAAAAGCCCCTGGGGGTCCAGCAGAGGTCCAGGAGCAACCTCCTGCACTCGGACGGTCGGCTGCCAGTATTCAAAATGGCGCCAATAGCCTTTGCCCTTACTATGTCACAGGGGCTACCAGTGCCATTGGTCAGCCCCTGTCACATGGTAGGAGCACAAGATGGCGCCGGCCATCCAGTGCTCCTACCATGTGACAGGATCCGGCCAATGGCATGTATATCCTGTCACATGGTAAGGGCAAAGGGCTATCGGCGCCATTTTGATTAGTGGCAGCTGACGGCCCGAGAGCGGGAGATCACTCCCCATGCCCCCCCTGGACCACTAGGTAATTTTAAAACGGATTTGGGGGGGTTTGGGAGGGTGGGAAAAGCAAAGGGGTCATTTTTAAAGGGTCGGTGGGGTTGTTTTTTTATCGGGCCATCGGCGCCATTTTTATTAGTGGCAGCCAAAATGGCGCCGATGGCCTGAGAGCAGGAGATCGGTCCCGGGGCTTCCACTGGACCACCAGGTACTCGTAAAACGTTTTGGGGGGGTTCAGGAGGGTGGGAGAATGTAAGGGTTTAGTTTTAAAGGGTCGGGGTGGGTTTAGGGGTTGTTTTGGTGTGCCGGTTTCCCCGCCCTCCCCCCAAATAACTCCCGTTAGTGGACACTAACCCATTAACAATTTTACATGATAAATCAGGGGAATTTCTATTGTATCTTGCACTCTAACGATTTTTGACGATTTAAAAAACATCAGACGATTTTTTTAAATCGTCAAAAAATGATTCACATCCCTAATGCTAACTTCATGGAGTGCCCCCTAGTCTTTCTACTATCCGAAAGAGTAAATAACCGATTCACATCTACCCGTTCTAGACCTCTCATGATTTTAAACATCTCTATCATATCCCCCCTCAGTCGTCTCTTCTCCAAGCTCAAATGTCCTAACCTCTTTAGCCTTTCCTCATAGGGGAGCTGTTCCATTCCCCTTATCATTTTGGTAGCCCTTCTCTGTACCTTCTCCATCGCAATTATATTTTTTTGAGATGCGGCGACCAGAATTGTACACAGTATTCAAGGTGCGGTCTCACCATGGAGCGATACAGAGGCATTATGACATTTTCCATTTTATTCACCATTCCCTTTCTAATAATTTCCAACATTCTGTTTGCTTTTTTGACTGCCGCAGCACACTGAACCGATGATTTCAACGTGTAATCCACTATGATGCCTAGATCTCTTTCTTGGGTTGTAGCACCTAATATGGAACCCAACATTGTGTAATTATAGCATGGGTTATTTTTCCCTATATGCATCACCTTGCACTTATCCACATCTGCCATTTGGATGCCCAATTTTCCAGTCTCACAAGGTCTTCCTGCAATTTTTCACAATCTGCTTGTGATTTAACTACACTGAACAATTTTGTGTCATCTTTAAATTTGATTATCTCACTCGTCGTATTTGTTTCCAGATCATTTATAAATATACTGAAAAGTAAGGGTCCCAATACAGATCCCTGAGGCACTCCACTGTCCACTCCCTTCCACTGAGAAAATTGTCCATTTAATCCTACTCTCTGTTTCCTGTCTTTTAGCCAGTTTGCAATCCACGAAAGGACATCGCCACCTATCCCATGACTTTTTACTTTTCCTAGAAGCCTCTCATGAGGAACTTTGTCAAACGCCTTCTGAAAATCCAAGTATACTATATCTACCGGTTCACCTTTATCCACATGTTTATTAACTCCTTCAAAAAACTGAAGCAGATTTGTGAGGCAAGACTTGCCCTTGGTAAAGCCATGCTGACTTTGTTCCATTAAACCATGTCTTTATATATGTTCTGTGATTTTGATGTTTAGAACACTTTCCACTATTTTTCCTGGCACTGAAGTCAGGCTAACTGGTCTGTAGTTTCCCGGATCGCCCCTGGAGCCCTTTTTAAATATTGGGGTTACATTTGCTATCCTCCAGTCTTCAGGTACAATGGATGATTTTAATGATAAGTTACAAATTTTTACTAATAGGTCTGAAATTTAATTTCTTTAGTTCCTTCAGAAGTCTGGGGTGTATACCATCCGGTCCAGGTGATTTACTACTCTTCAGTTTGTCAATCAGGCCTACCACATCTTCTAGGTTCACCGTGATTTGATTCAGTCCATCTGAATCATTATCCATGAAAACCTTCTCCATTACGGGTACCTCCCCAACATCCTCTTCAGTAAACTCCGAAGCAAAGAAATCATTTAATCTTTCCGCGATGGTCTTATCTTCTCTAAGTGCCCCTTTAACCCCTCGATCATCTAATGGTCCAACTGACTCCCTCACAGGCTTTCTGCTTCGGATATATTTTAAAAAAGTTTTTAATGTGAGTTTTTGCCTCTACAGCCAACTTCTTTTCAAATTCTCTCTTTGCCTGTCTTATCAATGTCTTACAGTTAACTTGCCAACATTTATGCTTTATTTATTTATTTATATAAAATCTTTTCTATACCTTTGCTAAGTTATATACCATTGCAACGGTTTACATGTAGGCACATATTTAATGTAGGTAGAAGTGTACTGTAGTACATTCTAACAGGTGCCATCAAAGGCTCGGTTACAATATATCATTAGACAAAATAATTTTTAGAGAAGTGGGTCATGACCGAGTGTACTGAAAGTACTTTTACAGGTAAATTTATCATACATACTGTTATCAATATGCTAGTTGTGATGTGGGGTTCATAGCCTACTCTACTGTATCGTCCTAAGTACTGTGTGTTGGTGCTTATCTGCTTATTCCTGAATAATTTCTATTTTCCCGTCTCCTTGTAAAATGCCTGTTTAAAAAGCCATGTTTTTAAACTTTTCTTAAATGCCTTGAGACCTTTATCCTATTTTCTTCTGTTGGATCCTTCTTCCAATTTTTGAATGAAGATCTTTTGGCTAAAATAGCTTCTTTCACCTCCCCTTTTAACCATGCCGGTAATTGTTTTGCCTTCTTTCCACCTTTCTTAATGTGTGGAATACATCTGGACTGTGCTTCTAGAATGGTATTTTTTAACAATGACCACGCCTCTTGGACATTTTTTACTTTTGTAGCTGCTCCTTTCAGTTTTTTTCCACAATTTTTCCTTTATCAAAGTTTCCCTTTTGGAAGTTTAGCACGAGAGCCTTGGATTTGCACACTGTTCCTCTTCCAGTCATTAAATCAAATTTGATCATATTGTGAACACTATTGCCAAGCGGCCCCACCACCGTTACCTCTCTCACCAAGTCCTGTGCTCCACTGAGAATTAGATCTAAAATTGCTCCCTCTCTCGTCGGTTCTTGAACCAATTGCTCCATAAAGCTATCATTTATTCCATCCAAAAACGTTATCTCTCTAATGTGTCCCGATGATACATTTACCCAGTCAATATTGGGGTAATTGAAGTCTATCGCATAGTACAAAAAGTGCAGGTTCGTTGTCAATCCTGACAAAGTACTCACAATAGTTTTCAAAGGTCAAAGAGGTTTTTATTCATTCAATCAGGCAACTCCACTGGTTTATACCGCATAAAACTTTACGGCGTCCCCCGACACGGTCCCGTGTTTCGCCTAGGGCTGCATCGGGAGGGCACGCCACCAGGAATTCATATACGAAATCCTGCTGGCGTGCCCTCCCGATGCAGCCCTAGGTGAAACACGGGACCGTGTCGGGGGACGCCGTAAAGTTTTATGCGGTATAAACCAGTGGAGTTGCCTGATTGAATGAATAAAAACCTCTTTGACCTTTGAAAACTATTGTGAGTACTTTGTCAGGATTGACAACGAACCTGCACTTTTTGTACTATGCGATATTGCTTCAAAGTGCAGCTTGCTCTGGATTGTACTTTTGGTAATTGAAGTCTCCCATTATTACTGCACTACCAATTTGGTTAGCTTCCCTAATTTCTCTTAGCATTTCACTGTCAGTCTCACCATCTTGACCAGGTGGACAGTAGTATACCCCTATCACTATAGTCTTCCCCGACACACAAGGGATTTCTACCCATAAAGATTCAATTTTGTATTTAGTCTCACGCAGGATGTTTATCCCGTTGGACTCTATGCCATCCCGGACATAAAGCGCCACACCTCCTCCCGAGTGCTCCTCTCTGTCATTGCGATATAATTTGTACCCCGGTATAGCACTGTCCCATTGGTTATCCTCTTTCCACCATGTCTCTGAGATGCCAATTAAGTCTATGTCATCATTCACTGCTATACATTCTAATTCTCCCATCTTACTTCTTAGACTTCTGGCATTAGCATACAAACATTTCAAAGTTTGTTTTTTGTTTGTATTTTCATTCTGCTTTTTAATTGATAGGAATAAGTTAGAATTTTTTAGCTCAGGTGAGTTTTTAGTTACAGGCACTTGGACTATTTTTCTAATTATTGGAACCTCACCTTCGGGATGCCCTAATTCTAATGCATCATTAGTATCCTTTGAAGATACCTCTCTCCGAACCATGCGCTGCTGAGCGACTGTCAGCTTTCCCCTTTGTTCTAGTTTAAAAGCTGCTCTATCTCCTTTTTAAAGGTTAGCGCCAGCAGTCTGGTTCCACCCTGGTTAAGGTGGAGCCCATCCCTTCAGAAGAGACTCCCCCTTCCCCAAAAGGTTCCCCAGTTCCTAACAAAACGGAATCCCTCTTCCTTTCACCATCATCTCATCCACGCATGAGACTCTGGAGCTCTGCCTGCCTCTGGCGACCTGCGCGTGAAACAGGGAGCATTTCAGAGAATGCTACCCTGGAGGTTCTGGATCTAAGCTTTCTAACTAAGAGCCTAAATTTGGCTTCCAGAACCTCCCTCCCACATTTTCCTATGTCGTTGTTGCCCACATGTACCATGACAGCCGGCTCCTCCCCAGCACTGTCTAAAATCCTATCTAGGTGACGCGTGAGGTCCGCCACCTTCGCACCAGGTAGGCATGTTACCAGGTGATCCTCACGCCCACCAGCCACCCAGCTATCTATATTCCTAATAATCGAATCACCAACTATGACGGCTGACCTAGCCCTTCCCTCCTGGGCAGTAGGTCTTGGGGAGATATCCTCAGTGCGAAAGGACAATGCATCACCTGGAGAGCAGGTCCTTGCTACAGGATCCTTTCCTGCTGCACCTGATTGGTGATCTCCCATCATGAGACCTTCTTCCTCCAAGGCAGCAGAAGGGCTGCCAATCTGAAGTTGGGACTTGACTACTATGTCCCTGAAGGTCTCATCTATATTCCTCACTGTCTGCCTCAGCTCCTCCAGGACTGCCACTCTAGTCTTCAGAGATCGGACTCGTTCTCTGAGAGCCAGGAGCTCTTTGCATCGCTTGCACATGTACAACTTCTCACCGGTGGGTAAAAAATCATACATGTGACACTCTATGCAAAAGACTGGGAAGCCCCCCTCTTGCTGCTGGACTGCTGCCTTCATCTCAATTTTGATCAGTTCCTAGTTACGTTTTAGGTTGCTATGGGAGTAGGAATGTGTCTAACGTCCTTTAAATGTATTAGAGAATTCACTATGTGTCTGGTAGTGGCCTACCGGGGTCTGATCGAATTCTGAATAAAGTTTTTGTTGATGTTTTTGGTTTTTTTTTATGAAAATGGCACCTGCCTATAAATTAAGGGATGAGCTAGGGGCGGGTGGGCAAGGGGTGGGAGGGTTGGGAAATACAAACAGTCTAACTTCAGTTAGTCAGCCTGAGTGACTCACTGCTCTCTTGATTAACAAATGTTGGTCCCTATTCAAACCCAATCACACTACCTCAACACCTTTCCAAGGTGAGTAACTGAGCTGAACTATTCAACTTTTTTACTTAGGTATACAGTGCTCCTAGCTTATATCTAGCTTCTGGCTACTTTTTGGGTTGTTGTTTTTTCAATACAAACACTCAGTTAGTATTAAATGCAAACACTCAGTTCTTTAAAAGTCTGGAGAACACTCAGTTCTGCAGACTTTTAAAAATAAACACACTACCTACTGCTACCTTATTGACTGACTATTTAAAAATACAAACAGTCTAACTTGTTTATTCACTGCCTTTCTGACTATTAAAGGCACAAACACACAAACACTCTAAATAATATTCCCAAATAGTTAACTTTGCCCCAATACTTTTAAAAAAGACAATGTCCCAAGCAAAAACTTACTGATTCCTTTCAGCCACCAGCAAGGTGATCCTCTCCTCTCAGTGTTCCCACTGGAATGCTAGGACTACCTAATACAACATTAAGACCACTGCAAATACTTCAGAACACAGCAGCTAGAATACTAACCGGAAAAAGAAGGAGGGTCCATATAACTGAAACCCTAGTGGAATTACATTGGTTACCAATTGAACACAGAATTAAATACAAAACCCTATGTACCATTCACAAACTAATTTATGATGAGAAATCAGACTGGTTAAACACAGCATTACGGGTACACATCCCACACAGAAACCTCTGGTCAGCAAATAAAGCACTCCTAACCAATCCTTCAGTAAAAACAGCAAGACTGACCCAAGTGAGAGAAAGAGTCTTATCACTAGCAGGACCCATCATTTGGAACTCAATGCCTCCAGAGATCAGATTACAAAGTGATCTCAAGGCATTTAAGAAAAGTTTAAAAACATGGCTTTTTAAACAAGCATTTTACAAAGAGACAGGAGAATAGAAATTATTCAGAAATAGGCAGAAGAGCACCGACACACAGTATTTAAGACTGTACAGTAGATTAGTCTATGAGCTCTACACCACAATAAGCATAACTATAATACTATGATCTACCCGTGTAATTACCTTGGTACAATTGGTCATGAACTACTTCGTTAAATGACTATGTCTAATGATATATTGTAACCTGTTAGATGTAATATAGTACACTTTTCCTACATTAAATATGTGCCTACATGTAAACCGTTGCAATGGTATTTAACTTAACAATGGTATAGAAAAGATTTTAAATAAAATAAATTGGGCGCAATCATTCACAAGATACAGCTACACAGGAGACTAGTACTTCTGGTGGCCCCGGACTGGCCAACAAGACCGTGGTACGCAGACATGAGAAGACTACTGGCAGGGAACCCCCTGCTGCTGCCTCCACACAGAGACCTGCTTCAACAAGGGCTGATCCTCCATGAGGATCCAGCTCGATTCTCTCCTACGGCCTGGCCATTGAGAGGGCTCGCCTGAGAAAGAGCGAATACTCGGGGGCTGTAATTGACACCCTACTCTGAGCACACAAGTTCTCCACATCTTTAACGTACATAAGGATTTGGAGAGTATTCGAAGCCTGGTGCGAAGACCACGACATCATACCACATTCAATTAAAGTTCCCACAATCTTGGAATTCCTACAGAATGGGCTACAGAAGGGTCTGTCCCTCAACTCCATCAAGGTACAGGAGGCTGCATTGTTATGCTACGGCACCAAGAACAAGAGCGACAGCATAGCTCTCACCCGGATGTTTCACGCTTCCTGAAAGGAGTCAAACACATCCGTCCACTACTAAAGTGGCCAGTACCTCTTTGGAATCTCAACCTGGTCCTGGATTTTCTAGCAGGAGCCTCCTTCAGGCCCCTCTGCGGACTGTCTCTCCGACTATTAACTTTGAAGACAGCATTCCTGCTGGCAGTTCAGCCCGCCGCATTTCAAACTACAAGCACTGTCCTGCCGTGAGCCGTTCCTCAGGCTCACCCCGGGAACCATCCAGCTACACACGGTCCCTTCGTTCCTTCCATCTTAACCAAACCATCTCGCTACCATCACCGGATGAGTTTAAGAATTCGGAAGAAGCTCGTAGTCTACGCCACCTCAACATCGGCAGACTCCTATCCAGATACCTGGAAATGTCAGAACTTGTACGAAAAACGGACCACCTATTCGTCCTTCACAGCGGGAAGAGACAAGGGGAAGCGGCCTTGCGGGCAACCATAGCCCACTGGATCAAGGAAGTCATCAAGGCGGCCTACGTAGAAGCAGGCAAGCCGCTGCCTCTACAAGTCAAGGCCCATTCTACTAGAGCCCAGGCAGTGTCCTGGGCAGAAACCAGAATGTTGTCTCCCGCTGAGATTTTCAGGGCGGCGACTTGGTCCTCCATCCACACATTCTCCAGGTTCCACCGCCTGGATGTTCAGGCTCGGGAGGACATGGCATTTGCAAGGGCAGTACTAAGTGGGTCACGGGCAGCCTCCCACCCGGTTTGGGAGTAGCTTTTATACATCCCATTGGTCCTGAGTCCATCTGCTACACGCTAGGAAATGGAGAAATTACTTACCTGATAATTTCGTTTTCCTTAGTGTAGACAGATGGACTCAGCATCCCACCCTTGCCTGCCGTTACTCATGGAATTTCGAAGGATACAAGGGTAAGCCATGTTTTCCTTCACTTTGGACACCCATCCTACCAGGTGTCGACGCTTTCCGGTTGAGGGCACTGGCGGTCTCCAGCTATAGCCAATTCAACCAGATCAAGTTAATCAAGTTATAAAGTTTAACCAAGTTATGAAGTTATTCAAGTTAATCAAATTAGTCAGTCACACATATATCCACAATGCTTTTCGAGGAGAATACTGAAGAGCTGCACTTCCTGCAGGGGTATAAGTATTAGGGCTGAAGTCAGATTGAAATCTGATCCGTCTCCAACTGCTATCAGGAGTACACTATACCCATTGGTCCTGAGTCCATCTGTCTACACTAAGGAAAACAAAATTATCAGGTAAGTAATTTCTCCATTTACTCTTTCAGATAATAGAAAGACTAGGGAGCACTCTATGAAGTTAGCATGTGGCACAATTAAAACTAATCAGAGAAAGTTCTTTTTCACTCAACGCACAATTAAACTCTGGAATTTGTTGCCAGAGGATGTGGTTAGTAGGGATGTGAATCGTTTTTGAACGATTACAATTATCGTCAGATAATTTTAAAATCGTCCAAAATCGTTAGAGTGCACGATACAATAAATGCTCTGATAGGATTTCACCCGTCTTAGCCAAACTTAACTGGCTGCCCGTTCACGAGCGTATTATATTCAAGTTAGGCATGATAGTGTGGAAATTACGTGACTCTGAATCATCTGTTTGGTTTAATGCTCTTTTGCGTATTCATAAGCCGGCTAGACCCTTAAGATCATCACAATTGAATTTATTAGACATCCCTACTGTTAGACAGGCCCGACTTGTTAATACTAGAGAGACTTCTTTTTCCATCGCGGCTCCAGTTCAATGGAATCTTATCCCTTTTGAAATTCGGGAGCTGGAAGATGTTAAAAAATTTAAGATGGCATTTAAGAGTTATTTGTTGACTCGTGTGTTTAATAACTTATGAAGACAATGTGTTTGCCTCATAATACCATTGTGATCCTATGGAAGTATGAAGTGTTTAATTACTCTGATGGTTTTACCATGATATTGTACTCAGTGAACAGGGATAATTTCCTTATGTTTGTTTGGTTAAATTGGATTGGTTCCTATGGAACCTGATATTGATGCTTATATGTGTAATGTCTGTTTTTATTATTATGTATGTTCTATGTATATCGCCCAGGCCTTTTTGTGTTGGGCGTTTAATAAATTTTATTAAATGAAAAAATGAAAATGAAATGAAAATGCCCCCGATTTATCGTCAGGGGGATTTGTATTGTATCATTAAATAGGGCGCGGGAAAACTGGCACACCAAAACAACCCTAAAACCCACCCCGACCCTTTAAAACAAATCCCCCACCCTCCCGAACCCCTCCAAAATGTTTTAAATTACCTGGGGTCCAGTGGGGGGGTCCCAGCGTGATCTCCCGCTCTCTGGCCATGGCTGCGTTAAGAGAAATGGTGCCGGTGGCCCTTTGCCCTTATCATGTGACAGGGCAAAGGTAGCGCCGGCGCCATTTTTGTTCCTGGCTCCCGACGTCATGCATGCAGGAGATCGCTCCCGGACACCCGCTGGACCCCCAGGGACTTTTGGCCAGCTTGGGGGGGCCTCCTGCCCCCTCAAGACTTGCCAAAAGTCCAGCGGGGGTCCGGGAGCGACCTCCTGCACGCAGGCCGTATTGCCAATATTCAAAATGGCGCCGGCGCTACCTTTGCCCTCACTATGTCATACAGGCGACGGTTTAGGGTTGTTTTGGTGTGCCGGTTTTCCCGCCCTCCCCCGATTTACGATTTTTAACGATTTAAAAAAAAAACAAAAAAACACGACGATCAGATTTCCCTCCCCCCCCCAGCCAAAATCGATCGTTAAGACGATCGATCACACGATTCACACCCCTAGTGGTTAGTGCAGTTAGTGTAGCTGTATTAAAAAAGGAGCGGATAAGTTCTTGGTGGAGAAGTCCATTACCTGCTATTAATTACGTTGACTAATAGCCACTGTTATTGTTAGCAACAGTAACATGGAATAGACTTAGTTTTTGGGTACTTGCCTGGTTCTTATGGCTTGAATTGGCCACTATTGGTCTGACCCAATATGGCATGTTCTTATGTGTGCCCCTTCATTCTGACAGGTCCCTGGGACACACATTTGTTGACTGAAAAAAATCCCTTCTTAATTTTGTTTTGAATCTACTACCAGTTAGTTTATTTTTGTATACTCATATGTGAGCTTCTGTCTTCTGTCTCTCTCTGCCCTCCCCAACTAGGTTAGCAAGTCTGCTCTGGAAGATTCTCTTCCTCTTCTGCTTTGGTTGGGACCCTCCCACCTTGTCTGTTCATAGGCCCTCCTTTATGGAGCACTACACCAGGAAGCTAAAGAACTGCTGGAGACACATTCTCGTAGGGCTCGTCCATCCTTCTCTGGATCTTTACCATTGAGCAGTAGGACTGACAGGGATGCTGCCAGGCCTGGAACTGTACAGAGACTGCAGGTAGTAAGTAGAGATGGATTTAGGATTTTGCCACCCCTAGGCACGTTTGGTGCTTTCACCCTCCCACTTCCTGTAAGGGAAGCAGAAGGTTGTTCTCTGCTGAATGAGATTCAGCAGAGCTGGAAAGCAGTAAATCTTAGTCAGCTGCCCTAGACACAGGCATAATGGGTGCCTATTGACAAATCCAGGACTGGTAATTAGGTTAAAACACTGGTTTGGTAATTACTGCGATCATAAATATCCTCCAAGCTCTGCTTTTGAAGACAGTATCAAAAATCTAAAATTATTGCTTTGGTAGGAAATGGTAAATATTAATTCTTCAACACAGAGCTATTAATCCATTGAAAAGTACATTGAGATTTTAATAATGAGAGTTTGGATTTTGTTATAGAGTACATCAGTGTTTTTCTGAGTTTATAATCAGCCTCTACAGTGTGAGAGAAGGCAACAAGCAGTGACAATGATGGATATAACAGAGAGGGTGGGGTGACACTGAAGGTGGGTAAAGAGGGGGAGTGGCCGGATGGAGGTAAGATTTATAAAAGTGGTGGGAGTTAACTATGGATTTGGGAGTAATTTGTGGTGGCAGCAAGTGGTGGTGGAGATACTGGTGAAACTGAAATATAGGAGAAAGCGGCAGCTTCTATAGCAGTGAACATGAATGTAGACATGGTGGCAGTCAGCATGGTATCAAGGTTGGCATCCACTGTATCATGGCTAGAAGCAGCAACATCAGAAGGGCTGGTGCCAGTGGTTTCAGTTGGGCTGGCATTATCAGTGGGGAAGAATTCAGCAGTCTCATTGATGGTGGGGCTAGAAGACATATCAGCCTGGATAGTGGCAGGACTAGTGGAAGCAGTTGGATAAGCTATGGTGGCTTCTATGACAGTAAGACTGGGAAAAGTGGTGGCACTGGCGTTAGTGGTGGGGGTGGGAGCAGCAGTATCAATGTCAATGATGGTAACAGTTTCAGTGGGGCTAGCATTAGTGGTGGGATATAGTTCGGTGGCTTCTGTGGCAGTGGAACTGGGGGCAATGGTGGCACTGGGATTAATTAAATCTGTTTTGTGGCTAGTAGTAGCAGCCGCAGTGTCACTGACAGCAGCAGTTTCAGTGGAACTGATACTGACAGTGGGGTAGAATTTGGTAGCCTCCGTGGCAGTGGGGCTGGGAACAGTTGTGGCACTGACAATGCTAGCCTCTATAATGGTGGTGCTAGTAGCAGAAGTGTTAGTGTGGCTGATGGCAGCTGTTTCCGTAGGGCTGGTAATGTCAGAGAGGTATGGCTCAGTGGCCTCTATGGTGGGGCTGGGAGCAATGGTGGCACTGGGGTTGGTGGCCTCTATGGTGGTGGGGTTGGTGGCTTCCATGGTGGTGGAACTATCAGAGAAGCAGAGTTCAATGGTGGGGCTGGGAGATATGGTGGCACTAGAATTAGTGGTTTCCGTGGTAAAAGGGCTGAGAGATACAGTGACACTGGTGCTGATGGCCTCAATGGTAGCGATATGATCAACGGTAGCACTGGAGTTCGTGGCGTCCATAGTGTTGGGGCTGAAAGCAGTAACATGAGTGAGACTAGTGACATTGCTTTCAGTGGAATTGTTGACAAAATTTTCAATAGTTATGGTGGTTGTGGTAGGGTTGAGTTTGCTGGTCTCCATGATAGTAGAATTGAAAGCTGCCTCAACATTAGGACTGGTAACAGTAGTTTCAGTGGGGCTAGGCAAAACAGTAGTTATAGAGTTGTTGGCAGTGGGTCCACTGGGGCTGGCAACACTGGGAGGAGTAGGACTTGTACCAGCACTGTTATTAGTAGTGTTGGTAGGTGTGAGAACGAAAGTCCATGTGATGATGGTGGTATACGTGGTGCCAGCTACACCAGTGGCTTTGGTGCTATATATGTTAGCTCTGGACGTATTCTTGATAGCAGTGGGCTTGTAGATGGTAGTGATGTCAGTAGCGACATCAGGGGTAGTGGATTTCTTGGAGGGTTCCTCTACCACAAATGGCTTCCCGGCATCATAAGTCATTGCTTCAATCCAGCCCAGATATTTGGAGAGCTGAGTGTAGACACCGAGGCTCATCTTCCGGTCACAGCCCTGCCCCCAGCTCACTATCCCTACTTGGTACCAGCGATCGTTTTTCCAGCTCCTGCACACCAAGGGCCCACCACTGTCATCCTGCAGAAGAAGGACAGGAATTGTCAGCTCCCTTTAAAACACAGCAAGTACTTAGTGATTTTATTCCCATAAACAAGATTTATTTATGGATCTTTCTACGTAAAAGTACCACCACTAACACCATTTGTTAAGAGAAACATAAAAATAGTGCAGGAAGCAAAATTCTATGAGGTAAACTGTCACATTCTAGATGGTTATGTGCTGGTTATTTAGATATAACTAGACCCTACCCTAGACAGACTCAACCACACAGTCTGAACAGGAACAGTGAACTTCTTAATTATTTCCCAAGGTGTCCCATGTCCCATGATCTTTGCTAACAACTTTATTAACACAGCCTTGAAATGAACACTATATCACATCTTCCCCCTTTTCTAGTGCAAGCAGTTTCACATACCAGAAAACGAATGAACATTTCTGAACAATTCGAGGGCAATATATCTGTCATATATCTTCTGCAGCAATGGGAAATTATTCTGCCCCAGCTGTCCAGTCTAATACAGGTTTCTTATTGTGCTGAACACTGCTTTGAGCAGGGTCCAAGGAGCTTGGAGGGTACAAAACAGGATCTTGGACCAGTGCAGGATTGACTTTTATCAGAAATGGGCTGGATACTAAAGAAAGTAAGAATGCGGTGTGTTATGTTCCTCAGGTGTGCGTGCATTCCCATAGAAGAACACGTGTGACCCAGGTCCCAATTCTGGTCCTTAACCTCTGCTTACTACTTAAAATTCACTCAACCTCTACCTAAGTAAAGCAATCAATTGTGTTTCAGTGGTAGCTAGTTTAAATTGGGGACTGTGCCTTTAAATGTTGGTGATGTCACAAGATGAGAGCTAGGGGTAGAAAGGGAGATGCTTGCAGTAAGTGGGAGGCACTTCTCTGCCTCCAGCTTTGTGGTTTTAGTTACTTTTTTACTTGTGTACCCTGAGATAGAAACCAGTAGAGGCTCATTTTTTTTCCATGGCAAGAGTAAAACATTCTATGTGCTGATCAAATATGTGGCATTGCTAAGGATACCAACCAAGTTGTGAACTGAGCTCTTTGTTCCACTGTTTGGGTTTGCAAGAGGTTGCAGTGCCAGTGGGCTACTTTGAATATGCAACGTAAGTGTTTGAATATGCAACGTAAGTGAGGAGGCTGTTTTATTTGTCTACAGAGGAGAGCGGTCTTCCTGTCCAGTAAAGAGGAAGTATTGCAGCCCAGTCCACTATACCATCTGCTCAACCAGTTTCTTTTTAAACTTTTTATTTAACAGATTTTCCAATACACAGGAATACAAGGCAAAGTAAACATATTGCTTCAGCAAACCACCAATAAACATTACAGGCAAATGCAAGTAATGTCTCTCCCTTTAAACTGAACATTGATCAACCATTCTGGTAATAAGCATGATAAGGACCTCAAATATTTTGATACTTAAAGTTTTCATTCTTGGAAGCAAAACACAAAACGTTCAATATCTGCTATTTCCCTAACCTGATCGTGCCAATGGTGTAACCCAGATTTCCAAAAGGTGGCTAGCTATAGTAAATTTGGCAGCCAATAGGAACTGCCTTCTTAATAAAGGGCAATGCTTCCGGGGAACCATAGAACCCACCCATCTACCAAAAAAAAACAGTGTAGGAGTAATACCAAAAGGGAAGCCCAGTATATCAGCAACTTCCAGCATTACTTAACTCCAAAAATGATGCACACTTTGGCATTGCCACTACATATACATATATGATCCCACTTCACCGTAGCCACGCCAACACAGCACTGCTGTGTTCCCATAACAAAGGAGCATCTGGTAGGTTCTATGTAACAGCTGGATCATAAGCTCCACCTGGCTAAAAGACAGGAAACAGAGAGTAGGATTAAATGGGCAATTTTCTCAGTGGAAGGGAGTGGACAGTGGAGTGCCTCAGGGATCTGTATTGGGACCCTTACTGTTCAATATATTTATAAATGATCTGGAAAGAAATACGACGAGTGAGATAATCAAATTTGCAGATGACACAAAATTGTTCAGAGTAGTTAAATCACAAGCAGATTGTGATAAATTGCAGGAAGACCTTGTGAGACTGGAAAATTGGGCATCCAAATGGCAGATGAAATTTAATGTGGATAAGTGCAAGGTGATGCATATAGGGAAAAATAACCCATGCTATAATTACACGATATTGGGTTCCATATTAGGTGCTACAACCCAAGAAAGAGATCTAGGTGTCATAGTGGATAACACATTGAAATCGTCGGTTCAGTGTGCTGCGGCAGTCAAAAAAGCAAACAGAATGTTGGGAATTATTAGAAAAGGAATGATGAATAAAACGGAAAATGTCATAATGCCTCTGTATCGCTCCATGGTGAGACCGCACCTTGAATACTGTGTACAATTCTGGTCGCCGCATCTCAAAAAAGATATAATTGCGATGGAGAAGGTACAGAGAAGGGCTACCAAAATGATAAGGGGAATGGAACAACTCCTCTATGAGGAAAGACTAAAGAGGTTAGGACTTTTCAGCTTGGAGAAGAGACGACTGAGGGGGGATATGATAGAGGTGTTTAAAATCATGAGAGGTCTAGAACGGGTAGATGTGAATCGGTTATTTACTCTTTCAGATAGTAGAAAGACTAGGGGACACTCCATGAAGTTAGCATGGGGCACATTTAAAACTAATCGGAGAAAGTTCTTTTTTACTCAACGCACAATTAAACTCTGGAATTTGTTGCCAGAGAATGTGGTTCGTGCAGTTAGTATAGCTGTGTTTAAAAAAGGATTGGATAAGTTCTTGGAGGAGAAGTCCATTACCTGCTATTAAGTTCACTTAGAGAATAGCCACTGCCATTAGCAATGGTTACATGGAATAGACTTAGTTTTTGGGTACTTGCCAGGTTCTTATGGCCTGGATTGGCCACTGTTGGAGACAGGATGCTGGGCTTGATGGACCCTTGGTCTGACCCAGTATGGCATTTTCTTATGTTCTTATGTTCTTAAGGAGCTACGATGTGCCATTAAGCAGATGTGTTTCCAAACCTTGGAGTCATAAGATGGACACCAGTATGAAGAAAAGAGCAAAGTAAAGTCAAACGCAGCAGAGGAAAAAATAAACACATTATCAGAAACCGCCCCTAGTATTAGTTTAATGGCAAAGAAAGTACATCAATAGAGGTAAATGGCTTTAATGAGTCAAAAAAATTATGAGGAGAATGCAAGTTATCCATTAGTAAGAACATATATGCACATCCCATCTGAGGCACTGAGAAGAGTTGCAAAGTCAAAATTAAAGAACTTGGATAGGATGGAAAGTTAAGTCCAGCAACTGAGAGGTGCAGACCCAGACAAACATAAAAAAAGTGTCCACAAAATTTGAAGGAATTGCCACCAAAAATCAGTGATAGCGACAGGGCCTGAACAAGTCTTAAAAAGAATAAAATCCAGGAAAGCAAAGGTGCTGGGAGGGGAAGTGAAGCTGGAACTTTGATCAAAACTGTGTGATAACCCTGCCGACATTAGCTTCCACAAAATGTAGAAAAGGAGATCGCCACCATCATGTTGAAAAAAAGGAAAGTCCCCCCTATCAAGTGAAGGCATTAGAATTGTTGTCTTTTATCCAGTTCTCGGCATCTGGGACTATGTTCATGACCACCGATTTGCCCCAGTCTTCAATTTCGATGGGCACTGTAGGGCATACCGCAGATCCAATTTCTACAGGTCTTTTTTAACCCCCAGAAATGCCTGCCGTTTACTTTGTAACTCCATAGAAAAATCTGGAAAAAACATAACCTTGCTGCCCTGGAAAGACAAATCTTTTAAGTCTCAAGCTGGAGCAAGGATTCTGCTGTTATCTGTGTAGTTGTGGAGCTTTATGAGCTGTGAGCGATTTCCATTCGCAGGTTCGGAGGCCAGAGCACAATGCACCTGGTCCAGCTTGATGATGTCTCCACCAGCCTGAAGATGCAGAAAGGTGGGCAGCCATATTGAGAAGAAGGCTACCGCATCGGAGTCTTCTACACACTCTGGAACATCGAGAATGCGAATATTGCATCAGCATGACCAATGTTCTAAGTCGACAATTTTTTCTAGGATAGCCTTGTAATTGCGGTCCAATTTATCGATTTTGGCACTCACCGACGATACTGTTATCTCAATGTCTGCCATCTTGGCCTTCTGCTCCTCAATTCCTGACCTAATTTGACTAAGTCAGACACCTTTTCCATGATAATGCCCAGGTGGGAGTCTAATTTTTGGGTGATTTTCTCTGAAAACTATTCCATAAGGTCTCGGAGAAAAGCTTCATGCTCCGACCACGTTGCCAGCAAAATGTCAGGATCACTCTCTGATAGGGGTGTGCATTCGTTTTGAACGCATTAGCAATCCGCAACTTTTTTTTTTTTTTTAACTTAAAAAAGTGATGAGGCGCAATGATCGCGATTTCCAACGTATTCAACATAGCTACGTTGCATACGTTGAACCACGAGGCGCGCTTTTCTCGCCGCCATTAGCTGCGAGCTCGGAACCCCGGATTACCTCAAAATGGCGGCGCCCCTGCGGTAACCATGCCAACCTGTCTGACCCTTTCCTGTGAGTCGCAGTGACTCACAGGAAAGGGTCGGACAGGTCGGCATGGATACCGGAACGCAGAGAATCTGCGTTCACGTTTTCAGAGAAGCACTGAATGCAGCGAATCGCGCTGTCATTCAGTGCTTCTCTGAGGATTTACTGACGAGCCAGCACTATATAAGCAGCAGCAGTACGAGGGCTCATGGACATTTCCAGTGATTCTGTGGGGAGGTGGGCTGGGCAAGTTGAGGCAGGCTGAGGCAGGCAGGCAGGCAGTAAAGCAGAACCAGAAGCAGAAGCAGAACCAGAAGCAGATATTAGACAACACAGAACAGATTCTGTGTTAGGCAAAGGAAAGAAAAATATTCCATTTCCTGGTCTTGCATTAGTGGCATGGGTCAGCTACAGTCACTAGTATTCCTATTCCTGTTTCTTTCAAGCAGTCTAGTGGTCTAATCAGCTAGCACTGACCACTATTTACCATTGAGGGTGTTGGGCTGGCTTGGAGAGAGATATTAATATTTTCAATGTCATCCATGTTTCTGGAGGGTCAAAAATTCCTGCTTTATTAAATTCCAATTACTTAGTCTGTCAGTGCAGTGGGCATTTTAAACAGACTGAAAATTGTTCTTGAGTCAGTCTGTTCATTTTGGTATTTTTAAACAGACTTAACAACATTGTTCTTGAGTGAGTCTGTTCATTTTGGTATTTTTAAACAGACTCAACGCATTGTCCTTGAGTGGGTCTGTGCTGGGAAGTGCCTGGGCCACAGTACTCTGCCTCTTATCTGCTTAAAAGCCAGCTAGTTCTGTGTGCACTGCACACACACATTGAGTGCACTGCCAGGCAGGCAGTGAGGCAGTGGGCATTTTAAACAGACTGAACATTGTCCTTCAGTGAGTCTGTTCATTTTGGTATTTTTAAACAGACTTAACAACATTGTTATTGAGTCAGTCTGTTCATTTGGGAATTTTAAACAGACTGAACATTGTTATTGAGTGAGTCTGTTCATTTTATGCTGGGAAGTGCCAGGGCCGGGAGTACTCTGCCTCTTATCTGCTTAAAAGCAAGCTAGTTCTGTGTGCACTGCAAACACACATTGAGTGCACTGCCAGGCAGGCAGTGAGGCAGTGGGCATTTTAAACAGACTGAACATTGTCCTTCAGTGAGTCTGTTCATTTTGGTATTTTTAAACAGATTCAACGCATTGTCCTTGAGTGGGTCTGTGCTGGGAAGTGCCTGGGCTGCAGTACTCTGCCTCTTATCTGCTTAAAAGCAAGCTAGTTCTGTGTGCACTGCACACACACATTGAGTGCACTGCCAGGCAGGCAGTGAGGCAGTGGGCATTTTAAACAGACTGAACATTGTCCTTCAGTGAGTCTGCTCATTTTGGTATTTTTAAACAGACTAAACGCATTGTCCTTGAGTGGGTCTGTGCTGGGAAGTGCCTGGGCCGCAGTACTCTGCTTCTTATCTGCTTAAAAGCAAGCTAGTTCTGTGTGCACTGCACACACACATTGAATGCACTGCCAGGCAGGCAGTGAGACAGTGGGCATTTTAAACAGACTGAACATTGTCCTTCAGTGAGTCTGTTCATTTTGGTATTTTTAAACAGACTCAAAGCATTGTCCTTGAGTGGGTCTGTGCTGGGAAGTGCCTGGGCCGCAGTACTCTGCCTCTTATCTGCTTAAAAGCAAGCTAGTTCTGTGTGCACTGCACACACACATTGAGTGCACTGCCAGGCAGGCAGTGAGGCGGTGGGCATTTTAAACAGACTGAACATTGTCCTTCAGTGAGTCTGTTCATTTAGGAATTTTAAACAGACTTTACAACATTGTTATTGAGAGTGAGTCTGTCCATTTTGGTACTTTAAACAGACTGAACATTGTTCTTGAGTCAGTCTGTTCATTTTGGTATTTTAAACAGACAGTGAACATTGTTCTTGAGTGGGTCTGTTCATTTTGGTATTTTAAAGAGACAGTGAACATTGTTCTTGAGTGGGTCAGTTCATTTTGGTATTTTTAACAGACTGAATATTGTTATTGAGTCAGTCTTTTCATTTTGGTATTTTAAACAGACTGAACATTGTTCTTGAGTGGGTCAGTTCATTTTAGTGTTTTAAACAGACTGAACATTGTTCTTGAGTCAGTCTGTTCATTTTGGTATTTTTAAACAGACTCAACTCATTGTCCTTGAGTGGGTCTGTGCTGGGAGGTGCCTGGGCCACAGTACTCTGCCTCTTATCTGCTTAAAAGCAAGCTAGTTCTGTGTGCACTGCACACACACATTTCGTGCACTGCCAGGCAGGCAGTGAGGTGGTGGGCATTTTAAACAGACTGAACATTGTCCTTCAGTGAGTCTGTTCATTTGGGAATTTTAAACAGACTTTACAACATTGTTATTGAGAGTGAGTCTGTCCATTTTGGTACTTTAAACAGACTGAACATTGTCCTTCAGTGAGTCTGTTCATTTTGGTATTTTTAAACAGACTCAACGCATTGTCCTTGAGTGGGTCTGTGCTGGGAAGTGCCTGGGCCGCAGTACTCTGCCTCTTATCTGCTTAAAAGCAAGCTAGTTCTGTGTGCACTGCACACACACATTGAGTGCACTGCCAGGCAGGCAGTGAGGCGGTGGGCATTTTAAACAGACTGAACATTGTCCTTCAGTGAGTCTGTTCATTTGGGAATTTTAAACAGACTTTACAACATTGTTATTGAGAGTGAGTCTGTCCATTTTGGTACTTTAAACAGACTGAACATTGTCCTTCAGTGAGTCTGTTCATTTTGGTATTTTTAAACAGACTCAACGCATTGTCCTTGAGTGGGTCTGTGCTGGGAAGTGCCTGGGCCGCAGTACTCTGCCTCATATCTGCTTAAAAGCAAGCTAGTTCTATGTGCACTGCACACACACATTGAGTGCACTGCCAGGCAGGCAGTGAGGCAGTGGGCATTTTAAACAGACTGAACATTGTCCTTCAATGAGTCAGTCTGTTCATTTGGGAATTTTAAACAGACTTTACAACATTGTTATTGAGAGTGAGTCTGTCCATTTTCGTATTTTAAACAGACTGAACGTTGTTATTGAGTCGGTCTGTTCATTTTGGTATTTTAAACAGACTGAACATTGTTCTTGAGTCAGTCTGTTCATTTTGGTATTTTAAACAGACAGTGAACATTTTTCTTGAGTGGGTCTGTTCATTTTGGTATTTTAAACAGACAGTGAACATTGTTCTTGAGTCGGTCTGTTCATTTTGGTATTTTAAACAGACTGAACATTGTTCTTGAGTGGGTCAGTTCATTTTAGTGTTTTAAACAGACTGAACATTGTTCTTGAGTGGGTCAGTTCATTTTGGTATTTTAAACAGACTGAACATTGTTATTGAGTCAGTCTGTTCATTTTGGTATTTTAAACAGACTGAACATTGTTCTTGAGTGGGTCAGTTCATTTTAGTGTTTTAAACAGACTGAACATTGTTCTTGAGTGGGTCTGTTCATTTGGGAATTTTAAACAGACTGAACATTATTATTGTGGGACAGTGGGCAGTGTTACCACATAAAATCATCCATAATGTCAAGGAAAGAGAGATGCAATCGACTTATTGGGACTGGCAGCGGAGGCACCGCAAAAGACACAAGTGCAACACCACCAGTACAGCTAAAAAGGCAACTGTCGCAATCTAAACTCTTTGTAGGGGATGGCAGTTCCATGGCAAAAAAAACGAAATCGGCCCATGATACTTCCCCATCGCCACCACTTGTTTCTGGCCCTGTAGTTTTGAAGGAGAGGGAAGGGGAGGCAGAGTCAAGCCCGACAAAATTTAGACACCCAAGAGCAGCCGGGGGACAGAAGTCTCAACTAAGACTTAGCGGTCACAAGGTAGCGCTGGCACTGTTAGCTTCTGATTCAGAAGAAGAATCTTCTTGGGTGGGATTCTCATCAGAAACGGAAGAAGTAGTAGCTGACGAATCTTCTGTAGAATCAGTTAGTCCTGTCTTAGCCTCCACCTCCAGAACTGTGCAGCAGGGGAAAGATTACAGTGATATCGAGGAGGAGGAAGAGATTCAGAGGGGAGACAGAGGGTGACGACTGGTGCCCCCGCTGGCATTGCTTCTCAGGGTGCACAACCCACTAGTACCTCAACTCCAGTGACAGCAACCACCCCCAAGGTGGTAAAGAGAGGAGGATCAGAAAAGAAACCTCCGATCTGGAAACATTTTAAAGCGACAGAAGACCCGCGTTATGCTCGGTGTAATTACTGTGCCAGGGATATTAGCAGAGGCAAGCAAATGGGACATCTATCAAATTTTGGCATGAACCATCATATTAAGAGGCAACACCCAGCAATCCAGTGACATGTGGCAGAAGCGACAATCCACCATGGAGGAAATGGGGTGGAGTGCGGTAACGCTATCCCGGGGTAGGAGGCAGGCAGCCTCAAAAGTTGTAACCAGGAGCATTGGGGAAATGATTGCCCTTGATGACCAGCCCTTGCAGTTAGTGGAGAATGTGGGTTTCAAGCGTTTTTTGAAGGTTGTACTTCCAAATTACAAAGTCCCCTCCAGAACCACATTTAGTAGAAAGGTCATCCCCAGCCTGTACAAGCAGTGTCGCAGTCACTTGCAAGCACTACTAGGTAAGGCAGACGGAAGAGTGCATTTCACCTGCGATATCTGGACCACCATGAATGCTGCACACTCTTACCTCTCTCTGACAGCACACTGGTGGGACATGGCAGAGGCAGGGGCAGCCAGCAGCTCTATTACTGAAGAAGTGTCAGGGTGGAGGTGGGCTTTACTGCACACCCACCTGGCGGACCAGGCCCATACCGCAGCCAATGTTCTAGCATGCATCAGGAAGATGCTGGAGGGCAACTGCACCAGCGAGACAGGAAAACGCGGGCAGGGTTTTTTGTCACAGACAACGGTGCAAACATGGTTAAGGCAATAAGTGATGGGCGGTTTAAGAACATCCGATGTTTTGCACACACTCTGCATCTGGTAGTGAAGTCAGCTCTGGGCTTGGAGTCCAATGACAAGGAGAATGAATACCTGCGTAGGTTAATACATAAGTGCAGGAACATAGCAGCACACTTCCACAGAAGTGTCAAGGCGGGGCAGGTTCTCCGACAAAAGCAGACTGATTTGGATATGCCTCAGAAGCGTCTCATTCAAGACATTGCCACCCGGTGGAATTCCACCTTTATGATGCTGGAGAGGTTACTGGAGCTGCAGACACCCCTTCATGAACTTTCTGGTAGAATGGACATAGGTGTGCAGAATCCCCTAGGGCATCGCGATTGGTTAGTCATGAGTCAGCTGGTAAAAATCCTGCAGCCCTTCAAGGATGTCACGGAGGAGCTGAGTTCCAGAAGTGCCACCTTGGCGGACATCATCCCTATAGTTAAATTCCTGGATGACCATTTGGAGGCCTTTAAACAGCAAGAAGGAATGACTGCTGAGGTGCTGCAGTGTCTGGAAGTTTTGCAGCAGCAGGTGAAAGACAGATTAAGGCCTTTAACAGAGGACAGCACATACATGCTCGCCTCTGTCTGTGATCCCCGTGTGAAAGGTAAACTCGCCCTACAGACCAATTGTCTGTCATATGTGAAGGATCTGCTGTTAGGTAAGGTCCGTGAACAGGAGCGCCATATGCGGAAACAGAGTCAGATTAGGCTTGAAGCAGAGGTGGAAACAGCGGGCACGTCACAGAGTTGTGCTGCTAGCCCAGGCAGGAGAAGCCCTGTGTCAGTGACAGGTAGTACCTCCTCCTCCACGTCAGAACGCCCAAGGCATGTTGGCCATAAAGATTCATCAGTTGTGCAATGAGCGAGAGAGAAAGTAGCTGGATTGAGTGACTCTGAGCCCTCCCAAGCACAGGAGGAGACAGCAGCACAGCTGTCAGTGACACGGTATCTCTCAGAGCCGATAGAGAACATGCAGACAGATCCGCTGGCATATTGGGCACACAAGTCCACTGTCTGGCCACACCTAGCCAAAGTGGCTGAACGATATCTGTCATGTCCACCAACCAGTGTGCCCAGTGAACGTGTCTTTTCAATGACAGGGGATATCATGAGCCCTCACCGCTCAAGGCTGGCACCAGAGTTGATGGAAATGCTAGTGTTTTTGAAAGTAAACCTGCGTTTGCTTGGCTTTCCAAATTTTCCCTGTGAATGGCAAGACGAATGAAAGCTATTCAAAGCCTTGCAGCAGCTCTAATTGCCTCCTATGCTCAAGATAATAAACTGCAGCACATGTTCCTGACATGAATCGCTGTGCCTGACCGTCTACTGTGCAGGCCTTGTGTTCCTACCGGTGTTTGACCTCAATTGCTGCGCCTGTTCATCCAGGCCTTGTGTTCCCACAAGTGTTTTAACTCAATTGCTGTGCCTGTTCATCCAGGCCTTGTGTCCCCAGCTGGGATTGACCTCTGTCCTCGAATGATGTGCCTGTTCCATCCAGGCCTTGTGTTCCCACAAGTGTTTTAACTCAATTGCTTTTCCTGTTCATCCAGGCCTTGTGTCCCCAGCTGGGATTGACCTCTGCCCTCGAATGATGTGCCTGTTCCATCCAGGCCTTGTGTTCCCACAAGTGTTTTAACTCAATTGCTGTGCCTGTTCATCCAGGCCTTGTGTCCCTAGCTGGGATTGACCTCTGTCCTCGAATGATGTGCCTGTTCCATCCAGGCCTTGTGTTCCCACAAGTGTTTTAACTCAATTGCTTTGCCTGTTCATCCAGGCCTTGTGTTCCCACAAGTGTTTTAACTCAATTGCTGTGCCTGTTCATCCAGGCCTTGTGTTCCTACTGGTGTTTTAACTCTATTGCTGTGCCTGTTCATCCAGACCTTGTGTCCCTAGCTGGGATTGACCTCTGTCCTCGAATGATGTGCCCGGTCATCCAGGCCTTGTGTTCCCACAAGTGTTTTAACTCAATTGCTGTGCCTGTTCATCCAGGCCTTGTGTCCCTAGCTGGGATTGACCTCTGTCCTCGAATGATGTGCCTGTTCATCCAGGCCTTGTGTCCCTAGCTGGGATTGACCTCTGTCCTCGAATGATGTGCCTGTTCATCCAGGCCTTGTGTTCCTACTGGTGTTTTAACTTAATTGCTGTGCCTGTTCATCCAGGCCTTGTGTCCCTAGCTGGGATTGACCTCTGTCCTCGAATGATGTGCCTGTTCCATCCAGGCCTTGTGTTCCCACAAGTGTTTTTTTTTTTGTTTTTTTTTTTTATTTATTGCATTTTAAACAATTTATACAAGAACACTTGCATTGAAATTTTTAAGTACATAAATAACCAACAAAAATTCTGGGACCAGAATACTGAAACAAAATATTCAATAGGCAATATTTAAATTTATGTACCTAAATAATAAAGGAAATATGGGAGAGCATGTAATATAAAGAGCAAAAATTAGGAAATAATATTTCGAATTAGTGGCATTCTGAATTCAGATCCCCATTCTATTTCAAAAGACGCCATAATGGGCTATTGAGGGGCGCTATGTGAGTTTAGGAAGGACCTTAACTGTATAGGTTCCATAAATATATACATCTGTTGTTGATATTGCATGCAACATTTACAAGGAAAACAAAGTTTAAACTTAGCACCAATCTTTACCACCTCCTGTCTCATATTGAGAAATTGCTTTCTTCGAATCTGAGTTTGTTTAACAAGGTCTGGGTAACACCAGATTCTTTGTCCAAAGAATAATACATGGGCGCTTCTAAAGTAATTTTTGAAGATATTATTTCTGTCCATCAACAAAGCAAAAGTGACTAAAAGAGGTCTTCTCACAGTAATCTCCAGTTCATGTGACGAATCCAGTATTGAGGATAAATCTGGTAAAGCTTGTTCTTCTTGTGCCTCAGCGCTTCCTTGCTTAGCATATAGATAATAGGCTTTAGTCACCACTGGTTTTATTTCATCAGGTATTTTAAGAACCTGAGCAACATAAAGCCTAAACACATCAAGTGGTGAGACATTTTTTATAACCGGAAAATTTAAGAAGCGTAGATTATGAACCCTTATGTTATTCTCAAGTTTTTCCAACCTTCTGTTTGTATCATTATGAGTTAATATCACATTTGAATGCACTTTTTCAATTTCAGTCACACGGTTCTCCATCTTTAACAAATTTTGTTTCTGTTGTTCTATTTCATTAGCATTTAATTTTACTTGATTTTTCACCTCAATAACTTCTTTTGTTAGCCCCAAAATCGCTTTTTCCAAAGCTTGTAGTGCTCCCCAAACCATTGTTAAGGATATTTCCCCAGGAGGTTTCTCGACCTTCAACAGTTTTGATTCCTCCTGCACTCCTGTTCATCCAGGCCTTGTGTCCCCAGCTGGGATTGACCTCTGCCCTCGAATGATGTGCCTGTTCCATCCAGGCCTTGTGTTCCCACAAGTGTTTTAACTCAATTGCTTTGCCTGTTCATCCAGGCCTTGTGTTCCCACAAGTGTTTTAACTAAATTGCTGTGCCTGTTCATCCAGGCCTTGTGTTCCCACAAGTGTTTTAACTCAATTGCTGTGCCTGTTCATTCAGGCCTTGTGTCCCTAGCTGGGATTGACCTCTGTCCTCGAATGATGTGCCTGTTCCATCCAGGCCTTGTGTTCCCACAAGTGTTTTAACTCAATTGCTGTGCCTGTTCATCCAGGCCTTGTGTCCCTAGCTGGGATTGACCTCTGTCCTCGAATGATGTGCCTGTTCATCCAGGCCTTGTGTTCCCACAAGTGTTTTAACTCAATTGCTGTGCCTGTTCATCCAGGCCTTGTGTTCCTCTGGGGATAGGGAAATACCTACAGTACCTGAGTGTAATCAAGTATGAAGTGCTAGAAACGTTTTAAAATAAGAATATAAATACATTAAAAAAAAAATTACTATCCGAGTATCCGTGTTCATAAAGGCCTTGTGTTCCCACAAGTGTTTTAACTCAATTGCTGTGCCTGTTCATCCAGGCCTTGTGTTCCCACAAGTGTTTTAACTCAATAGCTGTGCCTGTTCATCCAGGCCTTGTGTCCCTAGCTGGGATTGACCTCTGTCCTCGAATGATGTGCCTGTTCATACAGGCCTTGTGTCCCTAGCTGGGATTGACCTCTGTCCTCGAATGATGTGCCTGTTCTTCCAGGCCTTGTGTTCCTACTGGTGTTTTAACTTAATTGCTGTGCCTGTTCATCCAGGCCTTGTGTCCCTAGCTGGGATTGACCTCTGTCCTCGAATGATGTGCCTGTTCCATCCAGGCCTTGTGTTCCCACAAGTGTTTTAACTCAATTGCTGTGCCTGCTCATCCAGGCCTTGTGTTCTCACAAGTATTTTAACTCAATTGCTGTGCCTGTTCATCCTGGCCTTGTGTCCCTAGCTGGGATTGACCTCTGTCCTCGAATGATGTTCCTGTTCATCCAGGCCTTGTGTTCCTCCGACTGGAGTTTTAACTCCATTGCTGTGCCTGTTCATCCAGGCCTTGTGTCCCTAGCTGGGATTGACCTCTGTCCTCGAATGATGTGCCTGTTCATCCAGGCCTTGTGTCCCTAGGTGGGATTGACCTCTGTCCTCGACTGCTGTGCCTGTTCATCCAGGCCTTGTGTTCCTACTGGTGTTTTAACTCAATTGCTGTGCCTGTTCATTCAGGCCTTGTGTTCCCACAAGTGTTTTAACTCAATTGCTGTGCCTGTTCATCCAGGCCTTGTGTCCCTAGCTGGGATTGACCTCTGTCCTCGAATGATGTGCCTGTTCATCCAGGCCTTGTGTTCCTCTGGGGATAGGGAAATACCTACAGTACCTGAGTTTAATCAAGTATGAAGTGTGTTCAAGTATCAAGTATGTTCAAGTTGTACGTTGTTTTATAGTTTATTTATTTATTTATTTAGTGATTTTTTTTTTATATACCGGGGCACGTTAAAAACATCACCTCGGTTTACAATAAACAATAATTCAGCAACAGGCTTTACAGACAAATTGAAATAAAGTGGACATGATATATATAAAAAAACAAATACAATAAACCAATTGTGACCATATTCCCTAATTAATGGCAAGTCTAATAATAAATGGTAGTTCAGATACCAAAAAAGTCAAAATTAGCAGTGAGAAGGATAAACTTAGCGTGTAGCAATGATTCAGGGAGAACAGGAAAAGTAATCGGCATTTCAGAAGAGTAGAGGATCATTGAGTGTAAGCTTGTTCGAACAGCCATGTTTTGAGGTTTTGCTTAAATTTATTATGGCAGGGTTCGAGACGCAGGTCTGTGTTATATGTAAAGTTATATGTAAAGCCCGTTGTCTTACAGTTATATGTGAAGCCCCTTCCTTTTGGGCATCTCACTGTTCTATGTAAACCGGACTGATTTGTATGTGATACCAGAACCTCGGTATTTAAAAATTAAAAATAAATAAATAAAAAATAAGTGCTGGAAACGTTTTAAAATTAGAATAGCCATAAATAACAAAAAAAAAAAAAAATTACTATCCCTATTCATCCAGGCCTTGTGTCCCTAGCTGGGATTGACCTCTGTCCTCGAATGATGTGCCTGTTCATCCAGGCCTTGTGTTCCAACAGGTGTTTTAACTCCATTGCTGTGCCTGTTCATCCAGGCCTTGTGTCCCTAGGTGGGATTGACCTCTGTCCTTGACTGCTGTGCCTGTTCATCCAGGCCTTGTGTTCCTACTGGTGTTTTAACTCAATTGCTGTGCCTGTTCATCCAGGCCTTGTGTCCCTAGGTGGGATTGACCTCTTTCCTCGAATGATGTGCCTGTTCATCCAGGCCTTGTGTCCCTAGCTGGGATTGACCTCTGTCCTCGAATGATGTGCCTGGTCATCCAGGCCTTGTGTTCCTACTGGTGTTTTAACTCCATTGCTGTGCCTGTTCATCCAGGCCTTGTGTCCCTAGCTGGGATTGACCTCTGTCCTCGAATGATGTGCCTGTTCATCCAGGCCTGGATGACTGGAGTAGCAGTATTCTTATTTCTGAGAGATCTTTTTCAATTTCCTTTGTCATCAGCTGAAGTGCGTAAGTACAGTCGGAATTCACTAGAAGCCAACGGAATTCACTAGACGCCAACGATATTCACTGGACGCCAATGTAAACACCGGGTACACCCAACTCTAGGGGTGGACCCGTTCCAGGGAGTCCTTCCCTGCACAAAGGAAAGGGAACTCTCTCCTGGGCCAGCCTGTCTTTCTCCTATCAAAACCACAGGGACCAGACCAGACTACCTCCACTCTGCCAGCCTGTCTTGCCCATCAGCTTTCTGCCACTCTGCTTTGCTGCCATACACCAGATGACTCACTTAACTCCTTGTGGTGATCTTGCCACTCTCATGGTTCCTCGGTGTGTTGGTGCTAGTCTATCTTCTTGCTATGTTCCCCCTTCATTGTGCTGTTGGATGTCAATGCCACTTGTCTTGCCGCTTTGCCTGTGGTGCTGCCTTTGATGGTTCATGCATCTGCTATCGGTGCTCTGTTTTGAAGCTGTGGTGTGTTTTTGACATTCTCACTGCTGCTTTGTGCCTCTGTTAAAGCACTCTTGCCACTTCTGGTACCCCTTTGCACCTTTCCAGTGCCTTAGGCTATTCATGCCACTTAGGTGCCACTTTGCCACAGTCTAAGTACCTTGGAGCTCTTTTGTTGTTGTGATGATTGCTCCCCAGAAGATTCATGACAATTGATAAGAAAACCCCAATTCTGCAGCCAAAAATAGGCTGGAAATCCTTCCCCCATTGACTTTAATGGGAACCGGTCAACTTATGGACAGACCCTCAACTTATGGAATTCTCCATATGTCCATATTGAACGAAATCGACCCTCAATTTCAACTTATCAACTTATCAGCGAAAACTTTTTGTCTGCACATCCCTACTCTCTGAGGCTGAGTCCTCTGCCTCTGACTGCTGGCAGCACCATGGCTTCGAGGCAGTTTTAGAGTCATGTGTCACCTAGATAGGATTATAGACAGTGCTGGGGAGGAGCCGGTTGTCGTGGTACATGTGGGCACCAACGACATAGGAAAATGTGGGAGAGAGGTTCTGGAAGCCAAATTTAGGATTTTAGGTAGGAAGTTGAAATCCAGAACCTCCAGGGTGGCTTTCTCTGAAATGCTTCCTGTTCCACGTGCAGGTCCCCAGAGGCAGGCAGAGCTCCAGAGTTTCAATGCGTGGATGAGACGATGGTGCAGGGAAGAGGGATTCAGTTTTGTAAGGAACTGGGGAAACTTTTGGGGAAAGGGGAGACTTTTCCGTAAGGATCTGCTCCACCTTAACCAGAGTGGAACCAAGCTGCTGGCACTAACTTTCAAAAAGAAGATAGAGCAGCTTTTAAACTAGAACAAGGGGGAAAGCCGACAGTCACTCAGCAGTGCATGGTTTGGAGAAATGTATCCTTGAAGGATACTAATGAAACAGGAGAGTTAGGGCATCCCAACAGAGAGGTTCCATTAAATGCAAACATAGTTCATATACCTATATGTAAAAAATCACCAAAGCTAATGATTTCCGAATTATCCCAAACAACTGAAAAGCAGGTTGTTAAAACAAGCAAAAAACACTCTTTGAAATGTCTGTATGCCAATGCCAGAAGTCTAAGTAGTAAGATGGGAGAGTTAGAGTGTATAGCAGCAAATGATGAGATTGACATAATTGGCATCACAGAGACTTGGTGGAAGGAGGATAACCAATGGGACAGTGCTATATCAGGGTACATATTATATCGCAATGATAGGGAGGATCAACTTGGTGGGGGTGTGGCACTTTATGTCCGGGAGGGTATAGAGTCCAACAGGATAAAGATCATACAAGAGACTAAATGCTCAGTAGAATCTATATGGGTAGAAATCCCATGTGTGTTGGGTAAGAGTATAGTGATAGGAGTATACTACCGTCCACCTGGACAAAATGGTCAGACAGATGATGAAATGCTAAGAGAAATCAGGGAAGCAAACCAATTTGGCAGTGCAATAATAATGGGAGATTTCAATTACCCCAATATTGACTGGGTAAATGTAACATCAGGACTTGCTAGAGACATAAAGTTCCTGGATGTAATAAATGATTGCTTCATGGAGCAATTGGTTCAGGAACGGAAGGGGGACAATAAGTAAATCTGCAGCTCTAACACTAAATTTTAAAAGGGGGAAACTTTGATAAAATGAGAAAAATAGTTAGAAAAAAACTGAAAGGTGCAGCTGCAAAGGTTAAAAGTGTTCAACAGGCATGGACATTGTTTAAAAATACAATCCTAGAGGCCCAGTCCATATGTATTCCACGCATTAAGAAAGGTGGAAGGAAGAAAAAATGATTACCGTCATGGTTAAAAGGTGAGGTGAAAGAGGCTATTTTAGCCAAAAAAACATCCTTCAAAAACTGGAAGAAGGATCCATCTGAAGAAAATAGGATAAAACATAAGCATTGTCAAGCTAAGTGTAAAACATTGATAAGAGGGGCGAAGAGAGAATTTGAAATGAAATTGGCCATAGAGGCAAAAGCTCATAATAAAAACTTTTTAAAATATATCCAAAGCAAGAAACCTGTGAAGGAGTCGGTTGGACCATTAGATGACAGAGGGGTTAAAGGGGCTCTTAGGGAAGACAAGGCCATTGCAGAAAGACTAAATGAATTCTTTGCCTCCGTGTTTACAAATGAGGATGTTGAAGAGATACCAATTCCGGAGATGGTTTTCTGGGGTGATGAGTCAGACAAACTGAACGAAATCACTGTGAACCTGGAAGATGTAGTAGGCCAGATTGACAAACTAAAGAGTAGCAAATCACCTGGACCAGATGGTATGCATCCTAGGGTCTTGAAGGAACTCAAAAATGAAATTTCTGATCTATTAGTTAAAATTTGTAACCTCTCATTAAAATCATCCATTGTACCTGAAGACTGGAGGGTGGCCAATGTAACCCCAATATTTAAAAAAGGCTCCAGGGGTGATCCAGGTAACTATAGACCAGTGAGCCTGACTTCAGTGCCGGGAAAATTAGTAGAAACTATTCTCAAGAACAAAATTGTAAAGCATATAGAAAGACATGATTTAATGGAACATAGTCAACATGGATTTACCCAAGGGAAGTCTTGCCTAAGAAATCTGCTTCATTTTTTTGAAGGGGTTAATAAACATGTGGATAAAGGTGAACCGGTAGATGTAGTGTATTTGGATTTTCAGAAGGCGTTTGAAAAAGTCCCTCATGAGAGGCTTCTACGAAAACTAAAAAGTCATGGGATAGGAGGCGATGTCCTTTCGTGGATTACAAGCTGGTTAAAAGACAGGAAACAGAGAGTAGGATTAAATGGTCAATTTTCTCAGTGGAAAAGGGTAAACAGTGGAGTGCCTCAGGGATCTGTACTTGGACCGGTGCTTTTCAATATATATATATAAATGATCTGGAAAGGAATACGACGAGTGAGGTTATCAAATTTGCAGATGATACAAAATTATTCAGAGTAGTTAAGTCACAAGCAGACTGTGATACATTGCAGGAGGACCTTGCAAGACTTGAAGATTGGGCATCCAAATGGCAGATGAAATTTAATGTGGACAAGTGCAAGGTGTTGCATATAGGGAAAAATAACCGTTGCTGTAGTTACACGATGTTAGGTTCCATATTAGGAGCTACCACCTAGGAAAAAGATCTAGGCATCATAGTGGATAATACTTTAAAATCGTCAGCTCAGTGTGCTGCAGCAGTCAAAAAAGCAAATAGAATGTTAGGAATTATTGGGAAGGGAATGGTTAATAGAACGGAAAATGTCATAATGCCTCTATATTGCTCCATGGTGAGACCACACCTTGAATACTGTATACAATTCTGGTTGCCGCATCTCAAAAAAGATATAGTTGCGATGGAAAAGGTACAGAGAAGGGCAACCAAAATGAGAAAGGCGATGGAACAGCTTCCCTATGAGGAAAGGCTGAAGAGATTAGGGCTGTTCAGCTGAGGGGGGATATGATAGAGGTCTTTAAGATCTTGAAAGGTCTTGAACGAGTAGATGTGACTCGGTTATTTTCACTTTCGAATAATAGAAGGACTAAGGGGCATTCCATGAAGTTAGCAAGTAGCACATTTAAGACTAATCGGAGAAAATTCTTTTTCACTCAACGCACAATAAAGCTCTGGAATTTGTTGCCAGAGGATGTGGTTAGTGTAGTTAGTGTAGCTGGGTTCAAAAAAGGTTTGGATAAGTTCTTGGAGGAGAAGTCCATTAATGGCTATTAATCAATTTTACTTAGGGAATAGCCACTGCTATTAATTGCATCAGTAGCATGGGATCTTCTTAGTGTTTGGGTAATTGCCAGGTTCTTGTGGTCTGGTTTTGGCCTCTGTTGGAAACAGGATACTGGGCTTGATGGACCCATGGTCTGACCCAGCATAGCAATTTCTTATGTTCTTATGTTACCTTTTTCAGCCCACAACTCTGGGATTGATCGCACAGTTCCTTGGCTGAAGACATTTCAGCAAAAGAACAAAAAATTGTGGTGGCAATCTTAATAAATATAAGCACCAGAGTAGGAGCAAAGTCGACATGCTGTCTTTTGTCTCAGTGCACGAACAGAAGCCCTGTTCAACCAGTTTTTCATTTTGAACCCCAGAACACTTCTGACATGCTTTTTTTTATTTTATGTGCCCTATTGGGGGTTACACACATTATCCATGTGCAGCCAAGAGCCATTTTTTTGGTTACCAGTAAGCCCTGGGTAAGTCCTATTTTCAAGCTAGAGCAGTGCAGGCCAGTAAGGGGGAGGATACCATTTAAATGCAGCCCCTCCCTTTGAGAGGTCTGGAATAGCTGTTCCCTGAGAGATTTTTAAGCAGCTCCCTAGAGGGAGTCTGTGGGCAGTCCTTTATTGGTTTTGTGAAGTTAGGAGGCAGTTGGAAGCTTTTGCTTTTTGTTGTTTTCAGGCCCAGTCAGTGGATGCTGGCTAACCCAGTCTGTGGAACCTGATCAGGGTTGGGAGGACTTCCATCTAGTCTACATCAGTATCTGGTTGGGCTATCCCTCTGGGTATATTTTCAGGGCTTTTACAATTTTATTGCTAAGATACCTGCTGAAACCCTGTGCACCACCTGGATTCAGGGATTGGAGAACCCTGTTTTTGGGGCTGCCCAGGTTAGGGAAGACCTGCCCATCTACACCTCGATGAGGATGGAGGAAGTGGTGACCCAGTGCCAGAATCCTCCTGTGTTAAAATGTTTTACAAGGGAAGAGACTTTGTATTCAAACTCAGGAGTAGGTGTTTGGCTGCCTCTTCCTACTTGAAGGGAACATCAGGAGTTGCTTTCCAGAAGGATTCCACCCATTGGGGATCCAAGGACAAGGAAAAAACATAAAGGGACTCAAGAAAATTATAAGCAAGAACCTTTCTGACATCACGAGGACACCCACCTGGAATCTTCACTCTTGGGGTGAGAGAGAGGATTTGCAACTCTCTGTGCCATGACTGTTTTATCTGGGCATCCAGGGTTGAAGGGGATCTTGGTCATTTAAAAAGGGGTACTCTGTGAGGATGTTTCTTGTACAGATTGAGAGAAGGAACCTTAAACAGGTTTACCTCACCTGTGGAACTAATGACAGATGGGCCGATAAAGTACAGTGTGCTCCGACAGAGCGCACTGTTAACCAGCATTTGGACGCATAATAGCGTGTCCGAACGCGCGTCCAACCTCCCCAAACCTAATAGCGCCCGCAACATGCAAATGCATGTTGATGGCCCTATTAGGTATTCCCACGCAATTCAGAAAGCAAAATGTGCAGCCAAGCCGCACATTTTGCTTTCAGAAATTAGTGCCTACCCAAAGGTAGGCGCTAATTTCTCTGGGCACCGGGAAAGTGCACAGAAAAGCAGTAAAAACTGCTTTTCTGTGCACCCTCTGACTTAATATCATGGCAATATTAAGTCGGAGGTCCTGAAAGTTTAAAAAAGTAAAAAATAAAAAAAATAAAAAATTTAAAATGGGCCCTCAGCTCAATTTTGCAGGCGTCTGGTTTCCGAACCCGTGGCTGTCAGCGGGCTCAAGAACCGACGCTGGCAAAATTGAGTGTCGGCTGTCAAACCCGCTGACAGCCGCCGCTTCCATCAAAAGAGAGGCGCTAGGGACGCGATAGTGTCCCTTGCACCTCTTTTTCCCGCCGGCCCTAATTTAAATAAATTAAAATACTGTATCGCACGCACAGGAGAGTGGCCTGTGCACGCGCCAGGAGAGCAGGCGCTCGCCCGCTCTCCCGCGATTTAACTGTATCGGCCTGAGAGTGAATTGAGCCACTACAATATTTATTATCCGAAAGAAAAGTTTGATTTGGAAACTGCCTCAGCATCTGGAGTGGTTTTTGCACTATGAGTCCACAGTGTGAACTTTCATATGGTGTACTTCTCTTCCAGAGGGAAACAGACTCTGGCTTTAAAAGGTAATTATTCTCCTAACCAACAAAGAACCTAAGCTTTGAAAAGAAAAGAGACAGTGTCCACAGCTAGCCAGGATCCCTGCCCTGAAGAATTAATAAATTCTTTTTTATGGCCCCACCCACGCAGGAAAGGCATACTGGGGTGGGGTTACACATGTAAATCACTATTGTTATGAATATGGACCCTTGAAATGGCTAGAGTGCTGGATTGATCTGCTGGAGAAGGCCTACAGCGAGACACGTTGCCGGAAGGCAGTACTGGATCAGGAGACAGGGCATGACCTTCACCTATACCAACCCTCGTTACCTGCAGGTTGAGCCCTTGGGTACCGGGGCTGCCAGGACTTAGGCAAGGGTCTCCTGGCAACGAAGAATCCAAAGAACAGTCCGGGTCAAGGCAGGCAGAAGCATGGGATAGATGGAGACGGTCCAGAGGTCGTGGCAGGCAGCAGCAGTGCGAGATGGAGATCCAGCCCAGAAGTCCGGGCAGGCTGAAGACTAGCGAAGTCGGAAGATCAGCCAAAGGTCAGGACGGGCAGCAGACAGAGAGAGAACCAGAAGCCAAGCCGAAGTCAAACCAGGAAATCAAGCCGAAGAAGGAACAGGACCAGGACCAGGAACTCAGTGTTCCTTTTCGCGATGGCAGACACTTGCCGCAGTTTAGCTTGCGTAGAATCCCAGAGAGAGTGAAGCTGCTGGGCCATGAGTTGGGCTGCAGGTGAAGGCACCGTTAGAGGGAGAGGCAATGGACGCTTGAGCTGTTTACCATAGACAAGTTGGAAGGGCAAGGCTCCAGTTGCAGAGTGAATGTGGAGGAAGGCCTTCAGAGAATGATTGGTCCATTCCGCTTGCCTATTGCCTAGCGGATGGAAAGCTGACGTGAAATCAAAGCGAATCCCAAATGTTTTACAAAGTGCTTTCCAGTATTTAGCTGTAAATTGCGAGCCACGATTAGAGACGATGTGTAAAGGTAGTCCATGTGCATGGAAAATGTGCTGTGTAAAGAGCTGCGCAAGCTCTGGTGCAGTAGGAAGTTTAGAGAGTGGCACAAAGTGAGCCATCTTAGAGAACCTGTCTACGGTGACCCAGATGACCTGCTTCTCCTCAGATGGAGGGAGATATACTATAAAGTCCATAGAGAGATGTGTCCAAGGTTCTGCAGGTATGGGAAGAGGTTGCAGAAGGCCCCAAGGGCGACCCGATAAGGGTTTTTGTTTAGCACAAGTGGGGAAGGAGCTGACGTATGCCTGGACATCACAATTGACGTGTGGCCACCAGTAGTAAGTTCTAAGGTTCGGGCCTTACCCAGATGCCCCGCCGTTAGGGAGTCATGTACCAGGAGAGGACTTTCTTCCGCAAACGGATGGGCACAACCGTCTTGCCAGCGGGGACAACTTCAGAGGCAGCTATGATTACCTTCGCTGGATCTAAGATGTACTGTGGAGAGATTTATTTATTTATCTATTTATTTATTTATTTATTTATTTAGGGCTTTTTTATACCGACATTCATGATACCAATCATATCATATCGGTTTACAAGAAACAATGGTGCAATAACATTAACATCAACATGAACAATATGTTACGCTTGGGCTCCGGTCAGGAGTCGCGAATACCACCCAGCAGGGTGGCTCCAGGTGGAGAGAGACAGGAAGCTAGAAACAGTGTCTGGTTCCAGGCTGGGTCAGGGCAGGCGGCAAGTAGCAGTGTCTGGGTTCAGGCTGGGTCAGGGCAGGCGGCAAGTAGCAATGTCTGGGTCCAGGCTGGGTCAGGGCAGGCGGCAAGTAGCAGTGTCTGGGTCCAGGCTGGGTCAGGGCAAGCGGCAGAGCAAGGCAGGTCAGAAGGCCCGTAGGCCACACACACACACAGAAGGCCCGTAGGCCACACACACACAGAAGGCCCGTAGGCCACACACACAGCAAGCAGGGCAAGGCAGGTCAGAAGGCCCGTAGGCCACACACACACAGAAGGCCCGTAGGCCACACACACAGCAAGCAGGGCAAGGCAGGTCAGAAGGCCCGTAGGCCACACACACACAGAAGGCCCGTAGGCCACACACAGTAAGCAGGGCAAGGCAGGTCAGAAGGCCCGTAGGCCACACACACACACAGAAGGCCCGTAGGCCACACACAGTAAGCAGGGCAAGGCAGGTCAGAAGGCCCGTAGGCCACACACACACAGAAGGCCCTTAGGCCACACACAGTAAGCAGGGCAAGGCAGGTCAGAAGGCCCGTAGGCCACACACACACAGAAGGCCCGTAGGCCACACACAGTAAGCAGGGCAAGGCAGGTCAGAAGGCCCGTAGGCCACACACACACACAGAAGGCCCGTAGGCCACACACAGTACGCAGGGCAAGGCAGGTCAGAAGGCCCATAGGCCATGCAAGGCAAGGCAAGGAATAAGGCCCGAAGGCCGCGCAAGGCAAGGCAAGGCAAGGAATAAGGCCCGAAGGCCGCGCAAGGCAAGGCAAGGCAAGGCAAGGAATAGGGCCCGAAGGCCGCGCAAGGCAAGGCAAGGCAAGGCAAGGAATAAGGCCCGAAGGCCGCGCAAGGCAAGGCAAGGAATAAGGCCCGAAGGCCGCGCAAGGCAAGGAAAGGTCCAGGGACCAAATGCACAGCAAGCAAGGAAGGCTAGAGCAGGGAGCCCAGGCGAGCTCGATGCCGAAGCACTGAGGGAACTGTCAGGCAGGGTTATAAGGGACAGCCCAGAACATAGAGAGGAGAAGGGAGATGGACTGGGCCTGTCAGGAGATCCAGCTCTAGAGGGACCCCTGGTGGTGAGGCGGTTGCACAGCAGCCATAGCCGTAACACAATAGGCGAAGAGTGAACAAAAGTTACAATAAATCAGGGGTACTCGAACTGGGAGGAGGAAGAGCCAGAGGCATGGCTAACTCACAAATAAATAATATCTAGTCATATACTCAGGACTATAATAATAACATGTACTCAGGACTGAATACTATCAAATAAATAAATAATATCATATACTCAGGGCTGTAATAATATCATATGTTCCTGATTAAATAGTATCAGTTCATAAAACTCGGAACTAACTAATATAGAGTCAGAAGCCATGTCAGGGATGGGGTACATCGACTGGAGGACCATGGCGAGTTATTGTAGTTGGGGCGGTCATAGATCAGGGAAGGCTTGTAGATATAGCCAAGTCTTGAGTTTCTTTCTGAATGTCAGCATGAGTTTCTTTCTGAATGTCAGCATGAGATGGATGTGTCCTCCGTCTCAGTAATACAGGAGAGTGCATCCGTTTGAAGATTCTTAGATGCTGGCCGGTACCATAGGGAAAAATTGAAGTGACTAAAAAAAACCAGGACCAACGAGCTTGTCTGGAGTTCAGAGGCGTTGGGCTTGACATAGATATTCCAGATTCTTGTGGTCCGTATATACTACAATTGGATGTTGGGGGTTTCCCTCCAGCCACTGACAGCCACTCTTCAAAGGCCAATTTTAAGGCTAAGAGTTCCTTATCACCTATGCCATAATTCCTCTCGGCGGCTGAGAACTTCCAGAAGAAGTAGGAGCAAGGAAGTATCTTGCCTTTGTTAGAAACTTAGCTGAGGACAGCTCCCACGGCCAGGTCTGAAGCATCTACTTCCACAACTAAAGGGCATTGAGGGTCTGGGTGATGCAGGCAAGAGTCTAAAAGGAAAGCTTGTTTTAATTCTTCAAAGGCCTGAAAGGCCGCTGGAGCCAATCCTTGGCATTCACTCCCTTTCTCGTGAGGGCCGTGAGTGGAGTTACCTTTTGCGAGTAGAGGGGTATGAATTGTTGGTAGAAGTTCACAAATCTGAGAAAGCACTGAAGAGCCTTGATCCCAACTGGATGGGGCCAGTCTTTGATGGCCGACACTTTCTCAGGATCCATGTAGAATCCAGTAGAGGATACAATGTATCCCAAGAATGGTAGAGATTCTTGTTCAAACAGACATTTCTCCAATTTGGCAAACAAGTGGTTGTCCCGAAGTCGTTGCAATACTTGCTTCACTTGCTGTCGATGAGTAATGAGGTCTTTGGAGTATACAAGGACGTCATCAAGATAGACGATTACTGAAAAGTGAAGCATATCACGGAGGACCTCATTCATGCCCTGCCCCTTTGTCTGCCCCTTTGTCTGCCCCTTTGTCTCGCCCCTTCGTAGAGCCTGCCCCTTTGTCTCGCCCCTTCGTAGAGCCCCGAGGAGGCCCCGAGCCATACCCGCGGAATAACCGAAATCTTCAACAAAGGCAACAGCCAGCAATGATACAGATTTAACCGTTTCAGCTGTATGGAATAAAAGTCCGCCTCTCCAGCAAGCTCTCCAACAAGCGTCCAGCATTCATCCAGCCCCTCCAGCAAGAGTCCAGCATTCATCCAGCCCCTCCAGCAAGAGTCCAGCATTCATCCAGCCTCTCCAGCAAGCGTCCAGCATTCATCCAGCCTCTCCAGCAAGCCACAAACATTCATACAACGTAGACCCCACAAATGGCCCCATTTTTCACAATTCCAATTCTCCAACATAATACTCACCTAAAAGAATTTCTTTCCGACAGGCCCAACAACACACCTTAATCCCTCTCTTCAATTTTAATCACTCCTTCCACACAACTTCTAGGCCTCACCCTTTTCTCTTTAAGTCTCTTCAATGCTCAATCCCTTTCGAAAAAGTCTGTAATATTGAATGACTACCTCATCGATGTGAAACCGGAGATATGTGCAATCACCGAAACATGGTTAAAACCATCAGACACAGCAATAATTAATCAACTACCTACAGAGGCGTACGACTTCTTCTCGCTACCTCGTCATAAAAAAAAGGGAGGAGGCATTCTCTTAGCAACTAAAAAGGACCTCAGATTCTCGCTAACAGCAATCCAATTCAACTCAAAACTTGAATTCGGCTTCTTCACCTCAGACAAGCTACAAATCCTTCTCGTATATGCCCCCCCAGGACTCTTAGAATCAGATGCCTCACCACTGGTTGAATTAACCTCTGCCCTCATCAACTTTGACTCGCCAGCCATCATTCTAGGGGATTTCAACATGCACGTTGATAACCCTACCCCCCTCACCTAACTGTGAAACTCTACTCACAGCTCTCACAGCGCTAGGCTTCACTCAATTAGTTAATAAACCTACCCACAAAGCCGGCCACACGTTAGACCTGATCTTCGTTAACACTGCAATCAAGCCCGTATCTATACCTAATTGCACAAAGGTCCCGTGGTCAGATCACTACCTCATAACTACTTCATTCTCTATAAAAGATACCAACCCAGCTTGCATTCCTTTGCCCTCCTTCAAATACAGGAAAACTTGCTCCCCAGAAGACCTTAATAATCACCTATCTCCACTACTCCACCAACTGGACCTTACAGATCCGAACGCAGCACTTCGATCATGGAACACATCACACCGAAACTATAGCCAACAAGCTATGCCCTCTTATTACAAAAAAACCTCACCAGAATTCCTCCAAAAGACAGCCATGGTTCTCAGCAGAATTAAGAAAGCTCAAACTCCAACTAAGACAAATGAGGCTAAATGGCGCAAAAAAACCCAGGAACCAACACCCTTTCCAATCTACAAATCATCTCTGTACCAAATACAATCAAGCACCCTAAGATCCAAGAGGGACTACTACGCCTCGAAGATACACGACCTTGTTTTCGATGCCAAAGCCCTCTTCAGCTATGTAGCCAACCTCACACAAGTAAACCAACCAGAGATTACACATGACCAAGCTCAATCAAAAGCAGAAGAATTAGCTCTATTCTTCAACAACAAATCATACTCTCCTATCGCAGCTCCCCACGAACCCCACTGTTCCACTAACCACTCCTCACCCTCAATCAACTACACTCGGTTAGAAGAACTTGACACAACTTCATCCGCTGAGATCCAAGGAATTCTAAGGAAAATGAAACCATCTTCTCATCCTTTGGATCACATCCCAGCCAAACTACTACTAGCAATTCCAGAATCCATCTCCAAATCCCTGGCAGACATCATAAATTGCTCCCTCACACAAGGATTCTACCCGGACAACCTCAAACTTGCCTCACTCAAACCCCTTCTCAAAAAACCAAATCTCGACCCAAACGATCCTAACAATTTTAGACCGATAGCTAACCTCCCATTCATAGCCAAGATAATGGAAAAATTGGTAAACTCACGACTCTCAAACCACATTGAAGACAACAACCTTCTATTTCCATCACAATACGGATTCCGTAAAACCCTAAGCACGGAAGCCCTCCTCATCGCTATGACTGACCACATCATCCTAGGCTTAGACAAAGGACAAGCCTTCCTTCTGATACTACTCGACCTCTCGTCTGCATTTGATACGGTCAATCACTCCCTTCTCATCAACCAACTATCAGCCATAGGTATCTCAGGCACAGCCCTATCATGGTTCAGAACCTTCCTCAGCAACAGAGGTTATAAGGTTAAGATTCATAATAAAGAATCCTCTCTACACCCCGCATCAGTAGGAGTCCCTCAGGGCTCATCCCTGTCTCCTACCTTGTTTAACATTTATCTGTTACCCTTATGTAAACTTCTCACTGACCTCAATCTCAAACATTTTCTCTACGCTGACGATATTCAGGTCCTGATCCCCATCGAAGAGTCGCTCGCAAAAACACTGTTGCACTGGGAATCCTGCCTCCAAAATATCAAACAACTTCTTACAAGTCTCAACCTGATACTAAATTCATCAAAAACGGAACTTCTACTCATCACACCAGAAAACAGCTCCATCACATACACCCATCCTACCGTACCAAACACTACACAAGTGAGAGATCTAGGAGTTCAAATTGACAATCACCTAAACCTGAAAGCTAACATCAACAAAACCACCAGAGACTGCTTTTATAAGCTCCAAGTGCTGAAAAGAATACGACCTCTCTTCCACACACATGACTTCAGAACGATTCTACAATCAATCATTTTCGCAAAGCTGGACTATTGTAACACCATCATGCTTGGTCTCCCTTCATCACACACCAAACCATTACAAATGGTCCAAAACGCCTCCGCCCGTATACTCACCAACACTAGGAGAAGAGAACACATAACACCTATCTTGATGGACCTCCATTGGCTGCCCATCCACTTCAGAATAATCTACAAGGCCACTCTCACCATTTTCAAAACATCCATCAATTAGCCCCAATCGATCTCCATATCCCCCTCCGATTACACCATTCCACAAGACCGACAAGAGATGCTTACAAAGGATCACTTCAAGTACCTCCAGCCAAGACTACCAGACACATCACGCTTAGAGATCGTGCATTCTCCACAGCCGGTCCAACATTATGGAACTCCATTCCCCCGGATCTTAGAATGGAACCCAACAACTCAACATTCAAGAAAAGACTCAAAACGTGGCTGTTCACGCAGGCCTTTCCTAACTCCAACTCCATCTAACTCCATTCAACACGCTCCACTAGTATTAGCGTTAATAGCCACCTCTTACAATGTTATTTATACATATATATAACTATCTGATCTTCATTTCCCTTCTCTTTCCAAGTTATTGTTTTCCTTGTTATATGTAACTGCTTTTCTGCACTATTGTTTAAATGGTAAAGTTTATTATAATTGCACCCCTGTTTCTTGTGAACCAGCATGATGGGACCACCGTCTTGAATGTTGGTATATAAAAAAGTTAAATAAAATAAATAAATAAATAAATAAATAAGGTTTTGAAAACCCGCTGGGGCATTACACAACCCAAAGGGCATGACAAGGTACTCGTAATGCCCATCACGAGTATTGAATGCGGTTTTCCACTCATCACCTGGGCAGATTTGTACAAGGTTGTAGGCACCACAGCGATCAAACTTGATAAAGACCTTAGCCCCTTGTAGGCGGTCTAAGAGTTCCGGGATGAGTGGAAGTGGATATCTGTCCCGGATGGGTGATGGCGTTGAGACCACGATAATCTATGCAGGGTCTGAGAGAACCATCATTCTTAGTGACAAAAAAGAAGCCAGATCCCACCGGAGAGGTCGAGATTCAGATAAAGCCATGATCCAAATTCTCCTTGATATAGAGGGATATGGCTTGTGTCTCTGGAAGGGACAGAGGATAGACATGCCCTCTTGGAGGCATGGTGCCCAGTAGCAAATCAATGGCACAATCAAAGGGGCAATGTTCTGAAAGTTCTGCCATCTCCTTGGAGAAGACAGCCATGTATTCTGAGTACTGTGGTAGCAGAGACAGCGGGAAGTGGCAGGCAGGGGGATGCACGGCCGGGGGTAAAAACTGGCAGACATGAAGAAAAGCAGGTTGGACTCCAGGCAGCTATTTGAAGGGTGTCCCAGTTGATGACTGGAGAGTGCTTCTGGAGCCAGGGTAACCCCAAGACAATGGGGCGGATGGCCTTTCCCAGGACAAAAAAGGAGATCTCCTCAGTATGAAGAATGCCAGTGCCGAGGGTCACCAGAACCATTGTGGCCGAGACACAGCCTGGGAGCAGGATACCGTGAATGGAAGATATCCATAGGGGCGGTGTGCGAGGCAGTACCCGGAAGCTGAAGCTGTTGCACAAGGTCCGCAAGGATGAGTTTCCTTCCACCCCAGAATCAATAAAGGCCAAGGTGGAAAATGTTGCCAGGATACTCTAAAGAGACCGGAACAGTGCATTGTGGAACAGGGTTCATGCAGCCTAGGGTCAGCTTCCCGATGGTGCCTAGGCTCTGGAGTTTTCCAGCCGCTCACTGCCACTGGGCCAGCAAGTGACCTTGCCTCCACAGTAAAGGCAGAGGCCTAGCGAATGGTGGGTGCTTCCTCTTCTCTGGAGTAAGTGGGCTGCAACCGAGCTGCATGGGTTCCTTCCCTCGGTTGGCCTGCGATTCAGGAAAGAGCACGAGCGGACGAGAGAAGGAGAGAGCCAGTGGGACCGGTCTCTGAGCAGGCTTGACTTCTCAGGCTCGCTGCTGAAGCCGGCAGTCTATCCGCCCTGTGAGGTCTATTAAAGCCTCGAGATCCTCTGGAAGATCCCAAGCAGCGAGTTCGTCTTTTATTCGTGGAGATAAACCCTCAAGGTAAATACTTCTCAAGCTGTCCTCTCATCAACCCAGCTCCAATGCCTGGGTGCGAAATTCAACTGCGTAATTGACTAGAAGTCACGCCCCCTGACGAAGATGAAGAAGTTCTGTAGCTGCAGTGGACTGCCGGGCTGGCTCATCGAATACCAGCTTGACAGCATGAACAAACTGCTGCATATCCCCAAGCAAGGGGTCCCTCGCTCCCATAGTGGTGAATCCCAGGCTAGAGGTCGACCATCCAAAAGAGACAATATGTATGTTCTCTTTATCTGGTCCAACGGGAACTGTGCAAGCTGTAGGGAAAACCGCATAAAGCAGTGGTTCAAGAAGCCACGGCACTGCTTCGTATCCCCTGCATAGCGTGGCGGTGCAGGCAAGTATAGCAATGCAGTGGGTCCTGGAGCAGGAACCGGAGCCGGAGAAGCAGCAGGAGGGGTAGCATCCAGGCGGTTAGCTAACCTCTCAACGGTAACCGCCAAGACATCTAGGCAGTGTTGCAGGCAATGGGCCATGCCTGGGATAGCCTGGAGGCCAGAGATGTCCGCTGGGTCCATGGCCTTGGCAAACTGTTATGAACGTGGACCCTTTGACCAGCTAGAGTGCTGGATGGATCCGCTGGAGGAAGTCCTACAGTGGGACTCATTGCCGGAAAGTGGACCAGGAGACCGGGCTGGACCTTCACCTATACCAGCCCTCATTCTCTGCAGGTTGAGCCCTTGGGTACTGGGGCTGGCAGGACGTAGGCGAGGGTCTCCTGGCAAAGAAGAATCCAAAGAACAGTCCGGGTCAAGGCAGGCAGAAGCGTGGGAGAGACCAGACAGGTCGTGGTAGGAGGCAGCAGTGCGAGATGGAGATCCAGGCCAGAAGTCAGGGCAGGCTGAAGACCAGTGAAGTCGGAGGATGAGCCAAAGGTCAGGACGGGCAGCAGACAGAGAACCAGAAACCAAGCCAAAGTCAAACCAGGAAAACAAGCCGAAGTAGGAACAGGAGCAGGACCAGGGAACTCAGGAGCGAAGTAAGGGCAGGAACACGGAGTCAGGAGTGGAGCTGGAATAGGAACACAGGAACTGGAGAACGCAGGAACAGCAACTAGATACTCAGAGAGTCGACCTGTTGCCAAGGCAGGGAACAAGGATCCAAGCTGGCTTAAATAGCCCGGGCATCTGACGTCATTTCGGGGGCTGGACCAAGGTTTTCCCGCCACAGCCCCCTTTACATTCTGGCCTGGTGCGCACACGCACCTAAGGGGCAGGATGTCGGCGGCATCTCCCTCGTGGGAAGAACGCCGCAGGAAGGCCTTGCCGTGGCCCGGAGCCACGTGGAGAATGCCGTGGAGAGAAGGCAAGAGGAGCAGCAGGTAGGAGGAGACCCGGCCGTGGCCACCCGCGGCCAGGGTTCACAACAACTAAACCATTTTGCCCTTCAATAAGTTTGGCCATCTTGCACCGGAATATCTTTCAGGGGCTTACATCACCACAATTTGGAGTCTTTGGAAGCAGTAATGTGCCCAGGGCTTATGAATTAGCTTGGCACTCTCCCAACAAGCTCTGCCAAAATCCACTGGGTTTGTCAAATTTCAAGACTACGTCTCCTTCTGTCAGTTTGAGCATTATAACATAGTAACATAGTAATGACGACAGAAAAAGACCAAAATGGTCCATCTTCCCATTTTCGCTTCTAGTGTGGGACGGATGAATTTCTCCCTTTTCACATCTTTATTGAGTTTTGTCAGTTATACATATTTATTTATTTATTTTAAATCTTTTCTATACCGTCGTTTGGTGGGGACCGTCACAACGGTTTACAATAAGACACATAAAAGTAATGATACTAAAATTTGTCAGTTTACACAGGTGCCATAATGTTCGGTAATATTGTTTGTTATCACTATCAATGCTAATTGATTTGAGTACAAAGCTATCTTTAAACTTGTAACTTATCCTTTGTTGATGCGCTCTCTATTAAAAAACTACACACTTAGTGATTACTGTAGTGTGTGTGTGGGTGGGTGTTAGATTGTACGTACTTTGCCCTTCCCTGGCTTTTATTCTCCCTTCTCTATAGGCAGATGCTCCCATTTTGTTTGATCACAGGAACCAAAGGTGCATACTACTCAGATGGTTGTTACTTTTTCAATCCCGCTAGCCATTTCCATGTGTTTCAGCTCCGTTTGACCTTCAGTAATGAATACAATGGAGGGTTGCTAAACTTTAAGGTTATGCTCCTTGTTTTAAGGCAATTTTGACTGACTCCACCTTTGAGAGTGCCATTTCACCAAAGACACTTATGGCTTCAGCTCAGTGAATAAGTCCTATTGCCACGCCTGCCTCTCTACATAGAAACATAGAAATGACGGCAGAAGAAGACCAAATGGCCCATCCAGTCTGCCCAGCAAGCTTTCCACTTTATTTTTTTTCCCTCATGCTTATCTGTTACTCTTGGCCCCCCCATCAGCAACCCCCTGGTTCCAGTTTCCCTCCACCCCCGCCATCGATGTAGAGAGCAGTGCTGGAGCTGCAACCAAGCGAAACATCCAGGTCAATTGGTCAGGGGTAGCAAACTGCTGCCAATAAGCAAGTTACTCCCACGCTGTTTACTCAGCCTGTGCCATTCAGTCCTTGTTAGTTGTCTAAATATAATTCCTCTTTTCTTTATTCCCCCTGCCGTTGAAGCAGTGTGTTGCGCTGGATATGTATTCCCAGTGAAGTATACGGCTTAATTGATTCAGGGTAGTAACCGCCGTAACAAGCAAGCTACTCCCATAATTATTTGTTTGCCCAGACTATGTAATTCATTTCTTGTTGGTTGTTGCCTGAATATAAATCCTCTTTTCCTCTTTTCCCCCCTGCTGTTGAAGCAGAGCGCTATGCTGAATATGCATTGAAGTGAAGTATCAGACTTATTTGTTTGGGGTAGTAACTGCCGCAACAAGCAAGCTACTCCCTGGTTTTTTTTGTGAATGCAAATCCTTTTTTTTCCACATTTCCTTTTGCCGTTGAAGCATAGAGCAATGCCGGAGTTGCATTAACAGTGAGTATGTTTATTGAATAAGGGTATTAATCTCCAGGTAGTAGCCGTAATTCCCGCAAACTACCCCCATGCCTCTTCTCTTCATTCACATCCTTTAGACTTTATGGATCCACAGTATTTATCCCACACAACTTTGAAGTCCTTCACAGTTTTGGTCTTCACCACTTCCTCTGGAAGGGCATTCCAGGCATCCACCACCCTTTCCGTGAAGAAATACTTCCTGACATTGGTTCTGAGTCTTCCTCCCTGGAGATTCAGATCATGACCCCTGGTTCTGCTGATTTTTTTCCAATGGAAAAAGTTTGTCATTGTCTTTAGATCATTTAAACCTTTCAAGTATCTGAAAGTCTGTATCATATCACCTCTGCTCCTCCTTTCCTCCAGGGTGTACATATTTATATTTTTCAATCTCTCCTCGTATGTCATTCGCTGAAGACCCTCCACCTTTTTGGTCGCCCTTCTCTGGACCGCCTCCATCCTGTCTCTGTTCCTTCGGAGATACAGTCTCCAGAACTGAGCACAGTACTCCAGGTGAGGCCTCACCAAGGACCTGTACAAGGGGATAATCACCTCCCTTTTCTTGCTCGATATTCCTCTCTCTATGCAGCCCAGCATCCTTCTGGCTTTAGCTATCACTTTGTCACATTGTTTCGCCGACTTCAGATCGTTAGACACTATCACCCCAAGGTCTCTCTCCTGCCCCGTGCACATCAGCCCTTCTCCCCCCATCGAATACAGTTCTTCCGGATTTCCACACCCCTAATGCATGACTCTGCACTTCTTGGCATTGATTCTCAGCTGCCATGTCTTTGACCACTCTTCCAGTTCCTTAAATCCCGTCTCATTCTTTCCACTCCTTCCTGCGTGTCCACTCTGTTGCAGGTCTTAGTGTCATCCGCAAAAAGACAAACCTTACCTTCTATCCCGTCCGTAATGTCGCTCACAAAGATATTGAACAGGACCGGTCCCAACACCTATCCTTGCGGCACTCCACTTAACACCACTCTCTCTTCAGAGTAAGTTCCATTTACCGTCACACATTGTCTTCTGTCTGTCATCCAGTTTGCAATTCAGGCTATGACCTTGGCACTCACTCCTAAGCTTCTCATTTTATTCACCAGCCTCCTGCACGGAACCATATCAAAAGCTTTGCTAAAATCCAAGTAGATGACATTGAGTGCTCTTCCTTGATCCAATTCCTTAGTCACCTAATCAAAAAAGTCGATCAGATTTGTCTGACAGGACTTTCCTTTAGTGAAACCATGCTGCCTCTGGTCCATCAATTCTGCTGCTTGTAGATAGTTCACAATTCTTTCCTCCAGCAGTGACTCCAATATCTTTCCCACCACTGAGGTGAGGCTAACCAGCCTGTAGTTTCCAGCCTCTTGTGAAGCGGGACCACCGTCGCTCTTCTCCAATCACTCCCGTTTTGAGGGAGCTATTGAATATGTCACACAGTGGAGCCGCCAGCACATCTCTGAGCTCCCTCAGTATCCTGGGATGAACCTCGTCAGGCCCCATGGCTTTGTCCACCTTCAGCTTTCCTAGCTCTTCCCAAACATTCTCTTCCGTAAACGGAGTTTCATCCATTCCGCTTCTCTCCAGTTTCTTGTTGACTAGTGTCGGTCCTTCTCCGGGTCTTCTTTAGTGAATACTGAACTGAAGTATTCATTTAATAATTCTGCCATTTCTTCATCTGTCTCCACCCATCGATCCTTTTCACCTTTCAATTTCAGTATACCACTTTGGACTTTTCTCCTTTCACTGATGTATCTGAAAAATGTTTTGTCGACTCTCTTTACCTCTTTGGCAATTCTTTCTTCTGCTTGACTTTTTGCCTTCTTGATTACTTTCTTTGTGTCCCTCAGTTCTACCAGATATTCTTCTTTGTGCTCCTCCCTTTGAGATCCTTTATATTTCTTGAACGCTGTTCTTTTAGCCTTTATTTTGTCAGCCACCTCCTTTGAGAACCAGATAGGTCTCATTTTTCTCTTGCTTTTCTTTACTTTTCTAACATATAGATTAATTGCCTTGGTAATTGCTCCTTTTAGTTTGGTTCACTATTGTTCCACATCTCTCTCATTCTCCCAGCCTTCCAGTTCTTCCTCCAGGTACTTCCCCATTTCATCAAAGTCCGTGTTTTTGAAATGTAAAACTAGAGTCTTCATGCTACTTCTCCGTATCCTATTTGTGATATGAAACCATACTGTATGATGATCACTGGTGCTGGAGTGGGCACCCACCTGGACATTATAGACGTTATCTCCATTAGTGAGAACTAAGTCGAGTATAGCTCCCTCCCTCATGGGTTCCATTACCATTTGTTTGAACAGAGCCCCTTGCAGGGCATCCACTATCTCTCTACCAGTGTTAGATTCTGCAGAAGGGATTCTCCAGTCTACATCCGGCATATTAAAATCTCCAACAATCACCACTTCTACCTTCTTTCCCATCTTTTGTATGTCTTCAACTAGAGCTTTGTCAAGCTCTTCCATTTGATTTGGAGACCTGTAAATCACTCCAATAGAAACGGAAGCCCCATCATCTTTTTTTAGGTCAGCCCATAGTGCTTCTTCTTTGCCCCATATTCCTTGCAGCTCAGATGCTTGGATATTGTTTCTGACATAAAGAGCCACTCCTCCCCCTTTCCTGTCCTCTCTGTCCTTCCTTAATAAGTTATAGCCTGGTATTTACATTGTACATTTGTATATAATTAACCCTCTCTATCTCTCTTTATTTCTTACAATCCCAGTTCATTAGCCCTTGTTAATTGTAACTGCTTCTTTTCATCACGTTTTATTATGTTTTTTGGTTGTATTCTTCGCACCCCTGTTTTCTGTAAACCGACATGATGTGAACGAGTTCATGAATGCCGGTATAAAAAAACCTTAAATAAATAAATAAATAAATAAATATTGCCGTATCCCAATTATGAGATTCCATGAACCACGTCTCCGTGACAGCAACAATGTCCAAGTCCGCCTCTATCATTAGGGCTTGCAGATCTGGGATTTTATTGACTAAACTATGAGCATTTGTGCTCATAGCTTTCCAGCTGTTCTCATTCTGGATACAGCTTTTCTTGGATTCCTCTAGTGTCTTATTTAGCTGAATTTTCTTATCCACTTCACACTTTTCCTTTGCATTGTTATTTGTATTTTAGGGGTGACATTTCTGTTTGCATTGGGTCTCTTCTTTCTTTTTGGATATCACTTCAATCTCTTTCGCAGATCTGGGATTTTATTGACTAAACTATGAGCATTTGTGCTCATAGCTTTCCAGCTGTTCTCATTCTGGATACAGCTTTTCTTGGATTCCTCTAGTGTCTTATTTAGCTGAATTTTCTTATCCACTTCACACTTTTCCTTTGCATTGTTATTTGTATTTTAGGGGTGACATTTCTGTTTGCATTGGGTCTCTTCTTTCTTTTTGGATATCACTTCAATCTCTTTCGCAAGATCTTCTTCAATAACTAATACAGAGAAGGCTTTTTGCACTTTTGTAACTTGATACAGTGGTGTGTCTCTGCATCACAGGTCTGATTCTACCAGAGCCCACTGTAATTCTGTCTTTTGAGTTCCTTAATGCTCTATGTGAGTGAGGGGGTAATCTTGTGGGCTGCACAGCTGTCAAGAATGGGTGTCTGTGGGTCACAGGTCTTATCCTGCCTGAGCCCACTGTAAACCCCTTTTGTTTTGACTTTTGTTTTTTATGTGGTAATGTGGGATTAACTCCTGAATTATATAAAGTGGGTGAAACTTTCTTTATTGCTTCCAATTCAGCTGTATCTTCAGCCAGCTCTTTCTTCAAGGAAGACAGTTCTGAGCAATTAGGGCAAGCCCTAAGTTTCCAGATGATTTCCCTGAGAATAAATGCTCCACAATGGTTACATTGGATAGTCCTCATTTTGTTAAATTTATCTGATGGATAACACCTAAGGAACAACCAAATTACCAATTTATCTTGTTGCCAATTATGTAATTGGGCCGCTATATCAGAACAACAAACCTAGAGGTGGGTGGGTAGAGGGGTAGGGTGGGAGGGAAGTAAACAGTATACAGAAACAGCAAAATTAAAAGCTTTGTAAAAAGCCTCAAGGTAAAAGAATTCTTAACTCTGCCAAGTAAGTTGGACTGAAGTCTCTCCCTTCTCTTTCAAAGCAGACTGGCTAGAAGCTGGGCCTGATCACCTTCTATGATGCTCTAAGTCACCTTTTAAGTATCTGTTAACAGCTGCCCTTAACAATGAATTCATCCCTTGCATAAAGTATCACTATGTCTTCTATTGGCTACCAAGCTCCTCTTGAGAGAAGCTTCACCACCATTGGAAGCCGCTGTCCACCTGGCCTCCCATGCGGCAGGGATGCTGCCGATGCAGCCTTCCCCCCGGACTTCCCATAGGCCAGTGGCAAAAAAAGCCCCGTGGCCCTCAGCTATGATGTCATCACTGTGTTGCCTGGACCAGCCCTATAAAAGGGCCCTGCTTCAGAGTCTCAGTGCCATCGGATCTGGTCTGTAGGGATGTGAATCGTTTTTTGACGATTTAAAATATCGTCCGATATATTTTAAATCGTCAAAAACCATTAGGGCCATGATACAATACCAATTCCCCCGATTTATCGTCAAAAAATCGTAAATCGGGGGAAGGGGGAGGGCAGGAAAACCGGCACACTAAAACCCCCTAAAACCCACCCCCGACCCTTTAAATTAAATCCCCCACCCTCCCGAACCCCCCCCCAAATGCCTTAAATTACCCTGGGGTCCAGCGGCGGTCCGTAGCTAAATCGGGGGAAGGGGGAGGGCAGGAAAACCGGCACACTAAAACCCCCTAAAACCCACCCCCGACCCTTTAAATTAAATCCCCCACCCTCCCGAACCCCCCCCATGCCTTAAATTACCCTGGGTAGAGCGGCGGTCTGAAACGGCCTCCTGCTATTGAATCGTGTTGTCTTCAGCCGGCGCCATTTTGCAAAATGGCCGCCGCAAAATGGCGGCGGCCATAGAACAACACGATTCGACTGCAGGAGGTCGTTCCAGACCCCCGCTGGACTTTTGGCAAGTCTTGTGGGGGTCAGGAGGCCCCCCCAAGCTGGCCAAAAGTTCCTGGGGGTCCAGCGGGGGTCTGGGAGCGATTTCCTGCCGCGAATCGTTTTCCGTACGGAAAATGGCGCCGGCAGGAGATCGACTGCAGGAGGTCGTTCAGCGAGGGTTCGGAAAACGATTCGCGGCAGGAAATCGCTCCCAGACCCCCGCTGGACCCCCAGGAACTTTTGGCCAGCTTGGGGGGGCCTCCTGACCCCCACAAGACTTGCCAAAAGTCCAGCGGGGGTCTGGAACGACCTCCTGCAGTCGAATCGTGTTGGTCTATGGCCGCCGCCATTTTGCGGTGGCCATTTTGCAAAATGGCGCTGGCTGAAGACCACACGATTCAATAGCAGGAGGCCGTTTCGGACCGCCGCCGTTCCGGACCGCCGCTGGATCCCCAGGTAATTTAAAGCATTTGGGGGGGGGTTCGGGAGGGTGGGGGATTTAATTTATTTATTTATTTTTGGTTTTTATATACCGGAAGTTCCTGTATACAATACATATCACTCCGGTTCACATTTAACAGAAATAACTATCGCCGGGGAGGCGGTTTACATGGAACAAGATCAAGCAATTAACCGGATAACTAGTAATTTAATTTAAACCAACAAAATAACAGAGCAAATGAATGAACTGTGTAACTAAACGCTCTTGTATATCTACCCCCGATCATTGTAATGATGCTTCCGGTGCCTATTAGTAAATTCCAGGAAAATGATGCAGGGATCAAAAAAGAGAGAGTCCTATAAGAAGGAAAAAATAAAAAAATAACCGGAAGAAAATTCGAGCGGCCAGAAGAAGAACGGGCAGGTGTCTGGACTGATCCGTTGTACTACAGGAATGAAAATTATCAGGTAAGAACTAATTTTTCTTTCCCTGTACATACCCGGATCAGTCCAGACCATGGGATGTCCCAAAGCTTCCCTACAGAGGGTGGGACCCAGTCAGTCCCACTCGAAGCACCTGCCGACCAAAGGAACCAAAGGCTGGAGCCTGAACATCGAGTCTGTAGTGACGAGCAAAAGTATGAAGAGATTTCCATGTAGCCGCCCTATATATTTCTTGCGGCGACACCGATTGAGACTCTGCACAAGAAGTCGCTTGAGAACGCAAAGAATGAGCTTTTAGGCCTTCAGGAACTGGTCGGCCCTTGCAAATGTAGGCCGAAGAAATCGCCGCCTTCAACCAGCGATCGATCGTAGCCTTAGAAGCTTGCTTCCCCCTGTTGGGTCCCCTCCACAGGACAAAAAGATGATCGGAAACCCGAAAATCAATAGTGACCTCAAGATAATGCAATAGGACTCGCTTGACATCGAGACGACGAAGATCACTATTACCAGATGCCGCGATATCCTCTGGCGAAAAAGCAGGAAGTTCCACGGACTGGTTAACATGAAAAGACGAAACAACCTTAGGTAAGAAAGAAGGTACGGTCTTGAGAGAGACGCCCGAGTCCGAAAAACGCAAGAAAGGGTCTCTACAGGATAGAGTTTGAAGCTCAGACACCCTCCTGGCAGAGCAAATAGCGACCAAGAAGACAGTCTTGAGAGTCAAGTCTTTGAGAGTGGCTCGACGGAGAGGCTCGAACGGTGCCGAACAAACAAATTTAAAGGGTTGGGGTGGGTTTTAGGGGGTTTTAGTGTGCCGGCTCACGATTTTAACGATTTTCACGATACTTTACCCACCCAAACAGCAACAATACGATTCCCTCCCCCTCCCAGACGAAATCGATCATTAAGACGATCGAGGACACGATTCACATCTCTACTGGTCTGCACAGTGGTCTGTGGTCTTCTTCCGGTCCAGGTCCTCCCTGGTCTTCCAGTGCCTTGATGGATCTTCATTCCATGTTCTTCGTGTTCCTGATCTTCTTCATCTTGATGTTCCTGTTCTTGTCCCTCATAGGGAGCTCCTTCGTCGCTTGTTCCTGTTTCTGATGTCCTGATGTCCCTGATGCCTGATGTTCCTGTCCTGACTCCATCCGTCTCATCTTCTGTTCTTCATCCAGTCCCCAGTTTCCTCATCTCTACACTTTTCCTGGCGTGTCACCATCGTAGCCCATGACCAACCCATGGGGGGCTGTGTAGGGCGCCTCATGGTACAAGGCCTACCTTCTCATCTGCAGCGCATGCCTCCAGAAGACTCTTGGTTTTAATGCCAGCTTCTGAATCCTGAGTCTTGAATCCTGAATCTAGAATCCTGTCTTGGTCTTTGGAGTTCCTTGTGCCTGCTTCCGTCCATGCCCAAGACTGTGCCAGAACCTGCTCCACTTCAGCGAGGTCCACGACCAGCCACAGACGGCTGTGTAGGGCGAGTCTTGGTGTAGGCCTCTCCTCAATCTTTGTCATGTCCTGGCTTCAAGTTCCACTACCTTGTCTGGAGTCTGCTTCACTCTCGGCGTGGTCCGCGACCAGCCATGGGTGGCTGTGTAGGGCATGCTGAGATGCAGCACGCACCCAGTACTTTCTCCGGATTCCTCGTCTGAGACCTCCTAGTAATAAGAACTAGGGATGTGAATCGTTTTTCTGACGAATTGAAATATCTTACGATATTTCTAAATTTGTTAATATATCGGTAAAAAAAGAAACAATCACTTTTCCCCCCAAATTTTCATAAAAATCATTTTTTGGGTTAGTGCATGCTAACAAAAAAACGTTTGTTATTTTTTGTTACTTTTTGCTATTTTTGTTGACGTGCACTAACATGAGTTAGCAAGCACTAACTCCCGTTAGCATGCACTAACCCGAAAAATGATTTTTCACTAAAATAAAAAACGGGGATCCATGGGAAAATGAGAGTAGGATTAAATGTTCTGTTTTCACAGAGGAAAAAGGTAAACAGTGGAGTGCCTCAGGGATCTGTACTTGGATTGGTGCTTTTTAATATATTTATAAATGATCTGGAAAGGGGTACGATGAGTGAGGTGATCAAATTTGCAGATAACACATAATTATGCAGAGTAGTTAAATCGCAAGCAGTTTGTGATGAATTGCAGGAGGACCTCAACCCCTGCAATGGACCCTGGAATCTTAGTGGATTCAGCAGGTGAAAATCTACTGCATCAGTGGCATCCCTGCCGCATGGGAGGCCAGGTGGACAGCGGCTTCCAATGGTGGTAAAGCTACTATCAAGAGGAGCTTGTTAGCCAATAGAAGTCACAGTGATACTTTATGCAAGGGATGAATTCATTGAAGGGATTTCCCAGATGTCAATAAGGATAAAGTATCTCTCAGCATAGAACCAGATGAGCCGCTTAAGGTAGCAGTGGAGCTCAAGAGACAAGGCTTGAGGACAGCAGAGTATTCCAGCAGAAATCAAGAATGCTTCTCCACTGTGATGGATGGTTGAAAATACAGCTGAAGGCATACCTCCTAGCAGAGGCAACTTACTCGTGGAAGACACTTGAGAAGCTGGCAAGTTCTCTAGCTACTCTAGAAGAGTTATCCAGAAAAGGCTCTCTGGGGTGATGGATTTAAGATAGCTCCCAGCAGATCAAAGAATGGAAAACTCTGGAGAAGATTGCCGCAGGTGTTCCCCTGGATCTAAGGAGAGAGAAGTAGAATCTCGCATGTGGTTTCCAAGGAAGACAGGGTCCTTCCATGTGGATAAACAGCAAGGCTATACAGGCTTACAAGACAAGGTGAAGGAAAGTAATTGTAGTCCTTAGCATGGCAGTGAAGATGGTACAGGAAGAACAGATAAATAGGGAATCAGGATCTTACAATCCTGATCCAGCAGCATGGAATACTGCATGAAGGACACTGGCAAAAGATGGTGGTGAGCTCTGGATGCAGGACAACTCGCAATGATGGTGATAAGGGCTGGAATTCCACTTGCACAGAACAAGGGCTGGATCAAAGCTGTAGATTCAAGGCGAGACACCACGTCAAAGGCATGGAGGAGAAACACAGCAAGGTGATATTTCAGAAGAACTGGAGTGGAAACCAGGGCTGGAATCACCGCTTGCACAATCAGAGACAAGATCTTGGCTGAAGATGGTCCCAGGGCAAGCACTAAGTTGGAAATGATGAGACGAAGCCAGGTCTAGGGTGCAGGCACCTCCTGCAGCTTGTACAAACCCAAAGACCTGGAGTTGCTGTGGAGTGCACTCTAATTGGATATCTACTCCCTGAAGCTTGAAGATATTTGACGATGAAGTCAGACGTGGTACTGGATGTGGAAACCTGGGCGCAGGCACCTCCTGCAGGTCGTATGGAACCCAGAGAAAATAGCCAACATCGCAGTGGAAGAACGGACATGGTCCCTGGAACAGTGGCAGGTAACTTCTGCAGGTCGAGAAGGTTCCAGGACCGGACTGGACTTGGAGATCTGGATGCAGGCACCTCCTGCAGGTTGTAGGATTCAGACAACTGAAGAGGTGAAACAAGCAGATATAGATATAGAAAACATCTAGCCTACTACAAACAAACAATCCTTGATGCTAAAAAACAATACTATATAACAAAAATTGAAAAATTCTCAAATAATCTTAGAACGTTATTCACCATAGTCAAAAACCTTACCAACGACACAACAGAAGCTCCCACAGAGTTACCTGAAAACAAATGTAACGAAATAGCTCAATACTTCGATGACAAAATTAGAAACCTTAAAAACAAAATTCCAAACACAACAAAACAAGAAATCAAAATGCACATAAGGGACAGTACACATTGGTCCACATTTGAGGAAACAACAGAACCTGAAGTTGAAACCATACTAAAAAAGATAAACCCAACCCCACATATAATTGACACCATACCGACAAACGACATAAAAAAACTAGCCAACATAGTCTCCTCCACATTAACAAAAATCATAAACCTCTCCTTAGAGGAAGGATCCCTTCCAGATAACCTAAAAGGAGCAATAATTAAACCAATAATAAAGAAAAAGAACAGTGACCCACTTATACTGAGTAACTACAGACCATTATCAAATCTACCACTAATAGCAAAATTAATAGAAAAAATCTTTCAGAAATAATTAGCCGAACACCTAGACAACAATAATATACTATACCCCTCACAGCATGGATTTCGCAAACATTACAGCACTGAAACCTTACTTCCCTCATTGACTGACAGCATAATGAGAGGTTTTGACAATGGTAAACATTACATCCTTCTAATGCTTGACCTATCCTCTGCCTTTGACACAGTAAATCACGACATACTGCTAAAAAGACTCGATGAAATTGGATTAAAGGAAAAAACTAAAGCCTGGTTCAGATCATACCTAAGTAACAGATATTATCAAGTTCAAATAAAAAACACATTGTCAGAGAAAATAAATCTAGCAACTGGAGTACCACAAGGATCAGCACTCTCTGCTACACTCTTTAATAACTACCTACTTCCACTGTGCCATCTTCTAGCAGGCCTGGGTATCATACACTACATATATGTCGATCATATTCAAATATTACTACCAATCGAAGACTCACTGGAAAAAACACTAAACCTAGCAATCATGTACCTTGACATCATAAAACAACTACTAAACCAAATGGAGCTCGTCATTAACATAGAAAAAAACAAATTCCTCCACCTTGAACGAAAAAACATAACAGCCATCCAATCTCCAATACTACTAAAAAACAATCAGAATATTGAAATAGCAGAGAAAGTATGGAACCTCGGTGTAATAATAGACACAGAACTCAGCCTCAAACAACACATATCATTAAAAGTCAAAGAAGGATATGCCAAACTAATGGTCCTCAGGAAACGTAAACCATTACTAAATCAAATGAACTTCTGAACTGTGCTTCAAGCTTTAATATTTGCCAGCACTGACTACTGTAATGCCCTACTATTAGGATTACCATACACGACAATAAGACCACTCCAAATACTCCAAAACCCGGCCGCAAGAATTTTGACAGGCAAAAGAAAAAGAGACCATATCACTGAAACGCTAGCTGAACTACACTGGCTGCCAATTGAATACAGGGTAAAATATAAAACCCTTTGTACTATACATAAACTAATCCACGACAAAAAAGCTGAATGGCTAAACACAGCACTCCGCATCCAAGTCCCACACAGAAACCTGAGATCTGCCAACAAAGCCCTCCTAACCATCCCCTCAGTCAAAACTGCAAAATTAACACAAGTCAGAGAAAGAGCACTATCATTGGCCGGATCGATACTATGGAATACCATGCCCATAGAGGTAAGACTACAGAGAGATTTCAAAACTTTCAAAAAGAGCTTAAAGACATGGCTCTTTAAAGAAGCTTTTTCACAAAGCGAGCGAGAAGGAGAAAAACGCTGAAAGCTGTACATACAAAATCTTTATACAGCACTAGCACATTTTATGTATGCATGTCATGGTTTGTTTACTACACCTCTTAATTGAATGTATAATCTAACCGTCTTTATTGTAGTCACAGGTCAGTAGGGATGTGCAGACAAAAAGTTTGCGGAACTTTTGGCCAGCTTGGGGGGGTCAGGAGGCCCCCCCAAGCTGGCCAAAAGTTCCGGTTGGGTCCAACGGGGGTCCCGGAGCGGAGGCGCGGAGAAACACGTGACGTACGCGTCACTCCGACGTGACGCCGACGTCACGTGCTCCTCGCAAAGGAAAACAGCGATGGCTTCCTGACTCCCCGCTGGACCACCAGGGAGTTTTGGTAAGTCTTGGGGGGGATTAAGGAGGGTGAGGGGTTTAAATTTTTATTTAGGGAACCGGTGAACGTATGGACAGACCCTCAACTTATGGAATTCTCCATATGTCCATATTGAACGAAATCGACCCTCAACTTCAACTTATCAACTTATCAACGCAAACTTTTTGTCTGCACATCCCTACTGACCTGTGACTACAATAAAGACGGTTAGATTATACATTCAATTAAGAGGTGTAGTAAACAAACCATGACGTGCATACATAAAATGTGCTAGTGCTGTATAAAGATTTTGTGTGTACAGCTTTCAGCGTTTTTCTCCTTCTCGCTCGCTTTGTGAAAAAGCTTCTCTAAAGAGCCCCCTGACCCCCCCAAGCTGGCCAAAAGTTCCGGTTGGGTCCAACGGGGGTCCCGGAGCGGAGGCGCGGAGAAACACGTGACGTCGGCGTCACTCCGACGTGAAGCCGACGTCACGTGCTCCTCGCAAAGGAATACAGGGATGACTTCCTGACTCCCCGCTGGACCACCAGGGAGTTTTGGTAAGTCTTGGGGGGGTCAGGAGGGTGGGGGGTTTAAGTGTTTATTTAGGTTCAACGTATTCAACGTAGCTATGTTGAATAAGTTGAAAATGCGATGCGTTGCGCATCATCACTTTTTTTAAGTTAAAAAAAAAAATAAGTTGTGTTTTACATGTGCGTTCAAAACGAATGCACACCCCTACAGGTCAGATTAGACAACACTGAACATATAGCCATTATTGTGAAACTATGTTACTGAGCTTATCAGGCACCTCCATTACTAATAATAGGAACAGATGCATGTACAATTTACTATATGTGCCTCTATGTAAACCGTTGTGACGGTATAGAAAAGATTTTAAATAAATAAATAAAAGAAATAAATAAAAGAAAAAAATTAGAGTAGAAGCTGTTGTGAGTCATGGAGGCGTGGTCGCTTTCTCGAGGGAGATTGTGAGCGCTTGGGTCATGGCGCGGCTCAGAGAGGAGCCCCAAGACACATCGTGAGAGGTGAGCGAGTACAAGCATGGGCGGAGCAGGAACGAGGCAAGGAGCGTCTGGACTGGAACAAGACAGGCTCAGCCCTCCACTGGACCTACACACACCAATGAGACCCAGCAAAGCAATACTGATCTCAGAAGTAGCCCTCCAGCCACTCGATAGCCCTTCCGGGCCCGCTGCTGGGAAGTGGAAACGACGAGTACGTGAGGCCAGACGGAGGCTTAGGACAGAAACAAGATGAGACATGGAACTTCGAACCGAGGACTCAGGATACAGAAGACTCAGACATAGACTTAGGATACTCTGAAGATTCAGACAGACTAGGAAACTCGGAGGACTCAGATGTAGACTAGGATACTTGGAGGACTCAGACATAGACTAGGATACTCGGAGGACTCAGACATACTTGGAGGACTCAGACATAGGATACTCGGAGGATTCAAATGAAGACCAGGATACTCGGAGACTCTGGCAAGGTTTCAAGTTACTAGGAAGTATCAGACGAGGATTCAGGAGAAAGTACTGGGTGAGTATTGCATTTCAGCATGCCCTACACAGCCGCCCAATGCTGGTCGCGAACCATGCAGAAAGCGAAGCAGACTTCACACGAGGCAGTGGAACTTGAAGCCAGGACATGACAAAGACTCAGGAGAGGCCTGCACCGAGGCGCGCCCTACACAGCCACCTGTGGCTGGTTGCAGACCACGCTGAAGTGGAGCAGGTTCTGGCAGAGTCTTGGGAATGGACGGAAGCAGTCACAAGGAATTCCGAAGACTAGGATACTCGGAGGATTCAAATGAAGACCAGGATACTTGGAGACTCTGACAAGGTTTCAAGTTACTAGGACAAGGTTTCAAGTTACTAGGAAGTATCAGACGAGGATTCAGGAGAAAGTACTGTGTGAGTATTGCATTTCAGCATGCCCTACACAGCCGCCCAATGCTGGTCGCGAACCATGCAGAAAGCGAAGCAGACTTCAGACGAGGCAGTGGAACTTGAAGCCAGGACATGACAAAGACTCAGGAGAGGCCTGCACCGAGGCGCGCCCTACACAGCCACCTGTGGCTGGTTGCAGACCACACTGAAGTGGAGCAGGCTCTGGCAGAGTCTTGGGAATGGACGGAAGCAGTCACAAGGAATTCCGAAGACTAGGAATGTCGGTATATAAAAATTAAAAATAAATAATAAATAAATTCTAGATTCAGGATTCAAGACTCAGAAGCTGAGTCTTCCGGAATCTTCCTGAGGCTTGCGTTGCAGATGAGAAGGTAGGCCTTGTATCACGAGGCGCCCTACATAGCCCCCCATGGGCTGGTCACGGACCACGACGGTGGCATGCCAGGAAATGTGAACAGACGAGGAACCTGGGGACTGGACGAAGAGCAGAAGATGAGATGGATGGAGTCAGGACAGGAACATTGGACATCAGGGACATCTGGACATCAGGATATCAGGAACATGAGACAAAGCAGCTCTGATGAGGGATGAGACCAGGAACATCAAGATGAAGATGATCAGGAACATGAAGAACATGGAACGAAGAACCATCAAGGCACAGGAAGACCACAGAGGACCTGGACCGGAAAAAGACCACAGACCACTGTGCAGACCAGTCTGAAAGCACTGAGAGAATGAAGCAGGGCCCTTTTATAGGGCTGGTCCAGGCAACACGGTGATGACATCATAGCTGAGGCCGCAGGGCTTTTCCCACCACTGGCCTTTTAAGAGAGCAAGAGAGGCGCGTGCCTGTGCCTATGGGAAGTCCAGGGGGAAGGCTGCATCGGCGGCATCCCTGCTGCATGGGAGGCCAGGTAGACAGCAGCTTCCCTGCCACTCAGGCAGTGACGGCAGTGGCACCCCATGCTGTGAAGATAACAGGCAGCGGCAGCTCCAGCTGCGAAGATGAAAGGAGGCATCGGGCGACTCAGTCTGCCGCGAGGGACGGCATCAGCGGCGTCCTGCCACCGGAGGTAGGGGATTGCTGTGGCTAGGTCCGCAGGCAAAATCCCAACAACAGGCTTTCTGCTTTGAATATATTTAAAAAGTTTTTACTGTGAGTTTTTGCCTCTACGGCCAACTTCATTTCAAATTCTCTCTTAGCCTGTCTTATCAATGTCTTACATTTAACTTGCCAATGCTTATGCTTTATCCTATTTTCTTCTGCTGGATCCTTCTTCCAATTTTTGAATGAAGATCTTTTGGCTAAAATAGCTTCTTTCACCTCCCCTTTTAACCATGCCGGTAATCGTTTTGCCTTCCTTCCACCTTTCTTAATGCGTGTAATACATCTGGATTGTACTTTTGTACTTCTAGGATGGTATTCTTTAACAATGTCCATGCCTGTTGCACACTTTATACCTTTGTAGCTGCACCTTTCAGTTGTCCTCAATAAAAGAATGGAAAGAGTAGAAAATGCTCTAAGATTTCATAATTTGAGGATTTTAAACTTCCCAGTTGTTAGAATGATATCGCCATTAGAACTATTAAAAATATATATGAAGCATATACTGAAAATTCCAGATTCAGCGTGTCCAGTATGTACAAATGTGTACTATCTTCCCCAAGTGGGACAAGAAGAAAGAGAAGAGAGGCATACCTTATCTATGAACATTTCAGAGTTACTAGAATTATCATTGGATACAGAAATAAAAGATAGAAAACCATTGCTTGTTTCATTTGCATTTCTTTCAGATCGTAATTATGATTTGAAAATGTTCCTTAGAAATAGGAAAACCCTCTTCTATGCTGCTCAGATTTGGATATATCCAGATGTAGTAAAAATAACACAACAACGTAGGAAAGAATTTCTTACTATGCAAGAAAGGGTTCTCAGTTTAGGGGCCCGCTATGTATTAAAATATCCTAGTAAGTGTTGTGTTAGATACTTAAATAATAATTATGTATTTTTTGAACCAGAGCAGCTCAGGGAATTCTTGACTGGACAATCTCTCAAAATATTTCCAGAATGGGATCGACATGAAAATGAAAAAGTTACTATCCTACTCGATTTCTTTAACATTGAAGAATATGTGTGTTTGCCCTAATAATAAATACCCCCCCCCCCCACTATTTTCTTTTCTATTTAAGGTACATATATTTAAGATAAGTGTTTAAAATTTGAATGGAAATTAATATTTGAGATATTTTTCTGTTTAGCTAGACGTACCATGTTCTAATAAAATGTACTTCTTGTAATTATGTGAAATTGAAAATTGAAAATTATTTATTTATTTATTTATTTATTGTTTTTGTTATACCGAGTTTCATGATAGGCATCACATCAACCCGGTTTACAAATAACAAGGAGTGTAAAGCATAACGTAACGTAAAAAACAATATTTTCAATAAGAACCTTGAACTTTAAATACAGTGAATCAGAAAAAGGGAGAGGGAAAGTTACAAAAAACAAGGAAAATAAACTTGGGATGGAAGGGGAGAAATTGAACAGCACAATATTTACATTTCAGCCTATTGATACATTAGAATAGCAAGTGAAAAAATAAGACTATGAAACGGTACATAGGTAATCAAATGAATAAATATGACAGTTGTGAATGGTAATAGTATGATAAATATTCAGCAGGAATTAGTGAGAGAGGGTTTGAGGTTGGTTGAATAAAAAAAAAAAAGAAGAAGCATATATGATAAGTAAATTGTCAGAGTTCTAGACATGGGCCCCTCCAGCCCTCAAGTGACCCTAAATGCTTCTCTTTCTAACACTGAAAGTGCAGAAGCAATCTGGAAGCAGTTGGTACTGTACCAGGCTTTGGATACAGGCTGGTTCATGGTTCATGAGGTAGTCAGCTGACAATACTTTCTCTAGCCTTAATGCTATGCCCAGAGCTGAGGAATGAGTGTCTATCAGTGTTGCAGCCCGGTCACGAGGTTCGCGCCCGGGTCCCTACCTCTCTCCCCCGCGGGTGTCCTCTGGCAAACGATGGTGTTTCTTTGGCCTAGACAGGCCGCTCTGCGTCGGTGTCCCCACGAGGGAGACGCCGCCGAGCTCCATCTCCTGATTCCTCTCATCCTAGGCGCACGAGCGATGAGGGAGGTTTTAAAGGGCCAGTGGCAGGAAACCATGGCCCTCCCTCGGGAGTGACATCAGACACTGGCGGGGATTTAAACCTGGCATCTGACTAGCTTCCTTGCCTTGCAATGAGGTTAATTCCCAGGAGTCACTAGTTGCTGCATTCCTGATCTTGCTGAAATTGGTCCTGTTCCTGATTCTGTTGTACCTGTTTCCGCTCCGGATTCTTCTCGGCCTGCTTACTTGGTTCCTGACTTCAGCTCTGCTCTTGATTCTCCGTGTCTGCTGCCTGCCTCAACTTCTGGTCAGTCTCCGCTTCTCGCTTCGCTGACGTCACCTAAGTCCCAGCGGTCCGGGTCCTCACGGGCTCCTCCCGGGGGGATCTCGGGCTTCCAGGGTGAAGATACCATCGGTTCTTCAAGTCTCGCTGCCGTCGCCTAAGTCCCAGCGGTCCGGGTCCTCACGGGCTCCTCCCGGGGGAATCTCTGGCTTCCAGGGTGAAGACTCCATCTTCTCTTCTGTCGTGGTGCTGCCTCCCGGCCTGTTACATCGCCACGGAGTTCTCTCATCCATCCGTCACCTTCCGCCAGGCCGGCCCAAGGGTCCACCTTTCTGTCCGCAACAGTTTGCAAGGCCATGGACCTGGCGCACATCTCCGGACTGCAAGCCATTCCTGGAATGGCCCAACGGTTGCAGCAGCAGCAGCAGCACTGCCTAGACGTTCTGGCTGCCACCGAACGTTTGGCAAACCGGCTGGATGCCACTCCGCCAGAACCACCGCCGGTGCAACCTCCAGTTCCCACAGAAAGCATAACTGCTCCCACTCAGCTTCCTGCTCCCTCTCGCTACTCGGGCGATGCCAAGGGCTGCCGGGGATTCTTGAACCAGTGCTACTTAAGGTTCTTGCTACTTCCTGGTCAATTTCCTTCGGATTCCGTGAAGGTAACCTATATCCTGTCATTGCTGGAGGGGAAATCGTTGACTTGGGCATCACCGATGTGGGAGCGTCAGGATCCACTGTTGAATAACCTGCAGCAGTTTGTTCTCAATTTCAAGCAAGCCTTCGATGAACTCTCACACCTGCCTACAGCTTCGTCAGAGCTATTACAGCTAAGACAGGGATCCCGGTCCCTGGCAGACTACGCTATCGAGTTTTGCACTCTCGCTATGGAGGTAGGTTGGCGTGATGACAGTCTGCGGGGAGTTTTTCTGGAAGGCTTGTCAGACCGCATTAAGGACGAATTGGCTGCCTGAGACATTCCTGACAACCTCAATGAGGTAATTGATTTAGCTGGTTGGATTGACCGTCGCCTCCAGCAAAGGGCAAAGGAGGGACGACCACCATGCCGTTCCATACCTCTGGCACCGGTCTTTTCTAGACCAATGGCGACATCCCCAGGTCAAGGAACATTGCATCCTGAACTGTCGGCTGAGGAGCCAATGCAGTTGGGTCGGATGCCTTTGTCAGCGGAAGAGAAGCGAAGATGCCAGGCATTGGGCTTGTGTCTATACTGTGGCAGCAAGGGCCACTTTTTAGCCCAGTGCAAGAAGCGTCCAGAAAACGCCAAAGCCTAGGCAATTGTGAGGAGCTACTCCTAGGCTGAGCTAATTCTGCTCCTCAATGTACTGTACCAGTGACTCTAGAATACCCTAGAGGATCTTTTAATACTCTTGCCTTCATCAATTCCGGAGCAGGTGGGAACTTTATCTTGGCTGATTTGGTGCAGCACCTTCAGCTACCCACTGTTGCTCACAAACCTCCTCTACGAATCACTTCTATCTGAGGCACAGTTCTCCCAGGAAGTATTTCTGACTCCATGGCTCCCCTTACTCTCCGAACCGGAGCACTGCATTCTAAGGAAATATCTTTCCTGATTTTGGAAAAGGCTGTTCATCCGGTGGTACTGGGATTACCGTGGTTGCAGCAACATTCACCCATAATTCATTGGGACTCCTTACAAATAGCTCAGTGGAGCTCCTTTTGCTTAGAACATAAGAACAGAAAATTCCATACTGGGTCAGACCAAGGGTCCATCAAGCCCAGCATCCTGCTTCCAACAGTGGCCAATCCAGGCCACAAGAACCTGGCAAGTATCCAAAAACTAAGTCTTCTCCAACTGTCTTAAGGTTCCGAGGCTTCCTGTTGTGTTCATACTAAGTACTATCGTTTTGTCTCCTACACAATACATGGAATTTGCGGAGGTGTTCTCAAAAAAGAAAGCAGAGATTTTACCAAGACATCGTCCTTACCAAATTCGATCTGCGAGGAGCTTACAATCTGGTTCACATCCGTCCAGGAGACGAATGGAAGACTGCCTTCAACACTAGAGACAGACATTATGAGTATTTGGTAATGTAGTTTGGCCTATGTAACGCTCCGGCAGTCTTCCAAAATCTCATGAATGAGGTGATGCATGAGATGCTGAACTCTTACTTCATAGTATATCTGGATGACATTTTGATTTATTCACGAGATTTGGAGTCCCATCGCCAACATGTCAAGCAAGTATTACAAGTCTTGAAAGAAAATCAGCTGTATGCAAAATTGGAGAAATTTATGTTCGAATGTAAGTCGCTGCCCTTCTTGGGGTACATCGTTTCTTCTACTGGTTTTCACATGCATCCAGAGAAGGTCTCAGCTATCACAAACTGGTCCTATCCAGTGGGGGTGAAAGCCTTACAGCGTTTTCTCGGATTCGCAAACTTCTACAGACAGTTTATCCACTCATATTCTCATTAGGGATGGATTTCAAAAGGGTTACGCGCTTAAGTTAAGCACGTAACCCTTAAAAAAAACCCTGCATGCGCCAAGCCTATTTTGCATAGGCTCGGTGGCGCGCGCAAGCCCCGGGACACGCGTAAGTCCCGGGGCTTTGCTAGGGGGGTGTCGGGGGCGGCACGACGTTTGGGGCGTTCCGGGGGGCGTGACCGAGGCCTCCAGACCAGCCCCCGGGTCAGGTGATGGCGCGGCAGTGGGCCACTGGTGTGCACGAGTACACCTGCTTTGAGGCAGGCGTAACTTGTGCGATAAAGGTAGGGGGGTTTAGATAGAGCTGGGGGGGGTGGGTTAGGTATGGGAAGGGAGCGGAAGGTGCAGGGGGGGTGGAAGGAAAGTTCCCTCTGAGGCCGCTCTGATTTCGGAGCGGCCTCTGAGGGAACGGGCAGCTCGCCCAGGGCTCGATATGTGTAGTTGCACATATCTTATAAAATCCAGCGTACTTTTGTTTGCGCACGTGTTGTTTTTTAAAATGTACCCCTTAGAGTGGCACCTCTTACCGCGCTGACTCGAAAGGGGCTGATGCTAAGGAATGGCCTGAGGCAGCTCATCGTGCTTTTGAGGATTGAAAACAAGCCTTTTTGCTGGACAACTTGTTTGTACCATCCGGATCCGCGACGTACTTTCATTGTGGAAGTGGACGCTTTCAGCATTGCGGAGGAGTGATACTCAGCCCAACACTTCTGACACGGGCAAACTGCTCCCATGCTCCTATTTTTCCAAAACGTTCTCGCCGGCCGATTGTAATTACAGTATAGGGGATAAGGAACTCTTGGCAATTAAATTGGCCTTCAAGGAGTGGAGGCAATGGCTGGAGGGAGCAAATCACCCTTTACACCAACCATAAAAACTTGGAGTTCCTGTGCCAAGCACAACGGCTGAACCCTAGAACAAGCCCAGTGGTCTCTTTTCTTTAATCGTTTTGATTTTACTCTGCGCTACCATCCAGCAGCCAAAAATATCCGTGCGGATGCCTTGTCTCGAACTGCGGAGCTAGAGAGGAGAGAGGAGCATCCTCAGTACATCTTGGATCCTGCTAAGATCAACTTAGCTGCCGTGACTGTAAGTCCGCTGGGCAGAACAGTAGTTCCAAAGCGTCTCCGAAGAAGGGTCTTAATATGGGCTCACGATTCCCTGTCCAGTGGTCACACTGGCTGAGACAGGACGTTGGACTTGTTGAACCTCTATTACTGGGGGCCTATCATGAGACAAGACGTACAAAATTTATGTGAGTTCGTTTGTCCCACCTGCGCCAGGCAAAATCTCGAATTGGACAACCTTGGGGGTTATTGCAGCCATTGCCTGTACCTACTGAGCCTTGGACTCACATAGCCACGGACTTTGTAGTAGATTTGCCTTCATCCAAAGGGAATACGGTCATATGGGTCACTGTAGACCGTTTTTCCAAGATGGCTCATTTTGTCCCACTTCCCAAGCTGCCATCGGCATCAGAGTTAGCACAACTGTTCACTCACCATATCTTTCGAATTCACGGACTCCCGCAAGACATCGTATCAGATTGGGGACCTCAGTTCACAGCCCAATACTGGAGGGCATTGTGCAAAACATTTGGGGTGCAATTTAGTTTCTCCATAGCTTTTCATCCCCAAAGTAATGGCCAGGCGGAACATATGAACCGCTCACTAAAGACATTTCTTCGTGCCTTTGCTACTGATAGGCAAGACAACTGGGGGTAACGGTACTACCTTGGGCTGAAATTTTCGTATAATAACCATACGCACTCAGTCACGGGAAAGTCACCTTTCCACATTGTATATGGTAAACAACTCAAACCACCGTTACCCTTGCCAATATCCATTCCTTCACCAACAGCTCAATTGTCCATTCAACAATTGCAAGACCTTTGGAGTTCCATTCAGATTCAGCTCACCAAAGCAGTAAGCAAGGCTAAGGCTTGTACGGATTGCCATCGCCAGCCAGCACCTGTATTCCTACCAGGGGATAAGGTTTGGCTAGGTACTAAGAACATTCATCTACGTCTTCCTTCTCGGAAGCTAGCTCCTAAGTACTGTGGACCTTTCCGCATTGCTGAATGGGTGGGGCTTGGTCATACCGACTTCGTCTTCCCACTACTCTACGCATCCATAATGTGTTCCACGTTTCCCTCCTTAAGCCAGTAATTCTCTCTCAATATCATCGTAGATTCGTCAGTCCACCAACCCACCAGCTCAAGCTGATCCACTTATCTCGTTCAGGAGGTTCTGGATGTTCGATTCCACCATCAACATTGGGAATATCTGCTCACCTGGGAGGGATTTGGTGCAGAGGAGAACACCTGGGAACCTGCTCTAAACATCCTTGACAAATCACTCCTGAGGCAATTTCATGCTGATCATCCCGGGAAACCTGGTCCTGAGGTTCGCGACCGGGCCCTACCTCTCTCCTCCGCGGGCGTCCTCCAGCAAACGATGGCGTTTCCTTGGCCTAGACAGGCCGCTCCGTGGCGGCGTCCCCACAAGGGAGATGCCGCCGAGTTCCGTCTCCTGACTCCTCCCCTCCTAGGCGCATGCACGTGATGGGGGAGGTTTTAAAGAGCCAGTGGCAGGAAACCATGGCCCGCCCTCGGGAGTGATGTCAGACACCGGCGGGGATTTAAACCCGGCGTCTGACTAGCTTCCTTGCCTTACAACGAGGTTAACTCCCAGGAGTCACTAGTTGCTGCGTTCCTGATCCTGCTGTTCCTGGTCCTGTTTCTGATTCTGTTGTACCTGATTCCACTCTGGTTCCGGATTCTTCTCGGCCTGCTTACTTGGTTCCTGACTTCGCCTCTGCTCCTGATTCTCCGTGTCTGCCACCTGCCTCGACTTCTGGTCAGTCTCCGCTTCTCGCTTCACTAATGTCACCTAAGATCTTCTGGTCAGTCTCACCTTCTTGCTTCACTAACGTCACCTAAGATCCCCCCATTCCTCACGGGCTCCTCCCGGGGGGGATCTCGGGCTTCCAGGATGAAGACTCCATCTTCTCTTCCGTCGAGGTGCCGCCTCCCAGCCTGTTACATCGCCGCGGAGTTCTCTCATCCATCCGTCTCCCTCCGCCAGGCTGGCCCAAGGGTCCACCGTTCTGTCCGCAACAATCAACACACCTGCCTTGCTCTCGGTATCCACAATGTACAAAATACTCAAACACCATAGGAGATTTCTCCTATAGGACAGCTACTCTGCTATGTTGGACATAAGTGTTTCCAATCAAAAACAACAAAGAGCCAATAAGTTACCTACAATAATCAATCAAAAAATAGTAAAGGGAACCAAAGTAAAATTTAAACAAAAATGGGTCAAAAAGACAAAAGTAGAAAATATAAAATTTCAAAGGGAAGGTGTCAGCAAACCTGATGGTGTGTTCAAATCAAAAGAACTACCCAGACATTTTGATCATCCACCTTATACAAAAAATTTTTTTGTGCAACATTGTGATGTGAAATCTTTAATCAATGAACCTTAATTCTTTGCATAATAAGCAAAATGAAATCCTGATGATGAAAATCTGTTGAAAAAGCCTGTCAAGGCCAGTGTTCCACTTAGAAAAAGCTTCATCGGGTGTAAAGGGTATTCCACAATTTGTAACCACCAAAAAGTATAAGAAATATCAAATACATTTATTTTATTTATTTATTTTAAAACTTTTCTATACCGTCGTTTAGTAATGTACCATCACAACGGTTTACATTTAGGCACGAATAGGTTTGGTTTCTAGGTTATCCATAGTGTGCCAATATTTACGGTTACATAGATCAATAATATATTATAAGTGAGAAGTGGGATGAGGTTACCATTTATATGATTGTCAGGATAATCATATATGTGTATACTGTTTCCATTTAATATTTAATTATGAGTAAATAAAATAATTCTACTTTTTTATGTATAGGTGACTTTCAGCTGGAAGTATTTGTTGCTGTTATTCAACGCTCTCACTGTGAAATGCTTTTTTGAAAAGCCAAGTCTTTAGGCTTTTCTTTGTTAAATAACAAATAAAAATTCTTCATAATGTACTCATCTGTATGCCCAAAGATATACGATCAGTCTAGCCCACCATGTCTCAAAGATTCAAGGAAGTATGAAACCAGAAGGAGGCAAGCACTCTTTATTGCATGAGGACCATATACGTAACGTCTGACGCATGCAGACCTGAAAGAAAACGTAAATAAGTAACGTGCATTGTGCAAAATCGCTACAGAAAAAATTAAACCTTGCTCTGGACTATCGTTGTAATGTCAAACATTACTTATTTACGTTTTCTTTCAGCTCTGCATGCAGACTTTGGGGTTCATTTTCAAAGGAGTTACGCATGTAAATGTGACATACTATCGTAGCAATTTTCAAAAGCTATTTACTCGAGTAAAGTGCACTTACTTGAGTAAATCCTATGGACAATTCAATGGCATATATTGTAGCAATTTGAAAAGCCCCACTTACTTGAGTAAAGTGTATTTACTCGAGCAAAAACCAGTTTTGCTCGAGTAAATGCTTTTTTAAAATCTACCGCTTAACGTATATGGTCATCATGCTATAAAGAGTGCTTGCCCTCTTTCCGTTTTCATACTTCCTTGAATCATTGAGACATGGTGGTCCGGACTGATGGTATATCTTTGGGCATACAGATAAGTACATTATACAAATTTTTTATTTGTTTATTCATTTGATATTTATTATACATTTTAGTGGATACAAATTGTGGAATACCCTGTTATAACATGAAAGGCACTGTGGTTAAACACATCAAGTTAAGTGCATTTTTCTTTTGTTTAAATTTGAACGACTGCACCTTAAGAAGAAAGTGTTTCAAAATACCTTTGATCAGTTGTTCCATTTTTATGTAAAAATAGAAATATTTCTAAAAAATGAAACAATTTATTAAAGTTTTGGATTGAAATAAAGATTAAATATTTTTAATATAATGTCAGAGGTTTTTTAGACTGATGATTATACCTGCTGATAAATCCTCCTAAATAACTATTTATGAGAAATCAATACTTTATTCTTGATATTGTGAGGTTTGTTTAGTGCAGTAGACTTTGATTTTCTCTTTGATTGAACCGAACAGATAGCCTATAATTGAGTTTCTCTCACAAAACAAGATTTGGGACATTCCCCCGACAGCCCTGACTGTCATTTGGAGAAGCCAGATGCCATGAAATGGAAGGTGCATAAAAGTTTTTTGAGGCTCGGTATAGTGTGGGACCTTTCTGTAACAAGATCCAGATCCCCTCTGAGTTCTTCATATAATTACATTACATGCACGCCCAACAATGTGGTGTGTGGATGAAAGATGTGCTCCTTTTATTGCAGCCATGCCATCCTGCATGGCCATAGCTGCTGTGGGCCTGGATGCTCGAGCAGCAGGCCTGGTGGCACTTGCTCCAGTGCTGGGACTTCCCTTAGAGGGAAGGCAAATGATTACCGGCCATGGTTAAAAAGGTGAGGTGAAAGAGGCTATTTTAGCCAAAAGATCTTCATTGAAAAATTGGAAGAAGGATCCAACAGAAGAAAACAGGATAAAGCATATGCGCTGGCAAATTAAATATAAGACATTGATAAGACAGGCTAAGAGAGAATTTGAAAAGAAGTTGGCCGTAGAGGCAAAAACTTGCAGTATCTGAAGCAGAAAACCTGCAAGGGAGTCAGTTGGACCATTAGATGATCGAGAGGTTACAGGGGCACTTAGAGAAGATAAGGCCATCGTGGAAAGATTAAACGATTTCTTTGCTTCGGTGTTTACAGAAGAGGATATTAGGGAGATACCCGTTCCAAATCATGGTGAACCTAGAAAATGTGGTAGGCATGATTGAAAAACTGAAGAATAGTAAATGACCTGGACTGGATGGTATACACCCCAGGGTTCTGAAGGAACTAAAAAATGAAATTTCAGATCTATTAGTTAAAATTTGTAACCTATCATTAAAATCATCCATTGTACCTGAAGATTGGAGGGTAGCTAATCTAATCCCAATATTTATAAAAAGGCTCCAGAGGGCGATCAGGAAAACTACAGACCGGTTAGCATGACTCATTCCAGGAAAAATAGTGGAAACTGTCTTATAGTTCAAAATCACAGATAATATAGAAGACATGGTTTAATGGAACAAAGTCAGCAAGGCTTTATCCAAGGCCTCAAGGATCGTACTAGGAACCGTGCTTTCAATATATTATCAGGGATGTGAATCGGTCCCTCGATCATCTTAACGATCGATTTCGGCTGGAGGGGGAGGGAATCGTATTGTTGCCGTTTGGGGGGGTTAAATATCGTGAAAAATCGTTTAAAAATCGTTCTAAAAATCGAAAAAATCGAAAAACCGGCACATTAAAAACCCCCTAAAACCCCACCCCGACCCTTAAATTAAATCCCCCACCCTCCCGAACACCCCCCCCCAAATAACTTAAATAACCTGCGGGTCCAGCGGCGGCCCGGAACGGCAGCGGTCCCGAACGGGCTCCTGCTCCTGAATCTTGTCGTCTTCAGCCGGCGCCATTTTCCAAAATGGCGCCGAAAAATGGCGGCGGCCATAGACGAAAAAGATTGGACGGCAGGAGGTCCTTCCGGACCCCCGCTGGACTTTTGGCAAGTCTCGTGGGGGTCAGGAGGCCCCCCACAAGCTGGCCAAAAGTTCCTGGAGGTCCAGCGGGGGTCAGGGAGCGATTTCCCGCCGCGAATCGTTTTCGTACGGAAAATGGCGCCGGCAGGAGATCGACTGCAGGAGGTCGTTCAGCGAGGTGCCGGAACCCTCGCTGAACGACCTCCTGCAGTCGATCTCCTGCCAGCGCATTTTCCGTACGAAAACGATTCGCGGCGGGGAAATCGCTCCCTGACCCCCGCTGGACCTCCAGGAACTTTTGGCCAGCTTGTGGGGGGCCTCCTGACCCCCACGAGACTTGCCAAAAGTCCAGCGGGGGTCCGGAAGGACCTCCTGCCGTCCAATCTTTTTCGTCTATGGCCGCCGCCATTTTTCGGCGCCATTTTGGAAAAATGGCGCCGGCTGAAGACGACAAGATTCAGGAGCAGGAGCCCGTTCCGGACCGCTGCCGTTCCGGACCGCCGCTGGACCCGCAGGTTATTTAAGTTATTGGGGGTGGGGGATTTAATTTAAAGGGTCGGGGGTGGGTTTTAGGGGGTTTTAGTGTGCCGGCTCACGATTCTAACGATTTATAACGATAAATCGTTAGAATCTGTATTGTATTGTGTTCCATAACGGTTTAAGACGATATTAAATTATCGGACGATAATTTTAATCGTCCTAAAACGATTCACATCCCCTAATTTTATAAATGATCTGGAAAGGAATAGACAAGAGAGGTAAACAAATGTGTAGATGATACAAAATGATTCAGAATGGTTAAATCACAAGCAGATTATGATAAATTGCAGGAGGAACTTGTGAGACTGGAAAATTGGGCATCTAAATGTCAGATGAAATTTAATGTGCATAAGTGCAAGGAGATGCATATAGGGAAAAATAACCGATGCTGTAGCTACACGATGTTAGGTTCCATATTAGGAGCTGCCGCCCATGAAAGAGATCTAGGCGTGATAGTGGATAATATTTTGAAATCGTCAGCTCAGTGGGCTGCAGCAGTCAAAAAAACAAACAGATTGTTTTGGAATTATTAGGAAGGGAATGGTGAATAAAATGGAGAATGTCATAATGCATCTGTATCGCTCCATGGTGAGACCGCACCTTGAATACTGTATACAATTCTGGTTGCCACCTCTCAAGAAAGATATAGTTGCGATGGAGAAGGTACAGAGAAGGGTGACCAAAATGATAAAGGGGATGGAACTGCTCCCCTATCAGGAAAGACTAAAGAGATTAGGGCTGTTCAGATTGGAGAAGAGTGGCTGAGGGGGGATCTGGTAGAGGTTTCATTAAAAGCAAACATTGTTCATATGTCTATATGTAAAAAATCACCAACGCTAATGATTTCCGAATTATCCCAAACAACTGAAAAGCAGGTTGTTAAAACAAGCAAAAACCACACTTTGAAATGTCTGTATGCCAATGCCAGAAGTCTAAGAAGTAAGATGGGAGAGTTAGAGTGTATAGCAGCAAATGATGAGATTGACATAATTGGCATCACAGAGACTTGGTGGAAGGAGGATAACCAATGGGACAGTGCTAAATCAGGGTACAAATTATATCGCAATGATATGGAGGATCAACTTTGTGGGGGTGTGGCACTTTATGTCCGGGAGGGTATAGAGTCCAACAGGATAAAGATCATACAAGAGAGTAAATGCTCAGTAGAATCTATATGGGTAGAAAATAGAAATCCCATGTGTGTTGGGTAAGAGTATAGTGATAGGAGTATACTACCGTCCACCTGGACAAAATGGTCAGACAGATGATGAAATGCTAAGAGAAATCAGGGAAGCAAACCAATTTGGCAGTGCAATAATAATGGGAGATTTCAATTACCCCAATATTGACTGGGTAAATGTAACATCAGGACTTGCTAGAGACATAAAGTTCCTGGATGTTAGATTTAATTCTTAGTGGAACGCAAGATTTGGTGAAAGAAGTAACTGTGGTGGGGCCACTTGGCAACAGTGATCATAACATGATCAAATTTAAACTAATAACTGGAAGGGGGACAATAAGTAAATCTGCAGCTCTAACACTAAATTTTAAAAAAGGAAACTTTGATAAAATGAAGAAAATAGTTAGAAAAAAACTGAAAGGTGCAGCTGCAAAGGTTAAAAGTGTTCAACAGGCTTGGACATTGTTTAAAATACAATCCTAGAGGCGCAGTCCATATGTATTCCGCGCATTAAGAAAGGTGGAAGGAAGGCAAAACGATTATCGTCATGGTTAAAAGGTAAGGTGAAAGAGGCTATTTTAGCCAAAAAATCATCCTTCAAAAATTGGAAGAAGGATCCATCTGAAGAAAATAGGATAAAACATAAGCATTGTCAAGGTAAGTGTAAAACATTGATAAGACAGGCGAAGAGAAAATTTGAAATGAAGTTGGCCATAGAGGCAAAAACTCATAATAAAAACTTTTTAAAATATATCCAAAGCAAGAAACCTGTGAGGAGTCGGTTGGACCATTAGATGACAGAGGGGTTTAAGGGGCTCTTAGGGAAGATAAAGCCATTGCAGAAAGACTAAATGAATTCTTTGCCTCCGTGTTTACTAATGAGGATGTTGGGGAGATACCAGTTCCAGAGATGGTTTTCAGGGGTGATGACTCAGACGAACTGAATGAAATCACTGTGAACCTGGAAGATGTAGTAGGCCAGATTAACAAACTAAAGAGTAGCAAATCACCTGGACCGGATGGTGTGCTGTATACTGTAACCCCTTCATTTTTTTGAAGGGGTTAATAAACATGTGGATAAAGGTGAACCGGTAGATGTAGTGTATTTGGATTTTCAGAAGGCGTTTGACAAAGTCCCTCATGAGAGGCTTCTACGAAAATTAAAAAGTCATGGGATAGGAGGCGATGTCCTTTCGTGGATTACAAACTGGTTAAAAGATAGGAAACAGAGAGTAGGATTAAATGGTCTGTTTTCACAGTAGAAAAAAAGTAGTGGAGTGCCTCAGGGATCTGTACTGGGACCGGTGCTTTTCAATATATTTATAAATGATCTGGAAAGGAATACGACGAGTGAGGTTATCAAATTTGCGGATGATACAAAATTATTCAGAGTAGTTAAATCACAAGCAGACTGTGATACATTACAGGAAGACCTTGCAAGACTGGAAGATTGGGCATCCGAATGGCAGATGAAATTTAATGTGGACAAGTGCAAGGTGTTGCATATAGGGAAAAATACCCCATGCTATAGTTACATGATGTTAGGTTCCATATTAGGAGCTACCACCCAGGAAAAATATCTAGGCATCATAGTGGATAATAGGGATGTGAATCGTTTTTTGACGATTTGAAATATCGTCCTATATATTTTAAATCATCAAAAATCGTTAGAGGCGATATTTAATAGGAATTCCCCCGATTTATCGTCAAAAATCATAAATCGGGGGAAGGGGGAGGGGAAGGGGGAGGGCGGCCATATGGCCATATTGCTGTACTGCAAAATGGCGCCGGCCGTATCCATTACGGCAACACGATTCGAGTGCAGGAGGTCGTTCCCGGACCCCCGCTGGATTTTTGGCAAGTCTTGTGGGGGTCAGGAGGCCCCCCCCCAAGCTGGCCAAAAGTCCCTGGGGGTCCAGCGGGGGTCCGGGAGCGATCTCCTACGCTCGTGATGTCGGGGGACAGGAAGCAAAATGGTGCCGGCGCTACCTTTGCCCAGTCATATGACAGGGCAAAGGTAGCGCCGGCGCCATTTCTATCAACGCACCCGTGGCCCGAGAGTGGAAGATCACAACGGGATCCCCCACTGGACCCCAGGTAATTTAAGACATTTTGGGGGGTTCGGGAGGGTGGGGGATTTATTTTAAAGGGTCGGGGTGGGTTTTAGGGATGTTTTAATGTGCTGGTTTTCCCGCCCTCCTTCGATTTATGATTTACACGATATTTAAAAAAACAAAACCGCAACGATCCGATTCCCTCCCACCCCCAGCCAAAATCGATCGTTAAGACGATCGATCACACGATTCACATCTCTAGTGGATAATACTTTAAAATCGTCGGCTCAGTGTGCTGCAGCAGTCAAAAAAGCAAATAGAATGTTAGGAATTGTTAGGAAGGGAATGGTTAATAGAACGGAAAATGTCATAATGCCTCTGTATCGCTCCATGGTGAGACCGCACCTTGAATACTGTGTACAATTCTGGTCGCCGCATCTCAAAAAAGATATAGTTGCGTTGGAGAAGGTACAGAGAAGGGCAACCAAAATGATAAAGGGGATGGAACAGCTCCCCTATGAGGAAAGGCTGAAGAGGTTAGGGCTGTTCAGCTTGGAGAAGAGACGGCTGAGGGGGGATATGATAGAGGTCTTTAAGATCATGAGAGGTCTTGAACGAGTAGATGTGACTCGGTTATTTACACTTTCGAATAATAGAAGGACTAGGGGGCATTCCATGAAGTTAGAAAGTAACACATTTAAGACTAATCAAAGAAAATTCTTTTTCACTCAACGCAAAATAAAGCTCTGGAATTTGTTGCCAGAGGAGGTGGTTGGTGCAGTTAGTGTAGCTGGGTTCAAAAAAGGTAAGGATAAGTTCTTTGAGGAGAAGTCCATTAATGGCTATTAATCAATTATACTTAGGGGTAGATTTATTAATTTTGCGCGAGCGCGTACTTTTGTGCAACCTGCGCACGCCGAGCCCGGTGCGCGCTGCCTGTTCCCTCTGAGGCCGCTCCGATTTCAGAGCGGGCTCAGAGGGAACTTTCTTTCCACCCCCCCCCCCCCCCCCCCCCCCCCGCAGCTTCCCCTCCCTTCCCCTACCTAACCCACCCCCCCGGCCCTATCTAAACCCCCCCTACCTTTTGTTGGCAGATTTACGCCTGCTGAAAGCTGATGTAAATCTGTGCGCGCCAGCGGGCTGCTGGCGCACCATCACCCGACCCGGGGGCTAGTCCGGAGGCCTCGACACGCCCCGAGCCGGCGCCACGCCCCCGGCCATGCCCCGAACCGCCCCCTGACCCCCGGACATGCCCCGGACACGCCCCCTCCCCGCCCCTTTTACGAAGCCCCGGGACTTATGTGTGTCCTGTGGCTGTGCTCGTGCCGGCGGCCTATGCAAAATAGGCACGCCAGCGCGCGAGGGCCCTGCGTGTGTAAATCCAGCCGGATTTACGCGCACAGGGCATTTAAAATCCGGCCCTTAGGGAATAGCCACTGCTATTAATTGCATCAGTAGCATGGGTTCTTCTTAGTGTTTGGGTAATTGCCAGGTTCTTGTAGCCTGGTTTTGGCCTCTGTTGGAAACAGGATGCTGGGCTTGATGGACCCATGGTCTGACCCAGCATGGCAATTTCTTATGTTCTTATGTTCTTATGGGTAAATGTGAATCGTTTATTTACTCTTTCGAATAATAGAAGGACTAGGTGGCAATTGAAGATAGACTGGAATAAATAATAAAAAGACTAAATCAGCAAAAATGGAGCACAAGTGAAAAACAGGCATTTCTGTGAGAAACATGAGCAGCCCAAGGCCAAGAAGCCAGTGAACAGAAAAAGTATATCTCAGATAAGACACTTGGCAACCTGTAACATTAGCCATAGTTTTAGAGAAGATTCAGTATTTTTCCATCTCTTACATGGAAGTCCCGGAAAAGAAAAAAAAATAGTAAAGCACTTTGCTGTCAATGATTGTATATAAGAAAGTTGTATGCCATGTATAATTTGAGTAGATTCTGGGACAAGTCATTATTGGAACTGTCTCAAACTACTCCCGAGAATCGACTGTATTTCTCGCATTCTTAAACTGTCTCTTATTTCCTACTGTTACTTAATAAAAAGATAATTGCTTAGTTACAAGGCTGAGAAATTTCTTTACCAGCTATACAAAACCGAGAGGAATGGTCCTCGGGAGTTAAGCACAGAGAGAAAAGGTTCCCTGGAGACACCTTCCCCTGGAGACACCTTCCCCACAGATGAACACAATCCATGAAGTCAGCATGTAGTATATTTAAAACTAATCTGAGAAAATTCTTTTTTCACTCAACGCACAGTTAAACTCTGGAATTTGTTGCCAGGGGATGTTGTTAGTGCAGTTAGTATAGCTGGGTTTAAAAAAGGTTTGGATAAGTTCTTGGAGGAGAAGTCCATTACCTGCTATTAATCAAATTGACTGCCACTGCTATTACTAGCATCAGTAGCATGGGAAATATTTAGCTTTTGGGTATTTTTAGCCTGGATTGTCCACTGTTGTAAACAGGATGCTGGGTTTGATGGACCCTTGGTCTGACCCAGTATGGCAATTCCTTATGTTCTTGTTGCTGTCGTCATCACTGAGCAGCCCAAAACTGCCAATATCCCACTACAAGTAAATTTCCCCCTAACATTGTAGCTTTAGGAAGACAGGACAGGTAAAAAAAAAAAAAGGTGTTTTTGGTGTTTTTATTAGCCCAGTAGTCCTTGGTAGGTGAGTCTGATAGAAGGCCTCATTTTATTCCATGTGATAATAACTGCATTCCATGATAACGTCTGCTGTCCCACGATAAAAACCTTTTTGGCCATTTCCTCTTAGAAAGATATGCCGCATATGAAGAGGAAGGGTAGAGTGCGGATAGATTCCTCTGCATCATCTACTCCTATACCCTCCCAACCATTGATAGAGGGCTTCTTTTCGCCAGTGACCGCATCATCCCCGGGAGTAAGGTCCGCTGAGGGAATAGGACGGGAACATATCCTATCCTTCATGGAAGAATTAACATCTCTGAGCCCGGGTGCCCCTGAAATTCCCTCCCCTCCATTCCAAAGTAATCCCCAGGACTATGCTAGAGATCTAAGGCAAATAACCGGTGAGTCGACGGCTGCAGAGGTGGGAAAGGGGATTACTGCGGAGGATTTATTAACACCACCTATTCGAGTATTGGAGAGTAAAAGTGGAGAAGTGAATGTAACACTTAGAGAACCTATTGTACCTGTTCTGAATATGAAACTCAATACTCAGGAGAGGGAAGTGGACTTGGCAGGTGGAACAAATTTGGTTTCGGAAGCCTGTCAAGAACTTAGGGATATTACTGGTCTCACATTGCAGAAATTATCTAAGCCAAATGTAATTACGTTAGAATCAATTTGGAGTGCCTTGGTTACTTTAGAAAATTTAATTTTCTCTTTAACTTTAGCAATAAATGCTTCTCAAAAAACGATTCAAACAATGGAACCAATGGTAAAATTACATGAAGTACAAATTAAAGAAATGTCTACACGAATCATAAAGGTGCAGGAAACACAGGTAAAGTTGATTCAATCAGATATTATTACCACTAGGAAAATTGAAAATGTTGAGAATAGTATGAGATATGTAAATCTCAGAATATTACATTTTCCATCTATCAAATTAATTTCGCCAAAAGAGCAATTTAAAAAATATGTGAGGGATATACTCATGTTGCCATCTGAAGCTATTCCTCCAATAGCTAGGATTTATTATATTCCTACATTAAGAAATCCAATGAATATAGCAGCACCAGTTCAGATCCAGAATACTGGTTCCGATCTAACTACCTTTTTAGAAACTTCAGTAGAGGAACAAGTGGACCATCAGGGAACATTATTAGTTTCCTTCGTTTTTTTCCTCTGATAGAGATTTGATTTTAAGATCCTTTTTTCGTAATAGAAATAAGATATATTATGGTCAAAAAGTGTGGGTATATCCTGATATAACAAAGGCTACTCAATCTCGACGGAAATTGTTTCTGGGGATATGTGAGGAGGCAAGATCATTAGGAGCCCAAATACATATAAGGTATCCTTGTAAGTGCATGTTGAAAATTAAAGATAACAGATACATTTTCTTTGAACCCATGCAATTAAGAAGCTTTTTGGATAACTGTAAAGTTAGACCTGAAGACTGAAGGATAGCAAATGTAACCCCAATATTTAAAAAGGGCTCCAGGGGCGATCCGGGAAACTACAGACCGGTTAGCCTGACTTCAGTGCCAGGAAAAATAGTGGAAAGTGTTCTAAACATCAAAATCACAGAACATATAGAAAGACATGGTTTAATGGAACAAAGTCAGCATGGCTTTACCCAGGGCAAGTCTTGCCTCACAAATCTGCTTCACTTTTTTGAAGGAGTTAATAAACATGTGGATAAAGGTGAACCGGTAGATATAGTATACTTGGATTTTCAGAAGGCGTTTGACAAAGTTCCTCATGAGAGGCTTCTAGGAAAAGTAAAAAGTCATGGGATAGGTGGCGATGTCCTTTCGTGGATTGCAAACTGGCTAAAAGACAGGAAACAGAGAGTAGGATTAAATGGGCAATTTTCTCAGTGGAAGGGAGTGGACAGTGGAGTGCCTCAGGGATCTGTTTTGGGACCCTTACTTTTCAATATATTTATAAATGATCTGGAAAGAAATACGACGAGTGAGATAATCAAATTTGCAGATGACACAAAATTGTTCAGAGTAGTTAAATCACAAGCAGATTGTGATAAATTGCAGGAAGACCTTGTGAGACTGGAAAATTGGGCATCCAAATGGCAGATGAAATTTAATGTGGATAAGTGCAAGGCGATGTATATAGGGAAAAATAACCCATGCTATAATTACACAATGTTAGGTTCCATATTAGGTGCTACAACCCAAAAAAGAGATCTAGGTGTCATAGTGGATAACACATTGAAATCGTCGGTACAGTGTGCTGCGGCAGTCAAAAAAGCAAACAGAATGTTGGGAATTATTAGAAAGGGAATGGTGAATAAAACGGAAAATGTCATAATGCCTCTGTATCGCTCCATGGTGAGACCGCACCCTGTGTACAATTCTGGTCACCGCATCTCAAAAAAGATATAATTGCGATGGAGAAGGTATAGAGAAGGGCTACCAAAATGATAAGGGGAATGGAACAACTCCCCTATGAGGAAAGAATAAAGAGGTTAGGACTTTTCAGCTTGGAGAAGAGACGACTGAGGGGGGATATGATAGAGGTGTTTAAAATCATGAGAGGTCTAGAACGGGTAGATGTGAATCGGTTATTTACTCTTTCGGATAGTAGAAAGACTAGGGGGCACTCCATGAAGTTAGCATGGGGCACATTTAAAACTAATCGGAGAAAGTTCTATTTTACTCAACGCACAATTAGACTCTGGAATTTGTTGCCGGAGGATGTGGTTAGTGCAGTTAATATAGCTGTGTTTTAAAAAAGGATTGGATAAGTTCTTGGAGGAGAAGTCCATTACCTGCTATTAAGTTCACTTAGAGAATAGCCACTGCCATTAGCAATGGTTACATGGAATAGACTTAGTTTTTGGGTACTTGCCAGGTTCTTATGGCCTGGATTGGCCACTGTTGGAAACAGGATGCTAGGCTTGATGGACCCTTGGTCTGACCCAGTATGGCATTTTCTTATGTTCTTATGAGACCCGTATAACCCAATCTGTTTAGAGGCAATATAGAAAATAGGCTGATATTCTCTCGTTAATTCTTATCCCTTTTTCTACTTTAGTAATGTTCCAGAGTTTACTGGATCTTTTTATTACTTTATACAATTATAAACAGAAAAGTTGTACTTTGCTTACTGGTAGTAGGAAGCTAATTCCTTGTCTGTTGTTAATAGTTACTGTAATTAATTTTCTGTATGTGAAAAACAATGAAAATTGAGAAATAAAAAATAAAAAAAACCCCCAACCTTTTTGGCCCTCTACCACAAAAAAAGTGTTGTTATTTCTGACATTAAAACCGATGTTATGGTGGTTTATTTCACTACTAAATACGGTAGGAACTCCTAATCTGCATAATTGTTTAGTTTTTGCATGCTCATAATTATATTTACATATTAACACGCCACGAGCTAAATATCGCACACTTAACGCATGTTAGACCCCTTTTATCATGCCATTCAGCCCTAAAGTAATTTGATGATTGATCCTATGAGATCCTATTAGAATTGTGTCTAATTAGCTCAACTATTTATAACTGTTTATACTTTGTGATGTGATTTGATTTAAAAAATTTGAATTAACCTTTTTTTCTTATGTGAGAAGTTTTTTACAGACTTAACAAGATGATATTTTTTGCTCTGGTAAATAGGGTGCAAAACCTGAAGTTATTTTCAGTTCTTTATTTTTACTTATTGAACAGATTTGTCTTAAAGATTCAGAATTTGTTTAATTTTAGATCCAAATATTTTTTTTTTTACGGGCCTACTTTAGAACTCTAATCTTTTTACAACTTTTTACAACTGTCCACTGTTTGTGGTTCTCCATCATTATATGTTGTGTTTGTGTGTCATTATAGGTTGTATATCAACGGTTCTCAACCGGAGTGTTACGGCACACTAATGTGTTGTGAAGCACCGGCAGGTGTGTCATGCACCTGCTGCTCTTTCTTTCCCCCCCCCCCCCCCCCTTCACCTCAGCAAGACGAACACTGCTGCCATTCCTGCTCGGGCTATCAGCACATTCAAGCCCCGAGGGGGAACAGCAGCAGCGTTTGTGGAAGCCGGCAACAGGAACATGACCTTTTCTTCTTCCTGCCCCTGTGGCCCGGAAGAGGAAGTGATGTTTATCGGGCATGTGGGAAGAAGAAAAGGCCATGCATGCATGCTGCAGAAATCGCATCCCAAGGCTCTCCCCGGCCCCACAACACTCAGCAGTTTGCCTGTGCTGCGATCATCACGACACAGAGCAGTCAGCTGAGAATGTGGCCGCCGGGATTTCCTGCCACGCAGCTGTTGGGGAAAGCCGTCCATCAGCTGCCTGGACCGGGAGCTGAAGATTGGTGCTGGTTGGCCACTTTGCCAGGGGCTGCAGGAGTACGGTGCCGCTGCTCCCCCCCCCCCCCCCCCCCTTTGGCCTGGCTCTGACATCCCTTTCTCTCGCCAGCGCAACACCAGCAAGAAAACATAAAAATAATAATAATCAAACTGCAAAAAAAATAAAAGGCTGGGGTGGGGAGAAGGAAAAACATAGAATTACATTCTAGGCTGACTACTCTGTGCCGTGATAGCAGCACAAGCAATCAGCTGAGTGCTGCCTTCTTACCGCTGTCGGGCAGGGAGGTCATTCCTGCTGCAGTTTCTAGCCTATCAGGACTCTGCTTTTAACAGCAGCATACCGGCTTCCTTGTGCTGTAGCTGCCATGTGTGCTGAGGATGGGGGGTGGGGGTGAGTGAGTGAGAGAGAGAGAGCCAGCATGTGTGTAATTGTGTGAGAGAATATGTGTGTGTGTGTGTGTGTGTGTGTGTGTGTGTGTAAGTGAGAGAAAACGTGAGAGAGCAAGATGCTGCTCAGGAAAGTCACTGGTATGTGTGAGAGAAAGAAATTGGTCAGGGACATGACTGGTGTGAGAAAGAAAGAGAGATTGTTCAGGGAGGTGACTGGTGTGTGTGTGAGAGAGAGAAAGAAAGAGAGATTGGTCAGGGAGGTGACTGGTGTGTGTGTGTGTGAGAGAAAGAGACATTACTTATAGAAACATAGAAACATAAGTGAAGGCAGAAGAAGACCAAACGGCCCATCCAGTCTGCCCAGCAAGCTTTCACACCTATTTGTTTTCATACTTATCTGTTACTCTGACCACTGAGGTCAGGGCCCTTATTGGTAACTTTTTGGTTCCAATTCCCTTCCACCCCCACCATCAATGCAGATAGAAGTGCTGAAACTGCATCTAAGTGAAGTATCTAGCTAATTGGTTTGGGGTAGTAACCGTCGTAATAAGCAAGCTACTCCCACGCTTGTTTACCCTGCATGTGCAATTCAGTCCTTGTTGGTTGTCTGAATATAAATCATCATTAAGTATCAGGCTTAATTGATTCGGGGTAGTAACCGTCGTAACACGCAAGCTACACCCATGCTTTTTTGTGGATGGAAATCCTTTTTTTCCACATTTCCTCTTGCCGTTGAAGCATAGAGCAATGTTGGAGTTGCATTAACTGTGTGTATGTTTATTGAATAAGGATATTAATCTCCAGGTAGTAGCCATCATTCCCGCAAGCCACCCCCGTGCCTCTTCTCTTCATTCACATCCTCTAGACTTTATCGATCCACAGTGTTTATCCCACGCCCCTTTGAAATCCTTCACAGTTTTGGTCTTCACCACTTCCTCCGGAAGGGTGTTCCAGGCATCCATCACCCTCTGTGAAGAAATACTTCCTGACATTGGTTCTGAGTCTTCCTCCCTGGAGCTTCAAATCGTGACCCCTGGATCTGCTGATATTTTTCCAACAGAAAAGATTTGTCATTGTCTTTGGATCATTAAAACCTTTCAAGTAGGAGATCACGTGAGCCAGCGGGGACAGCGGATGTGGAACCCTTAGCTCCGGGTCCCGTCTCCCTATCTGGGCCCATCCCCAGCCTAAAATATCCTGGCACCTTATAATTTCTCTCCCTAACCCTCGAAAAAACCTGTCAGCGTCTTCCAGACGGTAGAAATATGGCGACAAGGACCATCCGCAAGGAGAAGGAAAGAGAGAGGCCTAAGGGAGCGGATCCGCCATCTTCGCCGGATCGCCCGCCGCCAGGCCAGCCGGCGACAGGTATAGAGCTAGAGCACATAAAGACGGCGGTGGTGGCGGCGATCGGCCCCGAACTCAAAGCGATAGCTGAACAGATCGCCGATTTAAAGCAATCCCTGCAGGGGTTTGAACCACTTATCGTAGATTTGGAGTCGAGGGTGTCGGAGGCGCACAATGACCTCGTGACGGCGTGGAATGATATCGCTGCTCTTAAGGCCTCGGTCTCGCAACAGGCCGCAAAAATCGAAGATCTCGAAAATCGTTCGCGCCGCTCCAACCTCAGACTGATCGGGTTACCGGAGTCGCTAAAGGATTCAGACTTATCAGCTTATTTGGAAAAATGGCTATCGGAGCAACTGTCTCTCCCCCAGACTAATGGTCCGTTGCGCGTGGAGCGCGCCCACAGATTAGGCCAGCGACAGAGGGATGCCATGCGGCCGCGGCCTGACATCGTCAAACTGTTGAATTACGCTCACAAAATTGACATCCTTCGGGCGCTACGGGGAGGGCGAAGCCTTCAGCTGGAGGGGCAAAAAATTTTGCTCTTCCAAGATTTTTCAGCGGGCATTTCCCAACAACGACGCGCTATGGCCCCGCATTGCTCGCACCTGATTAATATGGGCCTCCGAGCGACCCTTGTTTATCCTGCGCGCTTGCGGGTGGTAACTGATGGCGGTCCCCGTTGGTTTGAGACACCTGATCAAGCTAAGGTCTTCGTGGAGGAATGCACGGCGAGCAATGCGGCGAAATCGTGAGTCCATGGTGTGGAATTGTGCATGGAAGGAGACGCTGTGCGGAGAACAGCAGCTGGGAACTGTGCCACATATCGACCTCTGGTCCTGATTTTTTTTCCATTTTTCTCCTTCTGCAATTCTATTTCTCCCTTTTTGCACTGGGGACTTTGTTTTGACTCTGGCAGGCTAGGAACCAGTGTGCAGTCTTTTTTCTATTGTTACTGCCCGGTAATATCCTTGGCTCCCTGGCCTGCACGCTTAGCCTGACAAGCTCACTGGCCCCACCAGACTGCCCGGCTCTCGGACATATGCTTTGTTCATTGGTTTGTTTTTTTTCATTCCTTTCATTTTTTTTTCTTTTTTTCCCGTTTGGTTCTTCCTTCCCTTATCTCTGAACGTTGCCTACACGGGATTTTGTTTTTTTACTTTTTGGTTGGTGCATCGCGTGATATGACTTTGCGAGCGAGTAGTGCTCCACAGACTAAGGACAAAGTTGTTTAATCGTCAGCTATTCCTATTGTGGGAATATGTTTTTTTTTCTCTTCCCCTGTGCTGCTTATAACAGGGGGGAGGTCTCCCGTGTCTTTTTTATATCTTTTTTTTTGTTTTTATTTTTTTTTTGTTTTTATTTTTTTTCTTTCTTTCTTCTTCTCTTTTCTGTCCCTTTTTTTTTTCTTCTTCTCTTCTCTTCTTCTTTTGTTTTTTCTTTCTTTCCTCTATTAGTTTCTTCTTTTTTACTTCTTTCTACCGAGTTACTTGTACGGGCTGATGTTACTGGGTTGCCTATGTACAGCTTATTGTTATTTTTTTTTGGGTGGTGAGGGAGTAGGGCACGGTACTCTATAAGTTTGAGGGATGCCTAAGTCTAGTTTAGTGGAGTTATTGGCTGATGGGGGTGGGGGTGGATGGGGGGGCGGGGGGGGGGTGGGGAGTCCACACGCTGGTGGGGAGGGGTTCCGTGATCTTTCTTAACATAGCCCCACGGGAGGATTCCCCTAATGGGTGCTGTGTTTTCAGCGGGAAAGGAACGAGGGGGGGGTGGGGATGGGATGGGGCTGATAGGGGGGGAAGGGGGGGGGTACTTCTCTGTTTGGTTTCTATTTTGGTCCAGTTCGGCCGCAAGGACTGTTAACTTGAGTCCCGGGTTTTGTGGATGGAAGACTCAAGTCTGGACTCCGGCTGGGAGAGTTCGGATTTGTTTGACTGTATTACCTCTGCATTGTATATTTGGTCTTTACGTATATCTCTAGTAACCTTACGCGTTTAATATCCTGGAATGTTGGCGGGATACATTCCCCCATAAAACGCACCAAGATCTTGACTCATTTGAAGCGGAAGGAAGCGATGGTCGGTTTTCTCCAGGAAACCCACCTCACTGATGCTAAGCATCTTAAGCTTTGCCGCTTTTGGGTGGGACAGGTGGTCTATGCATCGGCGACCTCCAGGTCTGCTGGGGTGGCGATTTTGTTTCATAAAAATCTACCGCTCCATATTCGTAAGGAAATTAAGGACCCGGAGGGCCACTTTATTATTGTGGTAGCTGAACTATTTCACCGGCATATCGTGTTTTGTAATCTCTATGCCCCCAATACGTATAATGCCCAATTTTTTCAAACGATATATGAGCACTTGCTGCCTTATCTGGCAGATACTATTATTGTGGGTGGCGATTTCAACACTATTAGGGACCCTAGGGTGGATACCTCTCAACCGGGACGTCGAGAACATGGCATGGGGAAGGGTCCTGGGATGCTAGCATCCACGCTACATTTGGTAGATGTCTGGAGAATGCTCAATTCCGAGGTCCGGGAATTTACCCACTTGTCCAGAGCACATGCTACTTACGCCCGCATAGATTACATTATGCTTAGTGGATGTGCCTTTCCCCTGGTGGCTGAGGCGGGAATTGAAACTGTTCTTATTTCTGATCATGCTCCGGTATGGGTGGACCTACAGCTTGCGTCTCCCAGCGCCGGCACTCGGTCCTGGCGTTTTCCGTATTATTTGGCGGAGGATCAAGCCTTTCAGAAATATCTGCTAGAGCGGTGGTCGGATTATGCTACACTTAATGTGGCGCATAAAAATAACCCATCTTTATTTTGGTATACCGCTAAAGCGGTGATAAGGGGGGACATCATTTCTTATGTGGCTCATCGCAGGAAGTCTATCAACGCTCAAATTATACAACTTAATGATCAGCTGCGACGGGTAAAGCACCAGCTGTTAAGGAGCAATACGGCTCAGCTTCGGGAACAATATCACTCTATACAGTGTACTTTGAATACAGTTCTACACTCTCGTGCCAAAAAAAGTATACTGTATTATCAATATCAATTATACCGATATGGTAATAAAGCCGGGAGAATGATGTCCCACTTGATCCGCTCAGCCAGGGGAACTCGGCACGTGGCAGGCTTAAAGAATGAATCTGGCCAGATTGAAACTTGCAACTCCACTATTTTGCGTCTTTTTCGGCAGTACTATGAAAAATTATATAGTGCAGGGGAATGGTCGGGGGAGAAATGTAGCCACTTTTGTGACTCCTTGCCTATTCCAGTCCTTACCTTGGAACAGAGGCAAATGCTTAATGCTCCGATAACAGATCTTGAAATCAAGGGGGGGATTTTACACTCCAAAAAGTTGAACGCTCCTGGCCCTGACGGGTACACGGGTGAGTTTTATAGGTGTGTGGTCGATAAGATCTGTGACCCGCTGAAGGAGTATTTTTTAGATTTGATTGCTAAGGGAAGGTATCCGCCCCAAATGAATACTGCGCATATTACCCTAATTGTTAAGCCTGGGAAAGATCCTCAAAGAGTGGACTCATATCGCCCTATTTCTTTGATAAATTACGATCAGAAGCTACTGGCAAAAATTTTAGCTGATAGGCTAGCGCGCGTGCTCCCTACATTGGTAGGAGACCACCAGGTTGGTTTCGTGAGGAGACAGTATGGGTTGACCAATGTTCGAAAGATTCTCACAGCCCTAGACCTATGTCATTATACGCATACTCCTTCCCTTACGATTAGTTTTGACGCGGAAAAGGCGTTTGATCGGGTGGAGTGGCCTTATCTTTTTTATATTTTACGGCGAATGGGGATTGACGGTCTTTTCCTACAGACCATACAGCTGCTGTATGCGGACCCGCAGGCGTCTTTATTGGTTAATGGTGAACACTCAGCTCCGTTCGATATTAAGCGAGGCACTCGTCAGGGTTGTCCCCTCTCTCCCTTATTATTTGTTTTACAACTGGAACCTCTTCTCCTGACAATACGACGAACCCCTGGTATTCGGGGGATACGTTTACATGATATGATTTTTAAAAGCGTAGCGTTTGCGGACGATCTTCTAGTATTTTTAACACGCCCGCAGACATCCCTCCCAGTTTTGTTGGATAGAATGGGAGCCTTTGGGGAATTTTCGGGGTTTAAACTGAATCGGGGTAAATCCATGGCGCTGGCTTACCCGGATACGCTACGGGAGGGTTGGCCTGGGGACTTCCCCTTACAATGGGCTACTCAGGACATTCGTTATTTGGGAATAAATATTACGTTGCACCCAGATCAGGTGTACGCGGCAAATATACCCTCGCTTCTTCAGCAGACGCAGGCAATGTTACGACGTTGGGGCCCCCTTCCTCTATCTCTCAGTGGCCGGGTTCACCTCTATAAAATGGTGGTGCTACCTAAGTGGCTATATATTATGCAGAATTTGCCCCTTCATCTTAAACGTTCCGACAGGATCTCTTTAGACCGCGCCCTTTGTACTTTTCTTTGGAAGGGGAAGAGGGGCACGACTGCCCTTGGCATGGCGCAATATGGCAGTGGGGTGACGGGGGCTTGGGGGTACCCAATTTATATCTATATAACTTAGCGTGTAATATGCGCATTATTAGGGACTGGATATTAGAGGAAGCTACCTTTACTGCTCTTGAGGCGGACAAGGCGTTGATAGCCTCGGTTGCTCTTACATATGCAATGCAGGCGGAACACACAAGTTTACCTTATATATTCGCTCACTCAGCAAATTTGTGTCCGATTCGAAATGCTTGGGTGGCGCTCACTAAGTGGTTGCATCTGCCACGTATCTGCGCTTATCTTTTGCCGGTGGGGGGGAACCCCGATTTTACCCCAGGCACACAATCCCGGGTTTTTTCAGGGGTGGAGACCAAGGGCCTCACATATTTAGGTCATTTTTTCCACCCGGAGGGGCGGAGGCTTACTTGGCCTGAGTTACGGGGAACGTTATGCTGTGGGAGGTAAAGACGTGTTCTCGTTCTTGCAAATTGACCATTATTTGAAATCGTTGCCTCTGGCCTTTCTGCAAGCTTGGCATGTTTCAGAAACTCGAGGAGGTATTCCAATTGTCCGGTGCTCGGGCACCACTCTATATCCTATTATTATAGATTCTTAATTAAAGACAGTAGCAGGGAGGTCTTTGAGCATCTGACTGCTCGTTGGAATGTCGATGGGGAGTCTCACATGACAGTTTCTATGCTACGTACTTGTTTTAGGGGGGTGTCCAAGATCTCGAGTAATAGCGCTTATCGAGAAATGCAGTATAAGTTCCTGGGACGGGCATATATTTCCCCTCAGAGGGCATTCCAGCAGCGACTAGTGAGGTCGGACTGTTGTCTTCGCTGCCCGGGGTGTGTTGGCACTTTGACCCATGCCTTTTGGTCCTGTCCGGGGGTCTTGCAGTTCTGGACCCTTATTGCGAAGTTTTTGGCGGAGCTTCTGGGGGTTTCCATTCCAATTGCCCCCACTTGGTTGCTTTTTGGTTATATTCCAGCGTTGCGGATTCGAGATCTGGGCACCTGCCTCTTCATTCAAAAGGCTGGGGTAGTGGGGAAAAGAGTTATCTTATTGCAATGGCGAGAGGTGGATCCACCCTCCTTCTGGGTGTGGAGAAATCTCTTATATACTATGAGGCACATGGAATCCCTTTCTTCGCATGGGACGCCTCAGCTGTGGGCCAGGTTCTTGGGCGTCTGGGAACCCTATCTACAGGCGCTTCCTCACCGAGCCCGGAGTAGAATCCTAACTGCATGAAGTCGGGGTGACGTACCAGCTGGATCTCATCAGACTTTGCATACCGGTGGTACTGTGGACGCTTTGGCTCTCTGGACGAACTGGACGCTACATTTGAGAGATTTGTTAGGGAATGGACAGAGGAGCAGATGGGAGGGTGGGGTGTGGGAGGGAGAGGGGGGGAGGGTCCTGTTTATTCTGTTTATGCGATGTTGTTTTCAGTGCTGCTGGGAGCAGGAGCAGAACTCACCCGCACCCAGACGTTTGGTTATGTGTATCTTGTGAAACTTTAATAAAAATGTTTCAACATAAACCTTTCAAGTATCTGAAAGTTTGAATCATATCACCCCTGCTCCTCCTTTCCTCCAGGGTGTATATATTTAGATTCTTCAATCTCTCCTCATAAGTCATTCGATGAAGCCCCTCCACCTTTTAGGTCACCCTTCTCTGGACCGCCTCCTTCCTGTCTCTGTCCCTTCAGAGATATGGTCTCCAGAACTGAACACAGTACTCCAGGTGAGGCCTCACCAAGGACCTGTATAAGGGGATTATACAGGGAGATGACTGTGTGAGAGAAAGAGAGATTGGTCAGGGAGGTGACATATGTGTGTGTGTGAGAGAAAGAGATTGGTCAGGGAGGTGACGTATGTGTGACAGAAAGATTGGTCAGGAAGGTGATGTGTGTGTGAGAGAGAGAGATTGGTCAGGGAGGTGACTGGTGTGTGAGAGAGAGAAAGAGAGATTGGTCAAGGAGGTGGCTGGTGTGTGAGAGAGAGAAAGTGTGTGTGTGTGTGTGTGTGTGTGTGTGTGTGTGAGAAATAGACTAGTCATGGGCCCTAAGGAAGAAGAGCATGAGGACAGAGCTTCAGCAGCCCTTACTGCTTCTGGTATGTGCTATTGGCCTACAAGGGAAAGGAGTAGGAGAGTTCTGGAGAGGGTAAGTAAAGGTGGCTTTTTAAGTTTATCTGTCTTGATTGACTACCATTTTAAGTAATGGGTATTATGTGATGTGTCTGCGGTTAGAAATATTTTATTGGTGTTTGGAGAATTTTTAATAATTTTGAAAATTTTTAATGATTGGGTGTTATTCCATTTATCAGTTGTTTTGAAACATTATATTCTAGTTTTAGAATTATTTTATATTTCTCGTGGAATGTATAAATAGAAATGTGGAGACATAAAACTGAACTGGAAACAGCAAGAAGCCAGACTCTGTATGCAGTGCAACAGCACAAAAACAAAAACATTAGCTTTATGGTCACTTTATTCTGTATTGGGTGAGGGTCTGTCTGTGTTCTGCGTGTGTAACCCAGCTAAGAGTGTTCTGCAAGCTTGTAGTTTCTTGGTAGGATCCAAAGCAGCTTGGCTTGTTCTGTTTTCCTAATGGAAGGTGTATTGGTGTTTGGGGCCTGGTGTAATTTTTGCAGTGCTGCCTTTTCATAGGTAGGTTTATTACTGTTTGAGTTCCATAATGCAGGTGTAACTTTGTGCGCATTAGTTTGTGTACATTATTGCAGATCCTGGAAGTCTGTTAGGTGCTATATTTCTGTTTTGCACAGAATGCAGAGTGGCTTTTTTGGGTTTCCATTCCAGTTTCTGTTTCCATATTTGTAAATTGTGGTCTTTCTGTACTTAGTGAAGGTCGATTCTATGTGTGTGACAGAGGTGAAGTATTTTACTAGCATGTAGGCATTTGTATCAATATTATTTGTTGAGTTTCTCAGTAGAACATGCATTGGTGGTAAATTACTGTTTTTTCATAAGTAGGGCTATTGCACCTGGGAGAAGAGAGTGTTTATGTTGCTGTTTCTGAGATGACACCAGAAATATCTTTTTTGTATGGTAAACTGAACGGGGAATGTCCTAGTTCTGTTCTATAGCCGTTGTTGGGGGGTCAGGGTGGATCCTGTAGATATAGAGTGTATGTTTACATTTAGCCCCATGACGATCATGTGTTCAGTGTGTCACACATATGAGAACCATCTGTCAGATGTGTCCCGACAGAAAAAAGGTTGAGAACCACCGTTGTATATATTACATTGTGTATCTTTAGCAAAGATGAAGACAGCAGAGTTTGAAAAAAAAACAAAACAGTGGTTTACCTTGGCACTGAGTATGAGATAAAATGCAATCAATGAAGAATAGCTTCTGAAATAAGTACAGAAAGAAAAAGCCCTGAGTAAGAAATAAAATACACATTGTGCTGAAGTTTTATGGGCAAAAAATATTAAAGAATGTGTTCTAGGCTATAGTGTGCTAGAAGGAGATAACTGAAGTTTGTTTTTTTCCTGTTAACACCTGTCTAAATACAGTCACAATCCATGAATCTGCAGGCAAGGAGGTAATGTTTTTTTATTTGTTTTTATTAACTAGTACTTGTGAATTTTTCTACTTTTCACCCTCCTTTTCACTTTTTGGGGTTTATGTTATGTGTCTTGTCTTCCTTGTGGAGTCTGAATGAATGATTAAGCACTTAGGTTGCTCGTGTCTGAATATTATGTGTTATCTTATAGAAAAGCAGGAGACAAAGGAAAATTGGTTCTTACCTGCTAATTTTCGTTCCTGTAGTACTACGGATCAGTCCAGGACAGCTGGGTTTTGCCTCCCCACCAGCAGATGGAAACAGAACAAGACTTCGCAGACTCTGTCCTATACCCCTGAGGTGCCACCTAGTGTCTGCCAGTATTATACTGTACCCAAGCAGAAATAAAGATAGAAAAACCAGAACTGCCAACTAGAAAAAACTACCTCCCCCCGAAGAGCAGAGGATATGAAACACTGCAAAAACCACATGAATCAAACAAAACATGCCGAAACGGAGCCCTAAAGAGGGATAGTCGATAAAACTTGCAGAGAGGTTGACCAGTCACCAGCCGAGCGGACTCTCCATCTTCTTCCCGGGCGGGCGTCTGGACTGATCCGTGGTACTACAGGAACGAAAATTAGCAAGTAAGAACCAATTTTCCTTTCCCTGTACGTGCCCGGATCAGTCCAGGATAGCTGGGATGTACCAAAGCTTTCTCAACCAGGGTGAAACTGAGAGAGTCCCGCTCAGAGCACACTGGCCCCAAAAGAACCAGGCTCTGGAGCCCTGACATCAAGCTGATAATGCCTTGCAAGAGTATGTGGAGACTGCCAGGTAGCAGCCCTAAAAATTTCCTGTGGCAACACCTGCTGACACTCTGCCCAAGAAGTCGACTGCGAGCGACCAGACAGAATCAGCTGATCCTGTACCAGGTAAGCCGAGGCTATCACCTCTTTCAACCATTGGGCAATCGTGGACTTAGACGCCTTCTGCCCTTTTCTGGGCAACTCCACAGTACGAAAAGGTGATCCGAGATCCGAAAACCATTCGTCACCTCCAAGTAGTGCAATAGAACCCTCTTCACATCCAACTTCTGCAAGTCTCTAGACTCTGGAGAAGAAGAGTCCACCCCCGCGAAGGACGGGAGCTCCACAGACTGGTTCAAATGAAAGGAGGATACCATCTTCGGGAGAAAGGAAGGAATGGTTCTCAAAGAGACCCCTGCCTCGGAAATCCTCAAGAAAGGCTCCCTGCATGATAAAGCCTGTAGCTCGGATACCCGCCTTGCGGAAGAAACCGCCACCAGATTAACCGCCTTCAAAGTCAGACCCTTCAAAGTCGCATGTCACAAGGGCTCAAAAGGGGCAGAACAAAGCGATTTCAGCTCCAAGTTCAACCTGCACGACAGGCAAGGACTCCGGACCGGAGGACAAAGATGCTTAGCGCCCCGTAAAAAACGATCCACGTCCGGGTGAGAGGCTAGCGCAATCCCCTGCACCTTCCCTCGAAAACTGCCCAGAGCTGCCACCTGCACCCGCAGTGAATTGAATGCCAAACCCTTGGCTAGGCCTGCCTGTAAGAATCCAGGATTTCTGGAATAGACGCCCTGGCGGGCTGCACATGGTGGTCGATACACCAGGACTCAAACATTCCCCAAACTCGAACATACGCCAAAGAAATAGAAGTTTTACGGGAACATAAGAGCCTGGTCACCACCGCATCCGAGTAACCCTTACTCCTCAGCCGGCACCTTTCATAAGCCATGCCGCTAGACAAAAGCGATCTGCCTCTGTGAAACAGACGGGCCCCTGCCGCAACAGCGTGGGAGATGGACGAAACCTCAGTGGACTGTCCACTGCCAGATTCAGGAGGCCCGCAAATCAAGGGTGCCTAGCCACTCCGGGGCCATGAGAATCACTCTTCTGGTGTGCCCCTCGATGCGACGTAGGACCTTTCCCACCAAGGGCCATGGGGGGAATACATACAACAGAATGCCTTTGGGCTATGGGAGGACCAGGGCGTCCACCCCTTCCGCCCCCATTTCTTGTCGCCGGCTGAAGAACCGAGGAGCCTTGGCGTTGCCGTGTGTTGCCATCAGATCCATGGCTGGTCTGGACCACCAGTCGCACAGAAGACGAAAGGTGTCGGAGAGTTCCCACTCCCCGGGATCCAGTTGGTGACGACTGAGGAAATCTGCTTGGACGTTGTTCACTCCGGCAATGTGAGACGCCGCTATCCGGTAAAGATGCTGCTCTGCCCAGAGGAACAAGAGCTGGGCTTCTGCCGCCACTGGACGGCTCCTGGTGCTGCCCTGACGATTGATGTAGCCTACCGTCGTCGCATTGTTGGAGAGCACCCTCACCGATCTGCCCTCCACCAGCGGGAGGAGGGCTTAGAGCACTAAGCGAACCACTCTGGTCTCCAAGTGAATGATCGACCAGGAGGCTTCCTGCCTGGTCCATTGACTCTGGACCGCAGTATCTCAACAAACTGCTCCCCACCCGGAGAAGCTGGCATCCATGGTCACTATAATCCAACAGAGAGTATCCAAGTCCATCCCCTGACGCAAGTTGTGAGGTGAAAGCCACCATTGAAGGCTGGAATTCACCTCCCCCGGCAGGGGCAGGACAATGTGGAAAAGCTGCGAGCGAGGATTCCAGCGGGACAACAAAGCTGACTGAAGAGGACGCATATGTGCAAATGCCCATGGCACGAGGTCGATGGTCGAGGCCATGGAGCCCAGGACCTGCAAATAATCCCAGGCTGTGGGTTGAGCGAGAGATTGGAAATCCACCACTTGTGTCATGAGCTTCAAGATCCTTTCTTCCATCAGAAATACCTTCCCTAAGGCAGTATCAAAATGAGCCCCCAGGAACTCCAAGGACTGAGAGGGGCCAGATGACTCTTTTCGGGGTTGACCACCCATCCTAAGGAGTCCAACATCCAGAGGACGTGCATCACCGTGTCCCTGCAGAGGCTTTACGACTTTGCTCGAATTAGCCAATCGGCCAGGTAGGGATGGACCAGAACCCCCTCCCGTTGCAAGGCGGCCACAACCACCACCATCACCTTGGTGAATACCCTGGGCGCCGTCGCGAGACCAAACGGGAGGGTGCAGAACTGAAAATGGCGCCCCAGGACCACAAACCGCATGTACCTCTGATGATCTAGATATATGGGGATGTGGAAGTATGCCTCCATCAGGTCCAGTGATGCCAAGAACTCCCCCTTGTGCACCAACGCTATGTCAGAGCGAAGCATTTCCATCCGAAAATGGGGTACCCTCAGAGCGCGATTTACCCGCTTCAAATAGAGGACGGGAAGAAATGATCCGTCCTTTTTTGGTACCACAAAGTAGATGGAGTAGTGCCCATGCCTTAGCTGCTCTGCGGGCACTGGAACTATGGCCCCTAGATCTTGCAGGCATTGCAGGGTGACTTGCACCGCCCTGTGCTTTAGGCTGTATGGGCAAGGGGACACTATGTAATGGTCCTTGACCGGCCGAGCAAAATCTAAGGCGTAGCCATGCTCTATTATACCGAGGACCCATTGATCGGAGGTCAGTTGGGCCCATGCCTCTCGGAAATGAGTTAATCTTCCCTCAATTCTTGGAACAGAAGGGTGGGCCGGCCTCACTTCATTGCACAGTCTTGGAGCCCCCATGGGACTGGGGAGCACCGCCCCTGGCTGGGCGACGGCCCTGAAAGGACTGGTTCCAAGAAGCATGACGGGGCGCACTCTGACGAAACGACGACCCAGTGGACCTGGAAGAATGGAAACGACGATTCCCCCGGTATCGAGTTCGCTGAGGAAAGGAACTTTTGGACCGAGGTCTATCCTCCGGCAACTGGTGGACCTTATTCTCACCCAGAGACTTAATCATATCCTCCAGCTGTTGCCCAAAAAGGAGCTTCCCCTTGAATGGCAAGGAACTCATCTGCGCTTTAGAAGACGTATCTGCCGCCCAGTGCCTGAGCCATAGGAGCCTGCGGGTGGACACCGCTGAAACCATCGTCCGAGAGGCGACCTCAGGTTAAAAGGGGAGGTGAAGGAAGCTATTTTAGCCAAAAGATCTTCATTCAAAAATTGGAAGAATTGGAAGAAGGATCCAACAGAAGAAAATAGGATAAAGAATAAACATTGGCAAGTTAAATGTAAGACATTGATAAGACAGGCTAAGAGAGAATTTGAAAAGAAGTTGGCTGTAGAGGCAAAAACTCACAGTAAAAACTTTTTTTAATATATCCAAAGAAGAAAGCCTGTGAGGGAGTCAGGTGGACCGTTAGATGATCGAGGGGTTAAAGGGGCACTTAGAGAAGATAAGGCCATCGCGGAAAGATTAAATGATTTCTTTGCTTCGGTGTTTACTGAAGAGGATGTTAGGGAGGTACCCGTAATGGAGAAGGTTTTCATGGATAATGATTCAGATGGACTGAACCAAATCACGGTGAACCTAGAAGATGTGATAGGCCTGATTGACAAACTGAAGAGTAGTAAATCACCTAGACCAGATGGTATACACCCCAGAGTTCTGACAGAACTAAAAAATGAAATTTCAGACCTATTAGTAAAAATTTGTAACCTATCATTAAAATCATCCATTGTACCTGAAGACTGGAGGATAGCAAATGTATCCCCAATATTTAAAAAGGGCTCCAGGGGTAATCCGGGAAACTACAGACTGGTTAGCCTGACTTCAGTGCCAAGGCAAGTTTCCTAAAACTTTTTTAAATTTTTAAATTTTCTTTTTTACCTTGACGAAGTCAGGCTGGCTGAGGGTGAGAGAGCCGAGACTCCCGGCATCACCCTTTGCCATGGCAGTTGTAGGGTCCCCAACCCTCTGCTCTATAGCCTCAAGTACCAGAGGGGATGGTCCCACCAGGACCTGACAACCCCCTGGGAGGCTAGACGCTGCTTGTGCTGACTTTCCTTCTTCTTCCTTACTTTTTTTTTTTTTTTTTTTTAATTTAAAGGAACCCTAACAAAGTTCCCCTGACAAAATAAAAACACCAGCGCTAAGCTACGAGAAGCAGAAAACTACCCCTAACTTAGCACCTCTAAGAGACACTAGGCTTTACACCTCGACCATCTGCTGGAGACAGAAGAATACTGGCAGACACTAGGTGGCACCTCAGGGCCATAGGACAGAGTACAATGCTACCTCTCTGTAAAGAGGACAGAACATATCATGTGTCAGTGATACTGCAGCTTGCTGGAGGGCAACATCATACCTTTTTGTAACAGAATGGCCCCTCCACTTTATGTACCAAACAGCTCAGAATTTATGCAAAACTAGACTTTCATGTTTTCTGGAACCATGGAGTGGTCTTACATGGAAACTGTTTTTTATTTTTTTTTAGGAGGCAAGGGAGATATATATATATCCCTCTTGGTCCGGACTATGAATTACCCCTATGCTTGAGGTGGGGAGTACCACATGAGAAATTATATTTACTAATATGATTTATCTTCAAATTCATAGCTTGAGTGTGGGATAAGGCAGGGTCCCAGTCACCCCGATCCAACTGCGCCCTTCCCAGACAACCTCTCACTTATGGTACCACAGACCAGATAAAATCATCATAAAATAGTTATTAACCTTTTTACTAGTTTTATGTAAGTAGACAGTAAATCCAACCAGAACATTAAATGAGAAAAATACAGTAGTGAAGTATAATATAAACTTGCAGTTTTCTTATTTTAAATCAAGCAATAAAAAAATAACACTATGTATGGCCTGTTAAACAAGGCAACCAACATACTGATATGGATAGTAAAAAAACAAATAATAACAAGGAACACTAATGAAGAAAGGTTTGGGGGGAAAGCAGTGAAGTATTCATCTTTCAAAAATTGTCTTTACACCTGAGTGCTAAAAAAAAAAAAAAGGGGGGAGGCGGGACATATCCACCAAAATATCACCAGTTTGTAAAGGGTACATTGTGTCCCAAAAACAAAATTGTGTGGAAAAATAACAATCAAGAAAATGAAGTCCCTCTTGATGGTGGAGCTGGCCAGATGACAAACCAAATAGATGAGCAGTGCAGTGTATGGAAGATCTCTCTCTCCTGGGGAGCTTCCCCAAATGGTTTACTTAGTGCCAAACAGAAAGCAGGCCTGGTTTCAGTCTCTTACAGAAAGACCACGGTCCATCAGCTTCTTTTTCCCTGCACTCTCTCGGGTGGCTGTGGTAAGGGTTCATGCTTGACTTCAGCTGAAAGGCTGAAGCAGTTAAGATGAGATACTGAATTTAGGGACAAAAGTCAAGAAAATAAACCTTCTCCCTCCTCTGCTAAAATAATTTCTGTGCAAAATTTAGATTACTTAACTCAGTCTCTTAGGAGGGTGGTCCAGCTATGTGTTCCTGGGCCTGGATATCTCTGGAAAGGTAATCTCTTAGTCTCTCAGTTCCTTGCTCCTCTGTCCCTTGTTGGGATTTTACATGTAGCTCAGCTATGAAGCAAGAACAGCTTTCTGTCTAACAATTTCCTAAGTATGCAGATTTATGTCTCTCCCTCTTGATAATTAGCTCTTAAGGAGAAGAACTGATTGCAGATATGCCAGATACACTCCTCTCTTCTTGGCCTCTGGCTCCAATTCCTGGCCATTCCCACACTGCACACCATAGACAGAGATAGACAATTTGTGCCTTTTCTTCCTTAAATGGTCTCCCAGCATTCCTTTGGCTTCCTCCTCTGCTGATTGTGCAGTGTTTTTCTCTGTGCAGGCTAAACAGTACAGCCCTTTTCCCAACTTGTTAACACTGTGAGTGCTGGATGCTTGTTCTTGCAGAACATTTGTCATTCACAGGAGAACACACAATGGTTTTGATGTATTTTTATATTCCTTCACCTTGGCTGTGGTGGTTTGCAGTCTCTGCAGGATAGAAAAACCCTTTCTGGCAGGTCCAAAATATATCATTCAGATCCAGACACAGCTTGGTCCACATTGTAAGGCTCCCACACATGATAAGCTTGTGGGGGCAGGAACCTGGTTTATAGTATCTTGCTACATTTTTTTGAAAAGTAACAACTGATTATCATGATGAAACATTTTTATTATGCACTTAGCTAATACCTAGCTACATACTTGCTTGCAGATGCTACTATTTTGATTCTCACATAGCAATGATAAAGATCGTATTAATGCAATTTTATTAATCCATAGTTGCTCTTCCCTGTGTTACTGGTTCAGTAGAATATGTTATCTTCATGTCAATCTGACACCCAATATTCTTTTTTTCTAGATAAAATAGATTTTTGAAATCACACAATACAGGGGTTTGTTTGGGGGGTTTTACCCTTTTACCACCCTTTGGTACACATGAGTTTATCATATTTTGTGTGCATCTGGAACAGTTAAAGCAGGCTGTGCACTGCCAGTGGGAGATGCTGACAAGCATGGACCTGAGACCATAATTCATCATAAGATGGTGAGGCACCCAAACAACTGCAGATGTACAGAACTGTGAACTTTTCTTAAGTAGGCCATGATGAGCAATGTGGGCCTGACATTGAATAGCCAATGAGTGCTTGATCATAAACTTTGTTAAGCCGGGTATCTTCCGAAAGTCAGATCAGCCAACCATCAGGCCGATGCAATATAGTGCACTCAGCTAAGTGCACGGCTTTACACCTGCTTTGATGCGCATTTTGGATGCATTTCTAAAAACCCCTTGTGCAATAAGGGAATTAGCACATCTAAAATGCACGTCCAAACCAGCATGTAGTTATAGTGCTCATCAGATGTAAATTCATGTTGATGAGGCTATTAGCTATTACCCACCTATGCAAAAAAAAAAAAAGTGTGCCCGATGTGCACATTTTTACTCTCAGAAATTAACGTCTGCCCTGGAGCAGGCGTAAATTCTTGAGGAGACCCTAAAGTTAACAGAAAAGCAGAAAATACTGCTGCTAAGAAGCTGCTAAGGCTTTCTAAAGAATTAGTTTAAAAGATAAGAGAAAAAAATTGCATTCATAAACTACAAGAGATTACAGAAAGAGGAAGACAGGCAACAATATCTGGAAAAGGTAAAAAGTTGGGAAAACAGTCAGGAGAGTGTTCATTTGAACTTTTCCTGTAACATACCCTTGTTCAGTCTTTGTAAATCCAGGTCTTAATCCTCCTTTGGGATAAGAATATAGTGGGAATAGAATCCCTTAGTACATTTCTCAAGAAGGGCCCAATGAGGAGCAAAGTTGGGTTGAGTGAGATGGATCTAGATTGAAGCAAAACATTGCTCAAGTGCTTGAGGTCAGGAGAAGTGCAAACAGTAACCAGACTCTGCAATCTTGATGATCCAACAGCTTTTGATGATTTTCCTCCATTCATGGTGGAACAGCTGAATCTTCTCCCCTACCAGAGGAGTCAAAGTCTGAGATCAAAAACAAGGCCTTGGCTTAGATTAAGACTGTTGTGGCAGCTTAGTTTTACACCATTCATGTATGTGTCCTCTAGCTGGAAGCTGTTGCTGTAGCAGCGCAGGTAAGGAATGAGACTATTGCAGTAACAGAATGGGCATCTCTGAAAGAAGGACTGCTTATAAGACAAGTATTGACACCTAGAGGCAGAAGGCTAGGCAGTGCCACATGCTTCTTTGTAAGGGAAAGCCTGGTTGCAGCTCTGAACAGGGCTCCAATGAAGCAGTCTCTAACACCGGGATAAAGGTTAACTACAGCATCACACCAACTGAGAAGTGTCAAAAAATAGAGGAATAACTACAAAAGGAAGGAAAATCCTTGTCTTATTTGAATTTGATCATACACATGCTGAGAATAGATATGACCATGATACTAGCCACTACCGGTAAATAAACCTTTGTTTGCCTTATGTTTAATCATAGGTCAATTCATATAATTTTTCTATAAGGGTTTGGAAAGTACTTATAAAATGTGGACATTGGAGATGTGGACAATGGAGATGGCCCAGACCAAATGGCAACACCTCTAAAATTACCTGTAATGTGTTGCTAAGAGAGACAAGATATAAGGTGTTTTACCGGCTTCATTTTTCTCAACGATAAGCTTATTTAGCCGAGATTGCAAGCTCTGATCTGTGTTTGAAATGCCAAAAGGAGGTGGCGCATTTGGGTCACTCATTTTGGCAAAGTGATGTACTTCAATCATTTTGGAAGAACGTGTTCCATTTTGCAGGTTGGGTGCTAGAACTGTCGATCACATTCTCATCTCACATAACGTTATTTGGAATTTTTCCACCTACATTCACGGGAACCTCAGCTCATAAACTATGGATCAATAAAGTTTGTCTTCTTCCAGTCATTGTAGCATTACGGATGTGGCAGAAATCGGAGGAGCCGTCCATCACACACTGGCACAATGCTGTTATTCACCTCCTCATGATGGAAGCGCTTTCAAGTTGACGTGCATCTTTCCTATACAGGAAGAAATTGATCTAGGTATGGATGCCTTCCTTATTGACCTTACTAAATAGCTCATGCAACCAATTTCTCAACCATTTGGACTATTGAATATTTCTTTTTCCTTTTTTCTTTGATGTTTATATTGGTGTCTTTGAGGCCTTCTCAGCAGATGGGGTATGGGTTGGGGGAAGAGGACTGAGGGGTGGGGGGGGGGGGAAGTGGGATTCAGGAACATCTATTCATGTTCTCATTTAAGAATCATGTGATATGTAACAGAGTCAATTATGTATCATATGATGAATTGTGTACACTTAACTGTTTATAAATGTGAATAAACAGATAATACATTATCATAGGTCAAATCAAAGTGTTGTCCATATCAAAAATGTTTTAAAATTATTTTCTTGCAATTAAAAATAACACTTATCTGGCTTGTAATAATCTTCCTGTCTGATAATGAAAAACCCGAAATAGATCCATGTTTCAAAGAGCTAGATTGGCATTAGGGGGTAGGGATGTGAATCGTGTCCTCGATCGTCTTAATGATCGATTTCGGCTGGGAGGGGGAGGGAATCGTATTGTTGCCGTTTGGGGGGGTAAAATATCGTGAAAAATCGTTAAAAATCGTGAAAAATCGAAAAATCGAAAAATCGAAAAACCGGCACATTAAAACCCCCTAAAACCCACCCCCGACCCTTTAAATTAAATCCCCCACCCTCCCGAACCCCCCCCCAAATAACTTAAATAACCTGCGGGTCCAGCGGCGGTCCGGAACGGCAGCGGTCCGGAACGGGCTCCTGCTCTGAATCTTGTCGTCTTCAGCCGGCGCCATTTTCCAAAATGGCGCCGAAAAATGGCGGCGGCCATAGACGAAAAAGATTGGACGGCAGGAGGTCCTTCTGGACCCCCGCTGGACTTTTGGCAAGTCTCGTGGGGGTCAGGAGGCCCCCCACAAGCTGGCCAAAAGTTCCTGGAGGTCCAGCGGGGGTCAGGGAGCGATTTCCCGCCGCGAATCGTTTTCGTACGGAAAATGGCGCCGGCCATACGCGTATGGCCGGCGCCATTTTCCGTATGGAAAATGGCGCCGGCAGGAGATCGACTGCAGGAGGTCGTTCAGCGAGGCGCCGGAACCCTCGCTGAACGACCTCCTGCAGTCGATCTCCTGCCGGCGCCATTTTCCGTACGAAAACGATTCGCGGCGGGAAATCGCTCCCTGACCCCCGCTGGACCTCCAGGAACTTTTGGCCAGCTTGTGGGGGGCCTCCTGACCCCACGAGACTTGCCAAAAGTCCAGCGGGGGTCCGGAAGGACCTCCTGCCGTCCAATCTTTTTCGTCTATGGCCGCCGCCATTTTTCGGCGCCATTTTGGAAAATGGCGCCGGCTGAAGACGACAAGATTCAGAGCAGGAGCCCATTCCGGACCGCTGCCGTTCCGGACCGCCGCTGGACCCGCAGGTTATTTAAGTTATTTGGGGGGGGTTCGGGAGGGTGGGGGATTTAATTTAAAGGGTCGGGGGTGGGTTTTAGGGGGTTTTAGTGTGCCGGCTCACGATTCTAACGATTTATCGTTATAAATCGTTAGAATCTGTATTGTATTGTGTTCCATAATGGTTTAAGACGATATTAAAATTATCGGACGATAATTTTAATCGTCCTAAAACGATTCACATCCCTATTAGGGGGGTCATGTATTGTGATCATGTTTCTTATCATTGCAGAAAATCCTCTTTAGAATTCAAGATGAACAAGTTGTACAATTGAAAGAACTGAACTTCAATATGGAAGAAATTGTTTAGTGTGTGTGTGTGTGTTTATATATATATATATATATATATATACACACACACACACACACACATACACACTATATTTAGCCACAGCACAAATTATTTTACACTGCTCACAAACCATTTTGACAGCATCTATGCTTCTTAATAGGTGCCAGCTTACAGGAACCGGAAGTATAGCTTTCAAAGGTGCTTAAATACCCACGCTTCATCACAACTTAAAAGGATTCTACTGGCATGGAGCAGGTTTCCAGAATCAGAAGCAAGATGAAAACCTCTGTGTGCTCCTTGTCCCTCTGGATGTTGACTTCAATGACTTTCCCCATCTTTTTCAGAAATCTGGAGTAAGAGAGGTCTTCTAGTTAGGAATGAATGCTCTGGCAGATCAGGTAAAGAGTCTGAAGGAATCTCCATAGGCCCTTCCTCTGACCTGAATGGTGGAGGGTCACTAACGATGACCCTGATGATGAAGATAATGATAGGGAATGGGAAAAAAATCTTGGTCACCTTGGAGGGAAGGTCTGCATCAATCATGCCCCACATGTCATCCTCTGACTGTTGGCTGAACTCTTTCACAGAGGGGGACAATTTGCCTGATGAGGTGGGCTTTCCATAGGCAGCAGTTCTGATAGGAGATCCCATGGCATACAAGTGGAAGAGTAACCTGAATTGTTACTCCAGTTATACCCCTTGTTAAATGTAAACCGATCCGATATGGTTATTTACTATGAAGGTCGGTATATAAAACTGTTAAATAAATAAATAAATAAATTCTCTATTGTGGAAATAAATCCCTCATTCTGGAAAGGCGAGGTTACAGGGAGCCCTCTATCAGTGGCAATCAGAAAAGTAAAGAAAGTATCCATTAGTTCTGTGAATTGGTCTACAGACTGCTGTGTCCTATTGGCTGAAGTTGGAAGAGATAATTTCCTCAGAGATCATCACCTTCAGAAGCCTGCACAGGACTCTGGGCAGTAACTTCATTCTACCTGCATTAGGGGTCACAAGGAGAACAAGGATATGATGAAGCAGATAAGGTCTGGTGTTTCCAAATGCAGTGAGATTGACCCGGGCTGAATGCTCCAAACAAACACCACTGATTGGATCCCTGGTGGGTCTAGGGTCCAGATAGAAGAGTTGAGATGGAGAAAAAGGCATCTTCAGAGCCAGGAAAAATGGAGGCAACTAAGAAGTGTCTCATCCCAGCCCCACCTATACTAGATTTATTTATTTAATTCTTTTTATATACCGACCTTCATGACAGGGGTCATATCAAATCGGTTTACATGAAACAAGGGGTAAACATAGATGCACTATGGGCCTTGATAACGCCTATTTTGCCACAGATGTCTGAACAAATGGTACCTAGTATGTCAAAGGTGCCAAAGACTCATGCGTTGATGGTGTTGTGGTCTCATGCAATGGCAGCACTGAGGATCTGTGCACTAGTAGCACTATGGATTTCTTCGCTGACAGCACTGATGGCTGTTGCTTTGATGGGGCTTCATCTGCACCAAAGGTGCCGACTGCACATTGGTGCTGAAGGACACTTCTTTTTCAGTACTGTCATGTAGAATGCCTGGTGCCTGGCTCATTTGCACCTTGCTTGACCCCAAATCTTTGGCGAATCCAGAATCTGGCATTGTAGGTGGAGAAGTCTTGCTCAAGGAACCTTTGCTTGACTCAGCACAGAAGGAGCCTGAAGAGTCCTTGCTCTGGGAAGAAGATTGGCTCTGCACTCATGTGCAGAGCTCTGCCATTTTCAAAGTTCAGTTCTACTGAGTTCTAGGGAACATCCAATTATAGTTGTAGCAATGTGCAGAGTCATGGTCAGGTCCCAGACACTTGTAGCAAATATTGTGGTCGTCAGTGTGGACATCTTGTGGGCACAGACAAAATCTTTGAAACCCCTAAGTATGCGAAGGAGGCGGACCTCACGCGTCACCTACATAGGAATTTAGACAGTGCTGGGGAGGAGCCGGCTGTCGTGGTACATGTGGGCACCAACGACATAGGAAAATGTGGGAGGGAAGTTCTGGAAGCCAAATTTAGGCTCTTAGGTAGAAAACTTAAATCCAGAACCTCCAGGGTAGCATTCTCTGAAATGCTCCCTGTTCCACGCACAGGTCACCAGAGGCAGGCAGAGCTCCGAACTGGGGAACCTTTTGGGGAAGGGGGGGTCTCTTCCAAAGGGATGGGCTCCACCTTAACCAGGGTGGAACCAGATTGCTGGCGCTAACCTTTAAAAAGGAGATTGTTCTAGTTTAAAAGCTGCTCTAAGGGGAAAGCCGACAGTCGCTCAGCCGTGCATGGTTCGGAGAGAGGTATCTTCAAAGGATACTAATGATGCATTAGAATTAGGGCATCACAACAGTGAGGTTCCAATAATAAGAAAAGTAGTCCAAGTGCCTGTAACTAAAAACTCACCTGAGCTAAAAAATTCTAACTTATCCCTATCAATTAAAAAGCAGAATGAAAATACAAACAAAAAACAAAATTAGAAATGTTCGTATGCTAATGCCAGAAGTCTAAGAAGTAAGATGGGAGAATTAGAATGTATAGTAGTGAATGATGACAGACTTAATTGGCATCTCAGAGACATGGTGGAAGGAGGACAACCAATGGGACAGTGCTATATTTATTTATTTATTTATTTAGGGGTTTTATTTATTTATTTATTTATTGGTTTTTATATACCACCGCTCATCAGAGATATCACGTCGGTGTACAGAGAACGAAAAATACGCAATTGCGTTGTACATAAAACAGTATGAAAACAACTGAGAAACTATACATTAAAACAGTTAAATGCATTAACAAAAAACAGGTTATAAAGATATATATAGATATATAAAGATAATATTATATGGATTAGTTGTAATAGTACAATTTATATACCGGCATTCATGATACAATCACATCATGCTGGTTTACAGAATTAACAGAGGGTGTAAACAAAAGAACGTAAACATTGCTTAAACATTATTAAACATATAGTTTAATAAACATTAAACTATACCGGGGTACAAACTATATCGCAATGACAGAGAGGAGCACCCGGGAGGCGGTGTGGTGCTTTATGTCCAGGATAGCATAGAGTCCAACAGGATAAACATCCTGCACGAGACTAAATGCACAATTGAATCTTTATGGGTAGAAATCCCTTGTGTGTCGGGGAAGACTATAGTGATAGGAGTATACTACCGTCCACCTGGTCAAGATGGTGAGACTGACAGTGAAATGCTAAGAGAAATTAGGGAAGCTAACCAAATAGTAGTGCGGTAATAATGGGAGACTTCAATTACCCCAATATTGACTGGGTAAATGTATCATCGGGACACACTAGAGAGATAAAGTTCCTGGATGGAATAAATGATAGCTTTATGGAGCAATTAATTCAGGAACCAACAAGAGAGGGAGCAATTTTAGATCTAATTCTTAGTGGAGAACAGGATTTGGTGAGAGAGGTAACGGTGGTGGGGCCGCTTGGCAATAGTGATCATAATATGATCAAATTTGATTTAATGACTGGAAGCGGTACACTAAGCAAATCCATGGCTCTCGTGCTAAACTTTCAAAAGGGAAACTTTGATAAAATGAGAAAAGTAGTTAGAAAAAAACTGAAAGGAGCAGCTACAAAAGTAAAAAGTATGCAAGAGGCATGGTCATTGTTAAAAAAACATACCATCCTAGAAGCACAATCCAGATGTATTCCACACATTAAGAAAGGTGGAAAGAAGGCAAAACAATTACCAGCATGGTTAAAAGGGGAGGTGAAAGAAGCTATTTTAGCCAAAAGATCTTCATTCAAAAATTGGAAGAAGGATCCAACAGAAGAAAATAGGATAATGCATAAACGTTGGCAAGTTAAATGTAAGACATTGATAAGACAGGCTAAGAGAGAATTTGAAAAGAAGTTGGCTGTAGAGGCAAAAACTCACAGTAAAAACTTTTTAAAATATATCCAAAGCAGAAAGCCTGTGAGGGAGTCAGTTGGACCGTTAGATGATCGAAGGGCTAAAGGGGCACTTAGAGAAGATAAGGCCATCGCGGAAAGATAAATGATTTCTTTTCTTCGGTGTTTACTGAAGAGGAAGTTGGGGAGGTACCCGTACTGGAAAAGGTTTTCATGGGTAATGATTCAGATGGACTGAACCAAATCACAGTGAACCTAGAAGATGTGGTAGACCTGATTGACAAACTTAAGAGTAGTAAATCACCTGGACCGGATGGTATACACCCCAGAGTTCTGAAGGAACTAAAAAATGAAATTTCAGACCTATTAGTAAAAATTGGTAACCTGTCACTAAAATCATCCATTGTACCTGAAAGCTGGAGGATAGCTAATGTAACCCCCATATTTAAAAAGGGCTCCAGGGGTGATCCGGGAAACTACAGACCGGTTAGCCTGAATTCAGTGCCAGGAAAAATAGTGGAAAGTATTCTAAACATCAAAATCACAGAACATATAGAAAGACATGGTTTAATGGAACAAAGCATGGCTTTACCCAAGGCAAGTCTTGCCTCACAAATCTGCTTCACTTTTTTGAAGGAGTTAATAAATATGTGGATAAAGGTGAACCGGTAGATGTAGTATACTTGGATTTTCAGAAGGAGTTTGACAAAGTTCCTCATGAGAGGCTTCTAGGAAAAGTAAAAAGTCATGGGATAGGTGGCGATGTCCTTCCGTGGATTACAAACTGGCTAAAAGACAGGAAACAGAGAGTAGGATTAAATGGACAATTTTCTCAGTGGAAGGGTGTGGGCAGTGGAGTGCCTCAGGGATCTGTATTGGGACCCTTACTTTTCAATATATTTATAAATGATCCGGAAAGAAATACGACAAGTGAGGTAATCAAACTTGCAGATGATACAAAATTGTTCAGAGTAGTTAAATCACAAGCAGATTGTGATAAATTGCAGGAAGATCTTGTGAGGCTGGAAAATTGGGTATCAAAATGGCAGATGAAATTTAATGTGGACAAGTGCAAGGTGATGCATATAGGGAAAAATAACCCATGCTATAGTTACACAATGTTAGGTTCCATATTAGGTGCTACTACCCAAGAAAGAGATCTAGGCGTCATAGTGGATAACACATTGAAATTGTCGGTTCAATGTGCTGCAGCAGTCAAAAAAGCAAACAGAATGTTGGGAATTATTAGAAAGGGAATGGTGAATAAAATGGAAAATGTCATAATGCCTCTGTATCGCTCCATGATGAGACCGCACCTTGAATATTGTGTACAATTCTGGTCGCCGCTGTTGCGGTCCCGGTCGCTAGGCTAGCGACCGGGTCCTTACCTCTCCGCCGCCTCCCCGGGCTCACCGCGATCCGCCGCTTCTGGGGCCTGTAGGGCCGCATGGCAGCGTCTCTCTCCACGTGGAGACGCTGCCAAAGGCCGACTCTGACTCCTCCCACTGCCAGGGAACGCGCGCGCGCGAGCAGGGGGCTCTTAAAGGTCCAGCACCCAGAAGTGCTGAACCGCCCCGTTCCTGACGTCAGACGCCGGCTGGCTATTTAAACCAGCGTCTGACTTCCTTGCTTTGCCTTTGCAACGTGGTCGCTCCTTGAGTGGTTAGTTGCCTTGCTTCCAGCTCTGGTTCCTGCTTGTTCCAGCCGTGCCTTGCTTCCAGCTCCGGTTCCTGCTTGGTCCAGCCGTGCCTTGCTTCCAGCTCCGGTTCTTGCTTGGTCGAGCCGTGCCTTGCTTCCAGTTCAGGTTCTGCTTGGTCCTGCCGTGCCTTGGTTCCAGCTCTGGTTCCTGCTTGTTCTGTACGTATCCTGACTCCAGCTCCGGCCTCACGATTCTCCTTGTCTTCAGCCTGCCACGACCCTCGGACTTCCTCACGATTCTCCTTGTCTTCAGCCTGCCACGACCCTCGGACTTCCTCACGATTCTCCTTGTCTTCAGCCAGCCACGATCCTTGGACTTCTTCACGATTCTCCTTGTCTTCAGCCAGCCACAGACCTCGGACTTATTCACGATTCTCCTAAGTCCCAGCGACTCGGACCCCTACGGGCTCCTCCTGGGGGGGGTCTCGGGTTTCCAGGGTGAAGACGTCACCAGTCCGCTCCAGCTGAGCTCCGCCTCCCGGCTGATTAACATCTGTGGACATTGTCCATCTCATCCGGCCCAAGGGTCCACTATTGACTTTCTTCACAACATAACAGCCGCATCTCAAAAAAAGATATAATAGCGATGGAGAAGGTACAGAGAAGGGCGACCAAAATGATAAAGGAATGGAACAGCTCCCCTATGAGGAAAGACTAAAGAGGTTAGGACTTTTCAGCTTGGAGAAGAGACGGCTGAGGGGGGATATGATAGAGATGTTTAAAATTATGAGAGGTCTAGAACGGGTAGATGTGAATCGGTTATTTACTCTTTCGGATAATAGAAAGACTAGGGGGCACTCCATGAAGTTAGCATGTGGCACATTTAAAACTAATCGGAGAAAGTTCTTTTTTACTCAACGCACAATTAAACTCTGGAATTTGTTGCCAGAGGATGTGGTTAGTGCAGTTAGTATAGCTGTGTTTAAAAAAGGATTGGATAAGTTCTTGTAGAAGTCCATTACCTGCTATTAAGTTCACAAAGGGGCGGATTTTAAAAAGCATTTACATGTGTAAATCTGGGTTTTACACATGTAAATGCACTTTACTCGAGTAAGTGGGCTTTTGAAAATTGCTACAATATATGCCATTGAATCGTCCATAGGATTTATTCGCATAAGTTCACTTTATGTGAGTAAATGGCTTTTGAAAATTGCTACAATAGTAGTTACATTTATGCGCGTAACTCCTTTGAAAATTACCCCCTTAGAGAATAGCCACTGCCATTAGCAATGGTAACATGGAATAGACTTAGTTTTTGGGTACTTGCCAGGTTCTTATGGCCTGGATTGGCCACTGTTGGAAACAGGATGCTGGGCTTGATGGACCCTTGGTCTGACCCAGTATGTAATGTTCTTATGTTCTAATGGTCTTCTTGGAACCAGCATTCTAGGAATTATTTTCTTTTTTTCCTTATTTATTTTTAAAATGCTTATATTCCACTTGTGTGACACAGGCATTGCAAGCGGATTACAATAAAAGCATTAAAATAGAGTATAATATCATAACAATGCAAATATACATAAATAAAATGCAATTCACGTTTACATAATTAAATTCCAATATTAAAGGAATCTATAAACAAAAAGTCCTTAAGTTTCTTCCTATACATTTTAATATCTTTGATGTTTTTAATTCATTTGGGAATGTATTCCAAAGTGTTGGACCAATTACAGATAATGCATGCTTCTTTTTTTTTTTTTAGCACTAAAAAGTTTCGTTTGAGAAGTTGCAGAGGAAGTGAGGCAAAAAGCAAATCAGCAATAAGAAGCCATTAAGGCAGATGGAAAGCCAGTAAGAGAAAGAGAGGGTACATGTTCATGTAGAAGCTCTGACAAAAAAAGACTGAGTGGTTCACAAGGCAGCACACATATGTGATCCCCTGAGCATGTGGCTGCCCTGTGCATGCTCAGTAGTAAAACTTTCCTAAGCTAGAGAGATGTGTCTGTTAGATTATGTCACCTACGTGCCATGGATAATTCAGGCCTGATTGTCTCTCCCCTTCCCCCTTTTCCCAGGTTTTTCTCTATCTTCTCCTCATTTTCTTCAGCTCCTTCTCAGTTCCTTGGGCACAGTACTATAGGCAGGTCAGCTGTATGGGAGATAGGGTGAGCACGTGCTCCTTGTCCTTGGCTGCTCTTTCCCCAAGAAGCCTAAGAGAGAAAGAAGAAGCAGCCCCAGAGAATAGGAGTGTGTGCTTAGTGTTTCAGCCTGCTGACACTAATACTGCTCTGACTGCCAGAGAGAAGGGGAAAGGAGGATCTTTTAAACAAGGTAATGTTTCATATAGCTTTTATCAAGGTGATGTCCAGGACTGGATTTCTTATTAGGTAGCAAAGGTAGCTGCCTAGGGCATCGAGCTTTAAAAAGAAAGCCCCATTTTCTGTTCCTGTAGCACTTTCTGAGTGGCAGTGTATAACATTTGGCCAGCCATGGGATGTCTCGCACCTTGCTGCACTTATCCCCGAATGCCACAACATGGCCAAGATGCCACCATGCCACTAGATCTCTACAGGAGTGTGTGAGCACAGCGCACCAACTCTTCAAGGTTCTGCAGTGGGAAACGGAACCGCCGGTGCTCAGTAATGATATCACGCAGTTAAATATTTAAACTCCAGCTATGCTCCAAAGGCTTGCCTCAGCAACAGGTCCTCCTGCCTTGCAGTGCATGTTACTTGCTGTGTCTATGCATTTCCTTAACTTGTCTTGCCTTGTTACCTTGCCTTGCACTGACTTGTCATCGCCTTGCCTTGCCTTGCCCTGTTTGTATCTTGGTCCCCAGAGCCATGCCTTTGTCTTGTCTGACTGTCTCTGCCTAACTCCTGGTTTTGACCCTTGCTATGGACTTGGCTACTCTAATAGACTGCTGCCTGCCCTGACCCCAGCTTGGACCAGGACACCGCTGCCTGCTCTGACCTTGGTCTGGATCCAGACACTGCTTACCTGCTGCCTACTCCAACCTTGGCTTAGATCTGGGTGTCGCTTGCCTGCTGCTTGCCCCCAACCTTGGCCTGGATCCGGACACTGTTTGCTCACTGCCTGCCCTGACCTCTGCCTGAGACGCAACTTCATCTGACTGCTCCTTACAGGAACCTAAGTCCTGCTGGCCCTTGGAATCCAAAGACTCAACCTGTGGGAAATGGGGCTAGTATAGGTGAAGCCCTAGATCCAGTCCTAGTAAGAGCAGTCCACAGTGGGCCTAATAGGTTCACTTGCTAGGCTGCTTCAATCATGCCACAGCCCAAGGACTCACTGATGCGCTTCCTGGCTGTGACTGGCCCATGGCCGGGTCCACTCATCCCCAACGCTGGGCCTCCAGAGCTGGCCCAACTTCCTTGGTGGCAGTGGGCAGCTGCCTCCGTGTCCATGCTCCTTCAGCGATCCCTGGACCCTCCAGCTCCACAGTGAGTTCCTTCAGGGCTGACCTGGCCTCCCTCCTTGCCACGTGGGGAGATGCTGCCACCACCTCTTCCTCAACCCATCAGCCTTAGGCACGTGTGTATCTCCCCGGGATTTAAGGGGGCCGTGGCGGGAAAGTCTCCGGTAGCTCCAGATGATGATGACAATCGGCTCCACTTGGCAACAGGTCTCCATGCTGTGTGCTTTGTTGCTGTTCCAGTTCCTGCTCCAGTACCTGCTCCTGTTCCAGTTCCTGCTCCAGTACCCACTCCTGTTTCAGTTCCCGCTCCTGCTTTACTTTAGATGGACCTCCTTGGCTTGACCCGGACTTAAACCTGACTACGAACCTTGCTGCCTGCCACTGACCTTCAGCCTGAACTCGACTCTGAACCTTGCTGCCTGACCCTGACCACACTCTTAACCACCTTTCCTTGAGCGCCTGCCTGGAACTGACCTCGGACCTCGTCTCACCTCCTGCTGGGACCTGTCATCACCCCTGCATTCCAGGATAGCGCTCTCTGACCTACTGTCTCGGGATCATCCACGCAGGGGGCCACCTAAGTCCAGCCTGCCCTGGTACCCAAGGGCTCAACCTGCAGGGAATGAAGACCGGTATTGATGAAGCTCAGTTGTCCTCCACTTCCCGCTTGGCCTCGTCTCCCGACAGTGGGGACCTGTGGGATTTTCCCCCTTTAAAGAGACAGGGGCTTGTGAGCCAGTAGTATTAGGATTGTGTCACTGGCCCGCCTCTGTGCCTGTAGGGTGATGGATAAGACGGGATGCCGCTGCTCTGGAAAGTACTTCCACTTCTTTCAGCCTCTGCATCTCTAACCTCAATAACGCCCCCCCCCCCAGCTTCTGTATCATTGGAAGGGAACCTATATCACCTCAACATGCTCAATCAGTAAATCTGGCTCTGTAGATGTCCTGTATTCTGGGAATATATCAGTGGCTACATGTAATGGTATTGCTGTAAATTAAAAAGCCTGTATGCATTAGAGATGTGAATCGTGTCCTCGATCGTCTTAACGATCGATTTCGGCTGGGAGGGGGAGGGAATCGTATTGTTGCCGTTTGGGTGTGTAAAGTATCGTGAAAATTGTTAAAATCGTGAGCCGGCACACTAAAACCCCCTAAAAACCCCACCCCCGACCCTTTAAATTAAATCCCCCAACCCCCCCCAACCCCCCCCCCAAATGCCTTAAATTACCTGGGGGTCCGTAGCCTTAAATTACCTCCGTAGCGGCGGTCCGTAGCTAAATCGGGGGAAGGGGGAGAGCAGGAAAAGCGGCACACTAAATCGTGTAGTCCTTCAGCCGGCGCCATTTTGCAAAATGGCCGCCGCAAAATGGCGGCGGCCATAGACCAAAACAATTCGACGCAGGAGGTCGTTCCGGACCCCCGCTGACTTTTGGCAAGTTCTTGTGGGGGTCAGGAGGCCCCCCCCAAGCTGGCCAAAAGTTCCTTGGGGGTCCAGCGGGGGTCCGGGAGCGCTTTCCTGCCGCGAATCGTTTTCCGTACGGAAAATGGTTGCCGGCAGGAGATCGGACTGCAGGAGGTCGTTCAGGTGGGGGTCCGGAACCCTCGCTGAACAGACCTCCTGCCAGTCGATCTCCTGCCGGCGCCATTTTCCGTACGGAAAACGATTCGCGGCAGGAAATCGCTCCCGGATCCCCGCTGGACCCCCAGGAACTTTTGGCCAGCTTGGGGGGGGCCTCCTGACCCCCACAAGACTTGCCAAAAGTCCAGCGGGGGTCCGGAACGACCTCCTGCGTCGAATCGTTTTGGTCTATGGCCGCCGCCATTTTGCGGCGGCCATTTTGCAAAATGGCGCCGGCTGAAGACTACACGATTTAGTGTGCCGCTTTTCCTGCTCTCCCCCTTCCCCCGATTTAGCTACGGACCGCCGCTACGGAGGTAATTTAGGCTACGGACCCCCAGGTAATTTAAGGCATTTGGGGGGGGGGGTTCGGGAGGGTGGGGGATTTAATTTAAAGGGTCGGGGGGGGGTTTTAGGGTGTTTTAGTGTGCCGGTTTTCCTGCCCTCCCCCTTCCCCCGATTTACGATTTTTTGACGATAAATCGGGGGAATTGGTATTGTATCGTGGCCCTAACGATTTTTGACAATTTAAAATATATCGGACGATACTTTAAATCGTCAAAAAATGATTCACATCCCTAGTATGCATCAATCCCCACAAGAGATAAACATATGCACACACACATACAGTATTACTATAATTAAAGTGTAACCTGGCAGGCAATTTGAGCTCCTTCCTCATAACTTGCACATATCATATTTTTCGTTATCGTCGATAGCCACATCTTACATAGCATCCAGTTCATCAGGACCATCTCTACCTTCTGTAATGCTGGGGAGCTTACAGGTTTTCCTGAAAATAAAACACATATTGTGTATTTACTGACACTGAGTAAAATCCCCAATCCTACAGCAATAATTACTGACCCTGAGTAACACCCCCCTTCCCCATCCTACTAGGGTTGCCAACTGGCTTCAGATTTTCAGGACAGGTTGATTCAATCCTGGTTTTACCCCATTGCATGCTGGGACTTATTCTGCTTTCCTGTTACTTTTGTTGTGATCCTGCCCGTGAGAAGCATGGGCAGGCTCTTACCTTCACAGCCAGTCAGGCTGCTGACGCTGCTTGCTTCCTCCCTGAATCAGCTGGGGCTGTCCCAGCAGCTGTTCCTGCCTTCTCCCAAAGTGCTGCTGCGATCCCGGGCCCTTGAGTCAGCAGGCCGTCTCTGCTGGTGCCTGCTACAGTCCGGGTCCTTGCCTGGCTGGGAAGCCGTCCCTGCCAGTGCCTGCAGCCTACTACAGTTCTCTACTCTGCCTGCAGTCTTACCTCTCCTCCTGGGGCTGCCTTCACGGCATGGAGCCGTTCCTGCAGTCAGCCCTTCTCCTGCTTCAGTCCTTGCAGCTCTCTGTTCTCTCTGCCGGTGCCTGCAGCCAGCCTTACCTCTCTCTGCTTCTGTCCTTGCAGCTGGGAGCTGCTTCACTGACCTGCCTTCACCCAGCTCCAGCCCAGGGCTGCTCCACTGCTTCCCTGGCCTTCCACGTGGCTGAGGACGCCACCAGCTTCCAGCTCTCCTCTCCAGCCTCCTAGGGCGCGAGCGCGTGCCTCTCTGCTCCTCTTCTAGGGCCAGCCAGGTGTGCCCCCTGCTGACCCCTCCCTGGGCGTTGTCCACCTCAGCCCTACTAAAGGGCTCAGCTTTCAGTCTGTCTTTGCCTTCGCAAGGAGTTGGTCACTCCTGAGATCCTTCGCTCCAGGAAGTCGTCCGTGTTCCAGCACTTCTGCAAGGTCCCGTGTTTCATGTTCTCTGTCGGAGCTCCTTGTCCAGTTGTTCCAGTCCTGATGTTCCTCTCCTGATGTTTCCAGCCCAGATGATGCAAACCTTGTTCCTGTATTCGCCTGAAAGCTAAGTACCTTGTTCTTGAATCTCCTGTAAGCTAGCACCTTGTTCCTGCATTGGTTAATGTCCTGGTACCTCGCGGCAAGCCATGTTGTGGTCCGTGACCAGCCCTCGGGGCGGGCTGAGTAGGGCGCTTCGTGATGCAAGCCATGTACCTCGTTTCTGAATCTCTGAGAAGTATTTACCTTGTTCCTGAATCTCCTGAAAGCTAGCACTTCGTTCCTGTATCTTCAAAATGTCCTGGTGCCTCGCGGCAAGCCATGTCATGGTCCGTGACCAGCCCCACGGGGCGGGGCTGAGTAGGGCGCTTCGTGATGCAAGCCATGCACCTCGTTTCCAAGTCTCTGAGTAGTCCTTGTTCCTGATCCTGTTACCTTGATGTCGGTGCCAGCTCCAGTTCCTGATCCCGTCCTACTTGTGCTGCCCTTCGTCTCTGTCTGGCTCCTGAGCCTTCTGGCCTGTTGGACCCTGGAGTGGCCAACAGGTGGGATTCGTCCCTGCGCTTTGGAGCTTCTGCCCTGCCAGCCGTCGGGGCTTCGGATGTCAGTATCCCAGCATCGGAGTTCGCGGCGCCTGGTTCTCTCTTGCATCATACCTCGTTCCTGACTCCACGTCTCTTTTTCCAGTACCACGTTCCTGAGTCTACGTCTGCACGTCCAGTACCACGTTCCTGAGTCTACGTCTGCACTTCCAGTACCATGTTCCTGAGTCTCGTCTGAATCTATGTTCCAGTCATCGCTGTCCTGGTCTCCATCCGGCCTGCCGCTTCGTGCCGTACCCAGCGGCAGGTCCGAAAGGGCTGGGAACGGTCGGAGGACTGTTCACAAGACCAACATTGCGTTGTTGGGTCTTCCGAAGCGTGCAGGTCCGGAGGAGGGCCTGTCTTCCATGTCACTCCAGCCCTGCTCCTGTCCAGCCCATGCTCGGGCATGCCACGCCTCCCGCAGCACCTCTTCAGAGCCCTCTGGGGTCGAGCCGTGGCCCAAGGACACACATCACCGAGGAGTGGGATCGCTCTCCTAGCGCTCCACAACAGATTGCGAAGGCCATGTGTCCGGCGTTCATGTCCTTGTGATGGGCCTGTGCCAAGTTCCGGATTTTCTTTGCCAAAGGAATTTTTTTTTTAAGGAAAAAACTTTAGTCCCAGTTTTTTCGCTGTGTTTACCGACCTGCTGGAGGCGCCAGCTTATTTGAACTTTTGGTTTCTCACACCGCTAGAGGCCTAGCACCTGTTTTCACCAAGTGCCTTCTTGAGACTTTTGCTTAGCCTGGGTACACTTGCTGTACGACCTGCAGGAGGCGCCTGCACCCAGGTTCACCACCATCTTCCACGCTGCAGCACCTGGTTCCTGTGTTGCATGACCACCTTGTCCAGAATTTTTTATTTTTTCCCTCCGAGAATGCTTGTTCACCAGCAAGAGGTACCTGCGCAGAAGAGCGTACTCTGCTGAAATTCCTGCGCATCTCGCTCACTGGGTTCACTATGCTTACAAGTGATGCCTACTACATGCCAGCTTGTGGTACACCTCTCCAGACTACCTGCAGGAGGCGCCTGCACCCCATCTGTGGTCATCTGTCCAATGGGGCCTGGTGTGTCTGCCATCTCTTCCAGCTGAACCAGCAGATGTCTTCGCTCTTCCCGCTCAGCCTCTACAGTACTTCTGTTACCACATGCTTGTCTCGCTCACCACCCCGAGCACCAGTCCAGTTCCATGTTACAGCCTCTTCTGGGATCCGCTGCAAGCTTCACCATCCAAGCAAAGGTACTGGTCCAAGTGTGCCTTTCCAAGTAACCTACTACCAGCTTGCTCTCAAGCCATCCTGCAGATGTCCATCTCACCACCAGTCTAGAACCACTCGAGTGTGAGTGTCAGTTAACCAAGCAACACCAAGATTCTGCCCAATCTTAGGGCTCACTCCTAGATGGGAGTTACTGAACTTTTGTTTCTTTGATCCTTGCACTGCTCAAACCCTGATTCTCACCTCCAGTTACTTGAGCGGCCAGTTCTACCCACCTGAGAATCAGCAATGTCTTCACTAAGGAGTCCAGTTACCAATCGAAGAACTTCAGCCTACATGCTTTGCCAAGCTTGAATCCAGCTGTGACCGCCAGCATTGACTAGCAGTCCACCTGCTTTCTTGTACCAACACCTAGCAGGAGCTCACACTTGCACTTACTGCCCATCTTCCTGAGACTGCAACATTATTTGGTCACCAATCAAAGGACTTTATCCAAAGTTCTTAGTCAAGTATAATTCTGTCCGTGACCACCAGTAGTGCATGTCTTCAACCTGTCATCTTAAACTATTGGTTGGCATCCAACATCAAGTGCCCTACCATACTTCGAAGTCAACTTAAATCTACTGTGAGTCACCTTCCAGTCTCCAGTGCTACCAAAGTCTACTCCTCGATGCATTCAAGCGGCTAGCAGGTCTGCCAAGTCATCCAGTCATCAAGTCCCTACCCATATCTTCTTGTCCAACTTGGGGACGTCTGCCATCATGTTGAGACTTCTACACCTCTACTCGCCGTAGCTCTAGCAGCTACCTTGACTCCTTGCATCCATCGTGAGTCACTGAACTGCCAAGTTCCTGGAATCATCTACTCAAACTGCTAACCTTCACCTAGTACTCCAGCCTGCACCACAGCTTCAGTCTTAAGTCTGAGGACCTCCATTCAAGTAGAGTCTTGGAAGGAGTCCTGCCTCTGCCTTGATCCTAGAACCAAGATGCCATCTTGTGGTTCTGTACCCTACACCCTGCCTGATCTACGCCTTCAGCATTCCGTGTTCTATGTTTTGTCTTGCCTGGACGTTGACCACTTCTGCCTTGTCTTCTGCTTCTGTATCCTTCTCGCTACAGTTACTCGCCAAGAAATACCAGCTCGTCCTTGGATCCTCGCTTGCCCTCGACAGTATGGACTACCGCCTTCTTCTCAAGCTGTTGGACAAGAGCTTGAGGGGGGGCTTTGAGGAGGGGGTACTGTTGTGATCCTGCCCGTGAGAAGCATGGGCAGGCTCTTACCTTCACAGCCAGTCGGGCTGCTGACGCTGCTTGCTTCCTCCCTGAATCAGCTGGGGCTGTCCGCGCAGCTGTTCCTGCCTTCTCCCGACGTGCTGCTGCGATCCCGGGCCCTTGAGTCAGCAGGCCGTCTCTGCTGGTGCCTGCTACAGTCCGGGTCCTTGCCTGGCTGGGAAGCCGTCCCTGCCAGTGCCTGCAGCCTACTACAGTTCTCTACTCTGCCTGCAGTCTTACCTCTCCTCCTGGGGCTGCCTTCACGGCATGGAGCCGTTCCTGCAGTCAGCCCTTCTCCTGCTTCAGTCCTTGCAGCTCTCTGTTCTCTCTGCCGGTGCCTGCAGCCAGCCTTACCTCTCTCTGCTTCTGTCCTTGCAGCTGGGAGCTGCTTCACTGACCTGCCTTCACCCAGCTCCAGCCCAGGGCTGCTCCACTGCTTCCCTGGCCTTCCATGTGGCTGAGGACGCCACCAGCTTCCAGCTCTCCTCTCCAGCCTCCTAGGGCGCGAGCGCATGCCTCTCTGCTCCTCTTCTAGGGCCAGCCAGGTGTGGCCCCCTGCTGACCCCTCCCTGGGCGTTGTCCACCTCAGCCCTACTAAAGGGCTCAGATTTCAGTCTGTCTTTGCCTTCGCAAGGAGTTGGTCACTCCTGACATCCTTCGCTCCAGGAAGTCATCCGTGTTCCAGCACTTCTGCAAGGTCCCGTGTTTCATGTTCTCTGTCGGAGCTCCTTGTCCAGTTGTTCCAGTCCTGATGTTCCTCTCCTGATGTTTCCAGCCCAGATGATGCAAACCTTGTTCTGTATTCGCCTGAAAGCTAAGTACTTGTTCTTGAATCTCCTGTAAGCTAGCACCTTGTTCCTGCATTGGTTAATGTCCCTGTACCCTCGCGGCAAGCCATGTTGTGGTCCGTGACCAGCCCTCGGGGTGGGCTGAGTGGGCGCTTCGTGATGCAAGCCATGTAAACCCTCGTTTTCTGAATCTCTGATAAGTATTTACCTTGTTCCTGAATCTCCTGAAAGCTAGCACTTTCGTTCCTGTATCTTTCAAAATGTCCGGTTGCCTCGCGGCAAGCCATGTCGTGGTCCGTGACCAGCCCCACGGGGCGGGGCTGAGTAGGCCGCTTCGTGATGCAAGCCATGCACCTCGTTTCCAAGTCTCTGAGTAGTCCTTGTTCCTGATCCTGTTACCTTGATGTCGGTGGGCCAGCCTCCAGTTCCTGATCCGTCCTACTGGTGCTGCCCTTCGTCTCTGTCCTGTGCTCCTGAGCCTTCTGGCCTGTTGGGCCCTGGAGTGGCCAACAGGTGGGATTCGTCCCTGCGCTTTGGAGCTTCTGCCCTGCCAGCCGTCGGGGCTTCGGATGTCAGTATCCCAGCATCGGAGTTCGCGGTGCCTGGTTCTCTCCTGCATCATACCTCGTTCCTGACTCCACGTCTCTTCGTCCAGTACCACGTTCCTGAGTCTACGTCTGCACGTCCAGTACCACGTTCCTGAGTCTACGTCTGCACTTCCAGTACCATGTTCCTGAGTCTCGTCTGAATCTATGTTCCAGTCATCGCTGTCCTGGCCTCCATCCGGCCTGCCGCTTCGTGCCGTACCCAGCGGCAGGTCTGAAAGGGCTGGGAACGGTCGGAGGACTGTTCTCAAGACCAACATTGCGTTGTTGGGTCTTCCGAAGCGTGCAGGTCCGGAGGAGGGCCTGTCTTCCATGTCACTCCAGCCCTGCTCCCGTCCAGCCCATGCTCGGGCATGCCACGCCTCCCGCGGCACCTCTTCAGAGCCCTCTGGGGTCGAGCCGTGGCCCAAGGACACACATCACCCAGGAGTGGGATCGCTCTCCTAGCGCTCCACAACAACTTTCCCTAAGAAAAGCAAGACTACAAGTATCTGCATGCAGGAAAGTAAAACCAGAACTCGATCAACCTACCCTGAAAATCTGGAGCCAGTTGACACCCTATATCCAACACATACTGTACATTTATGGACCCTGAGTAACATCCCTTCCCTCATCTTAAATATAATTTATATTTACTGACCCTAATACCCCTTCCCCCATCCAATACATATTGATGTCCACATTCAGAAACATTTAGATAGATAATTCAAAAGTTATAAGAACATAAGAAATTGCCATGCTGAGTCAGACTAAGGGTCCATCAAGCCCAGCATCCTGTTTCCAACAGAGGCCAAACCAGGCCACAAGAACCTGGCAATTATCCAAACACTAAGAAGATCCCATGCTACTGATGCACTTAATTGGCTACAATTTAACCAGCTGATTAATTTAGAAGCTTTCTGGGAGGGGTAACTGCAATGAATTCAGTTAGCTGGCTAGCTAAATTATCCAGTTAACTCTGATATTCAAAGTTAGCTAACTTACCCCATCAAGGGGTGTTACTAATGCATTGATGAGAGACAGAGAGACTATCTACAAGCCCCTCATAGTAGGGAAGTATTTATATATCTATAGGAGGGCCACCTAATAGGTCGAGGTCAGGTGTTAGGGTTTAGGGGTCAGTTTTGCATGTAGAGTGAGACATACGAACAGCACAGTACACCTCTCTCTCTCTCTCTCTCTCTCTCTCTCTCTCACTCTCTCTCCTTAGCACAGAATGTGAAAAATAGGGATTATTGCACAATGCATTATGTTTGCCATGTGACATTACTGATGCAAAGTGGTAACTCAAAAATTTCCATAACACACCCCTTTTTCTTATTTCTCTCTCTCTCAATAAATTGTGTTATGGACATGTCACATCCCTCAAACATTTGCATTATGCCATGCATTACTATACTTTGCACATGTATTAACACAATGATGGGGTTAGCCTGTTAAGTCTAATCAGGCCAAATTGCTGTCCTAAAGTTAGCCAACTAATGTTAAGATAGTCAGCTATATTCAATATTATGGCTGCACTATTGAACATACCTCCAAAGTAATCTACATAAGTTTATCCTGCTAACTTTGCTTTTCAGACAGTAAGTGAATATAGACGCTGTATATTTACTGACCCTGAGTAACACCCCCTCCCCCATCCTAGACATATTCAGGCCGATGCAATATTGGTGCTCGTTAAAACGGGCACTCATGATTAAGCACCATTTCTCTTAATGCGCGCTGATCCACCTTTCCAGGGCACCCAATTTAATATTTAATTGGCTGCCATGGTAAAAAGGAGGCATTAGGGAAAGTTTTGTTTCCCTAGCACCTTCTCGGTATTGGGCGCCCAGGAGAGGTGGCTGTCAGTGGGTTAGGAAACAGACGCTCAATTTTACGAATGACCGTTTTCCTAACCTGTGCACAGATCATACAAGAGACTAAATGCCCAGTAGAATCTATATGGGTAGAAATCCCATGTGTGTTGGGTAAGAGTATAGTGATAGGAGTATACTACCGTCCACCTGGACAAAATGGTCAGACATATGATGAAATGCTAAGAGAAATCAGGGAAGCAAACCAATTTGGCAGTGCAATAATAATGGGAGATTTCAATTACCCCAATATTTATTTATTTATTTATTTATTGTTTTTGTTATACCGAGTTTCATGATAGGCATCACATCAACCCGGTTTACAAATAACAAGGAGTGTAAAGCATAACGTAACGTAAAAAACAATATTTTCAATAAGAACCTTGAACTTTAAATACAGTGAATCAGAAAAAGGGAGAGGGAAAGTTACAAAAAACAAGGAAAATAAACTTGGGATGGAAGGGGAGAAATTGAACAGCACAATATTTACATTTCAGCCTATTGATACATTAGAATAGCAAGTGAAAAAATAAGACTATGAAACGGTACATAGGTAATCAAATGAATAAATATGACACAGTTGTGAATGGTAATAGTATGATAAATATTCAGCAGGAATTAGTGAGAGAGGGTTTGAGGTTGGTTGATTCGTGTTTACATTCCATTATTGCATACGAGTTAGTGCTAGTGAGAGGAGGTTTTATTCAAGGCTTGGAAATGCTTTTTTTTCAATATTGACTGGGTAAATGTAACATCAGGACTTGCTAGAGATATAAAGTTCCTGGATGTAATAAATGATTGTTTCATGGAGCAATTGGTTCAGGAACAACAAGAGAGGGAGCTATTTTAGATTTAATTCTTAGTGGAACACAGGATTTGGTGAGAGAGGTAACGGTGGTGGGGCCACTTGGCAACAGTGATCATAACATGATCAAATTTAAACTAATAACTGGAAGGGGGACAATAAGTAAATCTGCAGCTCTAACACTAAACTTTCAAAAGGGAAACTTTGATAAAATGAGGAAAATAGCCAGAAAAAAACTGAAAGGTGCAGCTGCAAAGGTTAAAAGTGTTCAACAGGTTTGGACATTGTTTAAAAATACAATCCTAGAGGCACAGTCCATATGTATTCCATGCATTAAGAAAGGTGGAAGGAAGGCAAAACGATTACTGTCATGGTTAAAAGGTGAGGTGAAAGAGGTTATTTTAGCCAAAAAATCATCCTTCAAAAATTGGAAGAAGGATCCATCTGAAGAAAATAGGATAAAACATAAACATTGTCAAGTTAAGTGTAAAACATTGATAAAACAAGTGAAGAGAGAATTTGAAATGAAGTTGGACATAGAGGCAAAAACTCATAATAAAAACTTTTTAAAATATATCCAAAACAAGAAACCTGTGAGGGAGTCGGTTGGACCATTAGATGACAGAGGGGTTAAAGGGGCTCTTAGGGAAGATACAGCCATTGCAGAAAGACTAAATTAATTCTTTGCTTCCGTGTTTACTAATGAGGATGTTGGGGAGATACCAGTTCCGGAGTTGGTTTTCAGGGGTGATGAGTCAGACGAACTGAATGAAATCACTGTCAACTTGGAAGATGTAGTAGGCCAGATTGACAAACTAAAGAGTAGCAAGTCACCTGGACCAGATGGTATGCATCCTAGGGTACTAAAGGAACTCAAAAATGAAATTTCTGACCTATTAGTTAAAATTTGTAACCTATCATTAAAATCATCCATTGTACCTGAAGACTGGAGGGTGGCCAATGTAACTCCAATATTTAAAAAAGGCTCCAGGGGTGATCCGGGTAACTATAGACCAGTAAGCCTAAGTTCAGTGCCGAGAAAAATAGTGGAAACTATCCTCAAGATCAAAATTGTAGAGCATATAGAAAGACATGATTTAATGGAACACAGTCAACATGGATTTACCCAAGGGAAGTCTTGCCTAACAAACCTGCTTCATTTTTTTGAAGGGGTTAATAAACATGTGGATAAAGGTGAACCGGTAGATGTAGTGTATTTGGATTTTCAGAAGGCGTTTGACAAAGTCCCTTATGAGAGGCTTCTACGAAAACTAAAAAGTCATGGGATAGGAGGCGATGTCCTTTTGTGGATTACAAACTGGTTAAAAGATAGGAAACACAGAGTAGGATTAAATGGTCAATTTTCTCAGTGGAAAAGGGTAAACAGTGGAGTGCCTCAGGGATCTGTACTTGGACAGGTGCTTTTCAATATATTTATTTATTTATTTATTTTTGGTTTTTATATACCGGAAGTTCCTGTATACAATACATATCACTCCGGTTCACATTTAACAGAGATAACTATCGCCGGGGAGGCGGTTTACAAGGAACATATCGTATATAATAAACGGATAATCTAAAATAAAGTACAATCAATTATGAAACAACTAAGATCAACTTAGAACACAACTTGGAACATATAACTGAAGTAATATAAGCAATATGGACATTACATTATTGTTGTAATGTCCATAATGTCCAGGAAGGAAAAGATGTGTTCATTCCGTCATCGTGAGTATAAGAACCGTGCAGATTCAGACATCTTTATTGGCATGTCAATTTTAAATGATGCAACATAATAGCATGATTAAAAGTGTAGAAAAGAAGGGAAAACAATTACAAAATGGTAAGGTACAGTTCACAGAAAGTACAGTATGAGGGCAATAGCTCAGGGTTTGGTACAGGTGGGTGTTTTCCCCAATCGCATTTCATTTCTAGCCTGGAGGAGCACCGGTTCACCCCAGACTCACTGCTCCCGAGCCCGCTGCTCTCAGAGCATCTTCTGCGCTCCCACTCCTTCACAAACGCCTCCAGGCTTCCCTCTCCAGCCGGCCTCAGTCGGTTGCCCCAGCCCATCATTGGCGTAGTACAGTAATGAAATAAAATACTATTATCCGAGATACAGCAGCGTCGGACTCTGATATATATCAAATCAAATCTGATATATATCAAATCTGATATATATCAAAAAATTGATATATATCAAATCATTGATATATATCAATGATTTGGAAAGGAATACGACGAGTGACGTTATCAAATTTGCGGATGATACAAAATTATTCAGAGTAGTTAAATTACAAGCAGACTGTGATACATTACAGGAGGACCTTGCAAGACTGGAAGATTGGGCATCCAAATGGCAGATGAAATTTAATGTGGACAAGTGCAAGGTGTTGCATATAGGGAAAAAGAACCCTTGCTGTAGTTACACGATGTTAGGTTCCATATTAGGAGCTACCACCCAAGAAAGAGATCTAGGCGTCATAGTAGATTGTACATTGAAATCGTCGGCTCAGTGTGCTGCAGCAGTCAAAAAAGCAAATAGAATGTTAGGAATTATTAGGAAGGGAATGGTTAATAAAACGGAAAATGTCATAATGCCTCTATATCGCTCCTTGGTGAGACCACACCTTGAATACTGTGTACAATTCTGGTCGCCGTATCTCAAAAAAGATATAATTGCAATAGAGAAGGTACAAAGAAGGGCAACCAAAATGATAAAGGGTATGGAACAGCTCCCCTATGAGGAAAGGCTGAAGAGGTTAGGGCTTTTCAGCTTGGAGAAGAGACGGCTGAGGGGGGATATAATAGAGGTCTTTAAGATCATGAGAGGTCTTGAACGAGTAGATGTGACTCGGTTATTTACACTTTCGAATAATAGAAGGACTAGGGGGCATTCCATGAAGTTAGCAAGTAGCAGATTTAAGACTAATCGGAGAAAGTTCTTTTTCACTCAACGCACAATAAAGCTCTGGAATTTGTTGCCAGAGGATGTGGTTAGTGCAGTTAGTGTAGCTGGGTTCAAAAAAGGTTTGGATAAGTTCTTGGAAGAGAAGTCCATTAACTGCTATTAATCAAGTTTACTTAGGGAATAGCCACTGCTATTAATTGCATCAGTAGCATAGGATCTTCTAGGTGTTTGGGTAATTGCCAGGTTCTTGTGGCCTGGTTTGGCCTCTGTTGGAAACAGGATGCTGGGCTTGATGGACCCTTGGTCTGACCCAGCATGGCAATTTCTTACGTTCTTATGTTAGAATGTTAGCAATTATTAGGAAGGGAATGGTTAATAGAATGGAAAATGTCATAATGCCTCTGTATCGCTCCATGGTGAGACCACACCTTGAATACTGTGTACAATTCTGGTCGCCACATCTCAAAAAAGATATAGTTGCAATGGAGAAGGTACAGAGAAGGGCAACCAAAATGATAAAGGGGATGGAACAGCTCGTGTCTGGCTTAGCACCAGAAATCTACAGCTACATATCTCATCCAGAAGACTAGCTCCGAAATTCTGTGGGCCTTTTCGAGTCGCTGAACGAGTGGAAGCAGTCTCATACAGTCTGCGCCTACCCTCCTCCATGTGCATTCATGACGTGTTCCATGTGTCATTGCTGAAGCCTCTTGTCTTATCCAGGTACCACTCCCGGGCTCCTGAACCATCGGATCCTTCAGTACCGGACGAGGTCACGTATCAAGTGCGTGAAGTTCTGGATATCCGGTTTCATCAACGCCGATGGGAATACTTGCTAGCCTGGGAGGGTTGCGGACCCGAGGATAATTATTTATTATTATTATTATTTATTTCTTTTGTATACCGACATTCGATCGAGATATCACATCGGTTTCCAGATAACAGGTTGAATAGAGCCGGAACTGCCCTATTTTTACATTGTAACAAGATAACAGTTGATTAAACAATTAATATAAGGAACATTGTAACATATGGATAAAATTAAAATTAAATATTAAAAGTGGGTATATAGAGGTGGCATATAGCCTATATACAATATGTACAATATGACTTGGTTACGAGTAGGGTGGGGGACAGGGAAAAAGGGAGGATAGAGAGGGGGAGGAGGGGTTATGAGTTCGTGCAGGGTAGAAGTTATGCGGTAAGGCTTTCAAGAGCATTTATTTTGGGATGTTGGGGTTCAGGAGGGAATGCTTTCAAGAACAGCCATGTTTTGAGCTGTTTTTTAAAGACTTGCGGTGAGGGTTCGTTTCTGAGCTGAGGGGGGAGGGAGTTCCACAGGGTAGGGCCAGCTATTGTAATGGCTCGTTTGCGTGTTGTATTGAGGTGAGCATTTTTAAGAGTTGGGATGGAGAGGAGACCTGAGTTGGAGGATCTGAGATTTCTTTGTGTGATATATGGTTGGATGGTGTTGTTTAGCCAGACCATTCTGTTGTTGTTTATTTTTTTGTGAAGAAGGGTGAGGGTTTTATACTGGATTCTTTGTGTGATGGGCAGCCAGTGGAGGTCTTTGAGAGTAGGTGTGATGTGGGAGGATTTTCTGTGATTGGTGATAATTCTGGCAGCGGCGTTTTGTAGTACTTGGAGGGGCTTGATGTGGATTTCAGGAAGTCCAAGGAGGAGGGAGTTGCAGTAGTCGAGTTTTGAGAAAATAATTGATTGCAGTACTGTTCGGAAATCATGTGGTTGGAGGAGAGGTTTGAGTTTTTTAAGTGTTTGAAGTTTGAAAAATCCATCTTTGATTATATTGGAGATGTGTCGTTTAAAGTTGAGTTGGCTGTCGATGGTTACTCCTAGGTTTTTTGTGGATGGTGTGAATGAGGTTCTTGATAAGTTTGGCATCCCAGTGTTGTTTGCGCTTCCTGGGTTGTTTGAGGGGGTGCTCTCGAGGGGGGAAGAGGGACGGTCGTCCTGGATGTGAATGATTTCTGTTTTGGCTTGGTTGAGGCAGAGTGATAGTTGTGATAGCAGTTGAGATAAATTTGAACTGAGTTTGTTCCATCTTTCCATGGTGAGTTCAATGGATTTGGTGATGGGGAGTAGAATTTGAATGTCGTCTGCATAAACGAAGTAGGTGAGGTTGGCATCAGAGAGGTATTTGCATAGTGGGAGGAGGTAGATGTTGAAGAGGGTCGAGGATAGAGAAGAACCTTGAGGGACGCCATGGGTGAGGGGTATTTGGGAGGATTCAGAAGAGTTTGTCTTGACAATGAAGGATCTGTTAGAGAGGTATGATTTGAACCAGTTGAGTGTAGTGTCTTGCAGACCAATCTCTTTAAGTCTGGTGAGGAGAATTCTGTGGTTGATGGTGTCAAATGCGGCTGATATATCGAGGAGGATCAGTAGGAATGTCTTGCCACTGTCTCGGCCTCTGAGGATGGTGTCGGTGAGGGAGAGGAGGAGAGTTTCTGTGCTGTAGAATTTTCTGAAGCCGTGCTGTGTTGGATGGAGAAAATTGTGGGCGTCGAGGTGGTCTGTGAGTTGATTGTTGACAGTTTTCTCGATGATTTTTGCTAGGAATGGGAGGTTGGAGACTGGTCTGTAGTTTGCAGGATCAGATTTGTCGAGTTGCGGTTTTTTGATGATTGGTTTTAGGGATGTGAATCGTGTCCTCGATCGTCTTAACGATCGATTTCGGCTGGGAGGGGGAGGGAATCGTATTGTTGCCGTTTGGGGGGGTAAAATATCGTGAAAAATCGTGAAAAATCGTGAAAAATCTAAAAATCTAAAAATCGCAAAACCGGCACATTAAAACCCCCTAAAACCCACCCCCGACCCTTTAAATTAAATCCCCCACCCTCCTGAACCCCCCCCAAATGAGTTAAATAACCTGCGGGTCCAGCGGCGGTCCGGAACGGCAGCGGTCCGGAACGGGCTCCTGCTCCTGAATCTTGTTGTCTTCAGCCGGCGCCATTTTCCAAAATGGCGCCGAAAAATGGCGGCGGCCATAGACGAACACGATTGGACGGCAGGAGGTCCTTCCGGACCCCCGCTGGACTTTTGGCAAGTCTCGTGGGGGTCAGGAGGCCCCCCACAAGCTGGCCAAAAGTTCCTGGAGGTCCAGCGGGGGTCAGGGAGCGATTTCCCGCCGCAAATCGTTTTCGTACGGAAAATGGTGCCGGCAGGAGATCGACTGCAGGAGGTTGTTCAGCGAGGCGCCGGAACCCTCGCTGAACGACCTCCTGCAGTCGATCTCCTGCCGGCGCCATTTTCCGTACGAAAACGATTCGCGGCGGGAAATCGCTCCCTGACCCCCGCTGGACCTCCAGGAACTTTTGGCCAGCTTGTGGGGGGCCTCCTGACCCCCACGAGACTTGCCAAAAGTCCAGCGGGGGTCCGGAAGGACCTCCTGCCGTCCAATCGTGTTCGTCTATGGCCGCCGCCATTTTTCGGCGCCATTTTGGAAAATGGCGCCGGCTGAAGACAACAAGATTCAGGAGCAGGAGCCCGTTCCGGACCGCTGCCGTTCCGGACCGCCGCTGGACCCGCAGGTTATTTAACTCATTTGGGGGGGGTTCGGGAGGGTGGGGGATTTAATTTAAAGGGTCGGGGGTGGGTTTTAGGGGGTTTTAGTGTGCTGGCTCACGATTCTAACGATTTATAACGATAAATCGTTAGAATCTCTATTGTATTGTGTTCCATAACGGTTTAAGACGATATTAAAATTATCGGACGATAATTTTAATCGTCCTAAAACGATTCACATCCCTAATTGGTTTGATGATGGCGTTTTTGAGTTTGTCTGGGAAGATTCCTTGTTCGAGGGATAGGTTGATGATTTGGGTTATAGGTTTGGCAATAATCTCTTTAATGAGTTTTAGTGTTTTGATGGGGATGGAGTCTACGGGGTGGGATGCTGGTTTGGTTTTTTTGATGAAGGGTTCAATTTCTGTAGATGCAACAGGCGTGAATTGGGTCCAAATGTGGATGGGTGGAGGGATGTTTGTTGAGTCGTTGTGGGATTGGGGAATCTTGGCAATGATGTTGTCGACTTTGTCCTTGAAGAATTGAGCTAGTTTGTCACTGGAACCGGTTCCCAAGTTTGTCACTTGGGAACCGGCCCGTAATATCCTCGACAAGGACTTATTACGGCAGTTCCATTTGGACCACCCAAGTAAACCCAGACCGGTTAAGAGGGGGCATAAGAGGGGGGGGGGTACTGATGCGGTTCTGGCTGCGAGTACCGTGGCCAGGCCCTTACCTCCGGACCTGCTCCCATTTCCAGAGGCCTGGTTTGCGGCCTGTTTGGTGGCATCCCCGCTGGGGCTGCGCCACTGCGAGGTCTCCCATGGACGCCCGGCTCCTAGGCGCGCACACGCGCCACTTGGGTGCTTTTCTAGGCCGATTCCCGCCGGTGGTGACTCCGCCCAACTCCTGACGTCAGACACCGCGGTCTTGATAAGCCGGCCTCAGCCATCCAGTCTTTGCCTTGCAACGGGTTAGCTCTCTGGTTTCCTGTTGCGCTGTGCCCTGGAGTGACTTGCCTTGCTTCGTCGCTCCATTCCTGCTACAGTACCTGCCTGGTTCCTGCCTGCTTGCTACAGTACCTGCTTGGTTCCTGCCTGCTTGCTACAGTGCCTGCTTGGTCCCTGCTTGCCTGCTACAGTGCCTACCTGCTTCCAGTACCCGAGTCTTGCTACAGTTCTTGCCTGGTTCCAGTAACCGAGCCCAGTTACAGTATTGCTGCTGTCCTAGTCTGGTTCCAGTTACTTGTCCTGATCCACAACCCGCCTACGTCCCAGCGGTTGGGCTCCTACGGGCTCCTCCCGGGAGGAGCTTACTTAAAACACCAACAGAAAAAGAAGCATTAATCAGCCTTGAGAGAAACTTATTTATGTCATATCAAAGAGCCTTTATGGCAACAGTTGGACAAGGATTGGAGCGACAAATAGTTGTTCAACCTCCTCTGAGGTCATGGAAAAAACTATTCCCATCCTTCCGAGTCAGTTAACAGGAAGCATTTTAGCATGTCTCACAGGGACATGCTAAAATGGTTACATTTCTAGATGCCAAAAATGACTTCTTAATGGAGCAGCTGGTCCTGAACTGATGAGGGGGCAGCTACTTTAAATCTAATCCTGAGTGAAATGCATGATCTGGGGAAAGGGGTTACTGTGCAATCAAATTTGACATAATCACTGGAGGGAATACATAAGAACATAAGAAATTGCCATACTGGGTCAGACAAAGGGTCCGTCAAGCCCAGCATCCTGTTTCCAACAATGGCCAATCCAGGCTACAAATACCTGGCAAGTACCCAAAAACGAAGTATATCCCATGCTACTGATGCTAATAATAGCAGTGGCTATTTTCTAAGTCAACTTAATTAATAGCAGGTAATGAACTTCTCCTCCAAGAACTTAACCATACCTTTTTAACACCCAACTACACTAACTGCACTAACCAAATCCTATAGCAACAAATTCCAGAGCTTAATTGTACATTGAGTGAAAAAGAATTTTCTCCAATTCGTTTTAAATGTGCTACTTGCTAACTTCATGGAATGCCCCCTAGTCCTTCTATTATCCGAAAGAGTAAATAACAGATTCACATCTACCCGTTTTAGACCTCTCATGATTTTAAAGACCTCTATGATATCCCCCTCAGCTGTCTCTTCTCCAAGCTGAACAGCTCTAACCTCTTTAGCCTTTTCTCATAGGGGAGCTGTACCATCCCCTTTATCATTCTGGTTGTCCTCTCCACCTTCTCCAGTGCAACTATATGTTTTTTGAGATGCGGTGACCAGAACTGTACACAGTACTCAACGTGCGATCTCACTATAGAGAGATACAGAGGTGTTGCATCCGTCAGGGTTCGATGGCTTTGCCCCTTGTGCCTCACCTTTTTCTCGACTCCTCCCGCAAGCCTTGGGAAAATGGCCACGCCGCGTCTGCAAGCCGCTCTCTCTCCGGCGTCCCCGGAACGGCTATGGCGTTACCTCCAGCCATGATTCTCTCATGGACTTCCTAGGGTGCGCGTGCGCTCTATCCACATCTTTATGCCAGCAATGGCTCAAACCTCGGGAGCGTCCCCCTCGAGTGATATCACAATATTCGGGTATATAGCCTACTACTTGTTTGCTAGCTCGTTGATTTCGCAAGGATTGGACTCGACCTGTCTAAGCTACTCGGCCGTTTCCCTGCTGCCGCAGGAAGCTCTCTGCCCTTCAGGGTATTCTCTAACCTGGATACCCGCTCCTCAGGGGCCCTCTGATTTCCTTTTCAGGTGCCTTACTGGGATCAGGTACTCGCTCGAGGGCCTGCTCTCCCTGCTTTAGTGCCTGTTACCAACTACTTCTGCCTGGTGGAATCGCTAACCTAACAGCTACCATCTAGTGAGTAACCTAACTCTCAGTCTGTCTTATAGAAACATAGAAACATAGAAAAGACGGCAGAAGAAGACCAAACGGCCCATCCAGTCTGCCCAGCAAACTTCACACATTTTTTCTCTCATATTTATCTGTTTCTCTTAGCTCTTGGTTCTATTTCCCTTCCACTCCCACCATTGAAATATCTAGCTTGATTAGTTAGGGGTAGTAGGGGTAGTAACCGCCGCAATAAGCAAGCTACACCCATGCTTATTTGTTTTACCCAGACTATGTTATACAGTCCTTAATGGTTGTTTTTCTTCTCCCCTGCTGTTGAAGCAGGGAGCTATGCTGGAAATGCGTGATGTATCAGTCTTCTCCCATGCCGTTGAAGCAGAGAGCCATGCTGGATATGCATCGAAAGTGAAGTATCAGACACATTTGGTTTGGGGTAGTAACCACCGTAACAAGCCAGCTACTCCCCGCTTTGTGAGTGCGAACCCTTTTTTCTTCTCCCCTGCCGTTGAAGCAGAGAACTATGCTGTATATGCACTGAAGGTGAAGTATCAGGCTTATTATCTACAGCATTGCCGTGCTGGGAAGCCTACATCTGGATATCCCTATACCAACTGGGTGAGACTGGTTCCCTCTGCCAAGGGTCCCTGAACTGCTACCTCTGGATCACCTCACTACTACCACCTCTGGCGGTATCCATCAAGGTGTATAAATAAAGATCAAATTGTGTGTTTGTGCATCCCGAGTCTAGCCCAGTACTGTGGCTCCCCACGGGGCTCCTCCCCGTGGGCAGGGGCATCTGCCACAGTACCCAAGAATTCACCCAAACACCGCTCAACCATAGCAGATTGCTAACTCTAGGGATTCGGCTCAGCTCACCGCATTGCAGGCCATTCCAGGCCTGGCCCAGCGAATCTCCGAACAGCAGAATGCGCTGGAGAATTTGACTGCTGCATTCAACCAGCTGCACGCACAGATGAACTTACCAGCCACCACAGGTAAGGAAGTTACACCGCCAGAAGTGACGGTCAAGACAATGGTACCGCTATCTGCTCCAACACGCTTCTCAGGGGAAGTCTGGAAATGTAGAGGATTTGTCAATCAATGTTGCATGCACTTTTCCCTGCAACCTAACCATTTCCCTAAAGTCTATGCCAAGACCACCTTCATCTTGTCTTATCTGGACGGAAAAGCATTGGCTTGGGCCTAGTCACTGTGGGAGCTCGATGATCCTATTCTACATTATATTGCTGGGTTCCTTGAACTGTTCAGATCAGTTTTTGATGACCCTGCCCGGTATACTACTGCAGGATCCTTGCTGGTGCATTTGAAGCAAGGTAATAAACCTTTATCTGACTTTGCCATCAAATTCAAGACACTGGCATCTGAATTACATTGGGACCCTAAATGCCTAAGGACCCTCTTCTTTGAGGGATTGAACTCTCATTTGAATGACGAGCTGGCTGCTCGTGCGATGCCTGAGACCTTGGCTGAAATGGTGAAGTTGGCAGCAAGGATTGATTGCCGACTTCGTGACAAGGTTCAAGAGACCAAGACCCCTTCCGGGTGAAACTCCAGTTAAGAACATAAGAACATGCCATACTGGGTCAGACCAAGGGTCCATCAATCCTGTTTCCAACAGTGGTCAATCCAGGCCTTAAGAACCTGGCAAGTACCCAAAAACTAAGTCTATTCCATGTTACCGTTGCTAGAAATAGCAGTGGCTATTTTCTAAGTCAACTCAATTAATAGCAGGTAATGGACTTCTCCTCCAAGAACTTATCCAATCCTTTTTTAAACACAGCTATACTAACTGCACTAACCACATCCTCTGGCATAAAATTCCAGAGTTTAATTGTGCGATGAGTGAAAAAGAACTTTTCTCCGATTAGTTTTAAATATGCCACACGCTAACTTCATGGAGTGCCCCCTAGTCTTTCTATTATCTGAAAGAGTAAATAACAGATTCACATCTACCCGTTCTAGACCTCTCATGATTTTAAACACCTCTATCATATCGCCCCTCAGCTGTCTCTTCTCCAATCTGAAAAGTCCTAACCTCTTTAGCCTTTCCTCATAGGGGAGCTGTTCCATTCCCCTTATTTTAGTAGCCCTTCTCTGTACCTTCTCCATCGCAATTATATTTTTTTTTTAGATTTGGCGACCAGAATTGTACATAGTATTCAAGGTGATCTTCAGTTTGTCAATCAGGTCTACCACATCTTTTAGGTTCACCGTGATTTGATTCAGTCCATCTGAATCATTACCCATGAAAACCTTCTCCATTATGGGTACCTCCCCAACATCCTCTTCAGTAAACACTGAAGCAAAGAAATCATTTAATCTTTCCGCGATGGCCTTATCTTCTCTAAGTGCCTCTTTAAGTCCTCCATCATCTAACGGTCCAACTGACTCCCTCACAGGCTTTCTGCTTCGGATATATTTTAAAAAGTTTTTACTGTGAGTTTTTGCCTCTACGGCCAACTTCTTTTCAAATTCTCTCTTAGCCTGTCTTATCAATGTCTTACATTTAACTTGCCAATGTTTAAGCATTATCCTGTTTTCTTCTGTTGGATCCTTCTTCCAATTTTTGAAGGAAGATCTTTTGGCTAAAATAGCTTCTTTCATCTCCCCTTTTAATCATGCCAGTAATCGTTTTGCTTTCTTTCCACCTTTCTTACTGTGTGGAATACATCTGGACTGTTCTTCTAGGTGTTCAGTTTGTGCCTGTTCTCGCCCTCGCTCCACCCTCTCTACCTTAGTGGCGACTCCCTTTGGGTCTGACGGACAGATGCTGCCACAGCTTCTCCTTGCCGTTCTTCCTGGAATCCCTGGGCTGGGCTGACGCTGTGGATCCGCCATGTTGCTTATGACGTAAGGCCCTCCAGAGTTTGTACCAGCAAGGGTGCGAATCTCGGGGGCATCCCCCCATAGTGACATCATCTGCTTCCAACTTAAAAAGTCTTTGCTTGCAACTACGAATCGAGTTAGCAAGGGGAATTCTTTCTCCGCTGCTCTGCCTCCACAACTTACCAAGTGGTACCTGCTCCTCGGGGCCCTGCTCTCTCTTGATTTCAGATTGTAAAGACGGGATCCGGTACTCGCTCCTTGAGGGCCTACGTCCCTGAATACTCAGAAGACTCCTTATTACCTGGAAGTGATTGCAGACGTGAACACAGTGAGTTCTATTACAGATAGGAACTGGTACTCACTCCACGAGGGCCTATGTTCCTAATCTCCGAAGACTCCCTTCTGTCTAAGACGTTATCGCAGGTATGGAGATCGTGAGTCATTATTGCAGATTGGAACCGGTACTCGCTTCACGACTGCCCATGTTCCTAAAACCCTTCACAGACTCTCTTCTATTCCAGAAGCCATCTCATAAACAGATATTGTGAGTTCTCATTCCAGACTGCATATAGGAACCAGTACTCGCCTACAGCTCCTGTTCCTGAATATACTAAAGACTCTCTGTTGCATAGAAGCCATTACAAATATCTACAATTGTGAGTGTATCATCTTCTACTGGTTGTGTATCATCTTCTACTGGTTATGTATCCAGCATACCCTGTCTACTCACTACTTATAGTCTCTCTCTACAGCTCAGCAACCCGGAGACCGTAATTCCAGTATCTGAGGGACTTCAGCCCTGTCGGGCACATCAGCTCACTACTGCCACCTCAGGTGGTTCTACTTCCAGTCTAATAAAAGAACTATCTGTGTTTGTCTCCATACTCCAGCCTAGCCAGTGGTCCCTCTCAGGATATCCTCTTGGGGGTGCTGCCATCGGCCCAGGGATTCACCAATTTACATTAAGGGGTGGATTTTAAAAGGAGCGCGAATAGCCTACTATTGTTTGCGCTCCAGGCGCAAACAAAAGTACGCTGGATTTTAGTAGATACGCGCGGAGCCGCGCGTATCCACTAAAATCCTGGATCGGCGCGCGCAAGGCTATCGATTTTGTATAGCCGGCGCGCGCCGAGCCGCGCTGCCTACCCCCGTTCCCTCCAAGGCCGCTCCGAAATCGGAGCGGCCTCGGAGGGAACTTTCTTTTGCCCTCCCCTCACCTTCCCCTCCCTTCCCCTACCTAACCCACCCGCCCAGCCCTGTCTAAACCCCCCCTTACCTTTGTTGGGGGATTTACGCCTCCCGGAGGGAGACGTAAATCCCCGCGCGCCAGCGGGCCGCTAGCGCGCCGGGACGCGATCTGGGGACGGGTCCGGAGGGCGCGGCCACGCCCCCGGGCCGCCCCGGGCCGTAGCCATGCCCCCGGGCCCGCCCCCGGAACGCTCCCGACACGCGCCGAAAACGCCGCGCGGTTCGGACCCGCCCCCCGACACGCCCCCTCCGAAAACCCCGGGACTTACGCGAGTCCCGGGGCTCTGCGCGCGCCGGTAGGCCTATGTAAAATAGGCTTACCGGCGCGCAGGGCCCTGCTCGCGTAAATCCGCCCGGTTTTGGGCGGATTTACGCGAGCAGGGCTCTGAAAATCCGCCCCACAGTGTTCATTCCTTACACTACTAGAGCGGTATTATACAGACTGCCACTCTGTGGAAAGCCAACCCAATACAGATCATTAACCCTGCCTACGGAGTATTACAATTGTTAGTTTCTCTCCTTTGGCGGCGTGATCCATAACTGGTTGCCAACTCCCTAGCGGACTTATAACAGATCGCTAACTCCTAGCAGCGGATTGATAACAGATTACTAACTCCTTCCTCTCCTGGAGGAGATTTATAATAGATCGCTAACTCCTCCCCCTTCTGGAGGAGATCGATAACACTAGGATGGTATTTTTTAACAATGACCACTTGCACACTTTTTACTTTTGTAGCTGTCCTTTCAGTTTTTTTTCTAACAATTTTTCTCATTTTATCAAAGTTTCCCTTTTGAAAGTTTAGCAAGAGAGCCGTGGATTTGCTTACTGTCCCCCTTCCAGTCATTAATTCAAATTTGATCATATTATGATCACTATTGCCAAGCGGCCCTACTACCGTTACCTCTCTCACCAAATCCTGTGCTCCACTGAGAATTAGATCTAAAATTGCTCCCTCTCTTGTTGGTTCCTGAACCAATTGCTCCATAAAGCTATCATTTATTCCATCCAGGAACTTTATCTCTAGCATGTCCCGATGATACATTTACCCAGTCAATATTGGGGTAATTGAAGTCTCCCATTATTACCTCACTACCAATTTGGTTAGCTTCCCTAATTTCTCTTAGCATTTCACTGTCAGTCTCACCATCTTGACCAGGTGGACGGTAGTATACTCCTATCACTATAGTCTTCCCCGACACACAAGGGATTTCTACCCATAAAGATTCAATTGTGCATTTAGTCTCATGCAGGATGTTTATCCTGTTGGACTCTATGCTATCCCAGACATAAAGCGCCACAATGCCTCCCGGGTGCTCCTCTCTGTCATTGCGATATAATTTGTACCCTGATATAGCAGTGTCCCATTGGTTGTCCTCCTTCCACCATGTCTCTGAGATGCCAATTAAGTCTGTCATCATTCACTGCTATACATTCTAATTCTCCCATCTTACTTCTTAGACTTCTGGCATTAGCATACAAACATTTCAAAGTTTGTTTTGTGTTTGTATTTTCATTCTGCTTTTTAATTGATAGGGATAAGTTAGAATTTTTTTAGCTCAGGTGAGTTTTTAGTTACAGGCAGTTGGACTACGTTCCTTATTATTGGAACCTCACTGTCGGGATACCCTAATTCTAGTGCATCATTAGTAACCTTTGAAGATACCTCTCTCCGAACCATGTGCTGCTGAGCGACTGTCTGCTTTCCCTTTTGTTCTAGTTTAAAAGCTGCTCTATCTCCTTTTTAAAGGTTAGTGCCAGCAGTCTGGTTCCACCATGGTTAAAGTGGAGCCAGTCCCTTCAGAAGAGACTCCCCCTTCCCCAAAAGGTTCCCCAGTTCCTAACAAAACTGAATCCCGCTTCCTTGCACCATCATCTCATTCACGCATTGAGACTCCAGAGCTCTGCCTGCCTCTGGTGACCTGCGAGTGGAACAGGGAGCATTTCAGAGAATGCTACCCTGGAGGTTCTGGATTTAAGCTTTCTACCTAAGAGCCTAAATTTGGCTTCCAGAACCTCCCTCCCACATTTTCCTATGTCGTTGGTGCCCACATGTACCATGACAGCCGGCTCCTCCCCAGCACTATCTAAAATCCTATCTAGGTGATGCGTAAGGTCCGCCACCTTCGCACCAGGTAGGCATGTCACCAGGCAATCCTCACGCCCACCAGCCACCCAGCTATCTACATTCCTAATAATCGAATCACCAACTATGACGGCCGTCCTAACCCTTCCCTCCTGGGCAGTAGGCCTTGGGGAGATAACCTCGGTGCGAAAGGACAATGCATCACCTGGAGAGCAGGTCGTTGCTACAGGATCCTTTCCTTGAGACCTTCTTCCTCCAAAGCAGCACTAGGGCTGCCAGTCTAAAGTTGGTACTTGGCTACTATGTCCCTGAAGGTCTCATCTATTTACCTCTCTGTCTGCCTCAGCTCCTCCAGGTCTGCCACTCTAGACTCCAGAGATCGGACTCATTCTCTGAGAGCCAGGAGCTCTTTGCATCGCATGCACATGTACAACCTACACCCCGGCCTGTTCCTTCGGGTCGAGTTGCTGGCGAAGAAGAACCTATGCAATTAGGCCGCAGTCACCTGACATCAAAAGAGAGAAGAACGAGGAAGAGGCTGGGCCTATGATTATATTGTGGACAAGCTGGCCATGCTGTACAGATGTGCATAGGGCACAGTTTCCAGGGCAGTTTCCAGGACATATAGGATGTCCTGGAAACTGGCAGACCTAAGTCCTGCTGGAGGACTCTTCTTAGGTCTAACTGCACCCTCTCCTTCACTCTCTATTCCTGTATTCCTGATCTGCGGAATCTTAGAATACCAGACTTGCCGTAGTGGACTCAGGGGTAGGAGGCAATTTTATTCTGAAACGATTAGTGGTGCACTTGTGGATTTCCACCACCGCCAAAATGACTCCACTACTCCTGTCTTCAATTCACGGAGAGCCCTTACCGGGCGAAATAACTCAGTTTACGGACCGGTGCTCTCCATTCAGAGATTATCTCCTTACATAAGAACATAAGAAATTGCCATGCTGCGTCAGACAAAGGGTCCATCAAGCCCAGCATCCTGTTTCCAACAGAGGCCAAACCAGGCCATAAGAACCTGGAAATTACCCAAACACTAAGAAGATCCCGTGCTACTGATGCAATTAATAGCAGTTGCTATTCCCTAAGTAAACTTGATTAATAGCCGTTAATGGACTTCTCCTCCAAGAACTTATCCAAACCTTTTTTGAACCCAGCTACACTAACTGCACTAACCACATCCTCTGGCTACAAATTCCAGAGCTTTATTGTGCATTGAGTGAAAAAGAATTTTCTCCGATAGTCTTAAATGTGCTACTTCCTAACTTCATGGAATGCCCCCCTAGTCCTTCTATTATTCGAAAGTGTAAATAACCGAGTCACATCTACTTGTTCAAGACCTCTCATGATCTTAAAGACTTCTATCATATCCCCCCTCAGCCGTCTCTTCTCCAAGCTGAACAGCCCTAACCTCTTCAGCCTTTCCTCATAGAGAAGCTGTTCCATCCCCTTTATCATTTTGGTTGCCCTTCTCTGTACCATCTCCATCGCAACTATATCTTTTTTGAGATGCGGCGACCAGAATTGTACACAGTATTCAAGGTGCGGTCTCACCATGGAGCGATATAGAGGCATTATGACATTTTCCGTTTTATTAACCATTCCCTTTCTAATAATTCCCAACATTGTTTGCTTTTTTGACTGCTGCAGCACACTGAGCCGACGATTTTAAAGTATTATCCACTATGATGCCTCGATCTTTTTCCTGGGTGGTAGCTCCTAATATGGAACCTAACATTGTGTAACTACAGCAAGGGTTATTTTTCCCTATATGCAACACCTTGCACTTGTCCACATTAAATTTCATCTGCCATTTGGATGCCCAATCTTCCAGTCTTGCAAGGTCCTCTTGTAATGTATCACAGTCCGCTTGTGATTTAACTACTCTGAATAATTTTATATCATCTGCAAATTTGATAACCTCACTAGTCGTATTCCTTTCCAGATCATATATATATTGAAAAGCACCGGTCCAAGTACAGATCCCTGAGGCACTCCAATGTTTACCCTTTTCCACTGAGAAAACTGACCACTTAATCCTACTCTGTTTCCTGTCTTTTAACCAGTTTGAAATCCATGAAAGGACATCGCCTCCTATCCTATGACATTTTAGTTTTCGTAGAAGCCTCTCATGAGGGACTTTGTCAAACACCTTCTGAAAATACAAATACACTACATCTACCAGTTCACCTTTATCCACATGTTTATTAACCCCTTCAAAAAAAATGAAGCAGATTTGTTAGGAAAGACTTCCCTTGGGTAAATCCATGTTGTCTGTGTTCCATTAAACCATGTCTTTCTATATGCTCTACGATTTTGATATTGAGAATAGTTTCCACTATTTTTCCCAGCACTGAAGTCAAGCTCACTGGTCTATAGTTACCCGGATCACCCCTGGAGCCTTCTTTGTCTTAGAGAAGGCTATGCACCCTATAGCATTGGGGTTACCGTGGCTAGAACAGCATATGCCTCAATTCAATTGGGCCACTCTGGAACTTTCACGCTGGGGCCCAGATTGCCATGTTAAATGTCTGATGGAGGTCTCTCCAATACCCTGCATGCCAACTACCCCATTGATGCCGGGGTTGCTGCCTCAGTATGCATCTTTTCAAGATTAGGGATGTGAATCGTTTTTTGACGATTTAAAATATCGTCCGATATATTTTAAATCGTCAAAAATCTTTAGGGCCACGATACAATACCAATTCCCCCGATTTATCGTCAAAAAATCGTAAATCAGGGGAAGGGGGAGGGCAGGAAAACCGGCACACTAAAACCCCCTAAAACCCACCCCCGACCCTTTAAATTAAATCCCCCACCCTCCCGAACCCCCCCCCAAATGCCTTAAATTACCTGGGGGTCCAGTGGCGGTCCAGAACGGCAGCGGTCCGGAACGGCCTCCTGCAATTGAATTGTGTTGTCTTCAGCCGGCGCCATTTTTCAAAATGGCGGCGCAAAATGGCGGCGGCGGTCTGGAACCCCCGCTGAATGACCTCCTGCAGTCGATCTCCTGCCGGCGCCATTTTCCGTACGGAAAGTGATTCGCGGCAGGAGATCGTTTTCCGGACCCCCGCTGGACCCCCAGGGACTTTTGGCCAGCTTGGGGGGGCCTCCTGACCCCCACAAGACTTGCCAAAAGTCCAGCGGGGGTCCGGAATGACCTCCTGCAGTCGAATCGTGTTGGTCTATGGCCGCCGCCATTTTGCGCCGCCATTTTGAAAAATGGCGCCGGCTGAAGACAACACAATTCAATTGCAGGAGGCCGTTCCGGACCGCTGCCGTTCCAGACCGCCGCTGGACCCCCAGGTAATTTAAGGCATTTTGGGGGGGGGGGTTCAGGAGGGTGGGGGATTTAATTTAAAGGGTCGGGGGTGGGTTTTAGGGGGTTTTAGTGTGCCGGCTCACGATTTTCACAATTTTCACGATACTTCAAACACCCAAACGGCAACAATACGATTCCCTCCCCCTCCCAGCCGAAATCGATCGTTAAGACGATCGAGGACACGATTCACATCTCTATTCAAGATGTGTTTTCCAAAGAAGCTGCTGACATACTCCCTCCACACAGATCCTACGACTGCGCATCAACTTGAAGCCTAACACTGAACCACCCAAAGGCAGGGTTTACCTTCTCTCCGTGACGGAGAACAAAGCCATGTCTGAATACATACAGGAGAACCTTCAGAAAGGCTTCATAAGACCCGCCAAGTCTCCCGCTGGCGCAGGCTTCTTCTTTGTGGGGAAAGAAGGACAGAACATTGCGTCCATATATTGATTACAGAGGTCTAAACAAGATCACGGTGAAGGACCGTTATCCCTTACCACTCATCTCAGAGCTATTTGATAGACTACAAGGAGCCAAGATATTCTCCAAGCTGGATCTTAAGGGAGTCTATAACCTATTTCGCATTCACTCTGGCGATGAATGGAAGACAGCCTTCAATACCTGGGATGGGCACTTTGAATATTTAGTAATGCCCTTCGGCCTGTGCAACGCCCCGGCTGTCTTCCAAAACATGATGAACAACATTCTGCATGATCTTCTCTACAAAAGTGTCATGGTGTACTTAGATGACATCTTAATCTTTTCCCAGGACATGAACACTCACCTGGAGGATGTCAAAAGAGTGCTGCAAAGACTCCACGAGAATCATCTCTACGCCAAGTTGTCTAAGTGCGAGTTTCACAAGGAATCAGTGCCTTGTGTCCAACCAAGGCTTCCAAATGGACCCACAGAAGCTGGAGAGCATTAAGAAATGGTCACAACCCACAGGTCTAAAGGCTCTCAGATGATTTCTGGGATTTACCAACTACTACAGAACATTCATTAAGAACTACTCCTCACTAATCGTTCTACTTACAGCTATGACCAAGAAAGGTGCCAACATCACCAATTGGTCTTCAGAGGCAGTAACAGCATTCCAGAAACTGAAAGATGCCATCTCGAGCAAGCCATGCCTCCGACATCCGGATCCTACCAGGCCCTTCATCATTGAGGTTGATGCCTCAGACTTGGGTGTAGGGGCCGTGCTAAGCCAGGCCGGTGACTCTAAGACCTTACACCCATGTTCATTTTTCTCCCATCAGTTCTCACCAGCGGAGAAGAACTATGGCATAGGAGATAAAGAATTTCTGGCAATTAAGATGGTATTCGAGGAGTGGCGCCCTTGGCTTGAAGGTGCACAACATCCAATCACAGTCTTCACGGACCACAAAAATCTGGAATACCTTCGCCACGCTCAACGCCTAAACCATAGGCAGGCGAGATGGTCACTGTTCTTCAACAGTGTTACCTCTGCCGCGGGGTCGACAGCGGGGTGCAACTCGGGAGGGGTCGCCCGTGGTCCTGGGAGTGGCAGGGCTGGCTTGGCGGCGTGGTCCCGTGCACATCGGGGCGTTCCCTCCGGCGCTGAAGCCAGCATTTCCGCGCTGACGTCAGCAGCTAGGTCCCGCGCGATTCGGAGCTAGGACACGCTCCCCATGACGTCAGACGCCGACGGAGGGTCAGTCTGCGCGGGAAATGGGCTATTTAAAGAAAGCCTTTTTTCCTCTGTTCTCTGCTTCGGCCACGAGTGCTTTTTGGAGTTCTCGTGTTTGGATTTGGTTGTTTTTTGTCTGCTCTGACCCGGTCTGTCTTGGTTCCTGATTGCCTGCTGCCTGCCCTGACTCGGACTGCTTACTGGATTACCCTGCTTGCCACCTGCCTACTGGATTATCTGCCTTGGTTCCTGATTGCCTGCTGCCTGCCCTGACTCGGACTGCTTACTAGATTACCCTGCTTGCCACCTGCCTACTGGATTATCTGCCTTGGTTCCTGATTGCCTGCTGCCTGCCCTGACTCGGACTGCTTACTGGATTACCCTGCTTGCCACCTGCCTACTGGATTATCTGCCTTGGTTCCTGATTGCCTGCTGCCTGCCCTGACTCGGACTGCCTACTGGATTACCCTGCTTGCCACCTGCCTACTGGATTATCTGCCTTGGTTCCTGACTGCCTGCTGCCTGCCCTGACCTGGACTGCCTTTCGGATTACGCTGTATTACTCCTGTTCCTGCTTCCTCCTACAAAAGGTAAGCAGTCTACAACTGTGGTTCCACTAAAATCTGAGCAGCAGTCATAACAGTTGGCTGAAGCCATGGAACCAGTTGATTTGACCGCTTTGCAAGCCATCCCCGGGATGGCTAATAAAATACAGCAACAACAGGGGGTCTTGGATCAAGTAACTGGGGTCTTGGATCGATTGGTCGCCCGTATGGATGCCTTAGCCCATATTCCGGCGGGGCCAGTACCCAGTACGATGGTTACTCCTGCGCCTATCAGGGTACCTCCTCCACCCCGCTTCAATGGAACCGCAGCCTTATGTCGAGGCTTTATCAACCAATGCCTAATGCATTTTTCTTTACAACCAGCCTCATTTCTAATGATAAAACTAAGACTACTTTCATCCTGTCATTATTGGAAGGACCAGCGTTGGCATGGGCCTCCCCCTTATGGGAGAGAGAGGACCCTATTCTCAATACCCTGGATCGGTTCCTGAAAGAATTTCGTCTGATCTTCGATGAGCCAGGACGTTCAACCTCAGCAGCCAATGATCTGCTCCAGATTAAACAAGGTTCATAATCGGTAGGAGAATATGCCATTCAGTTTCGCACCTTAGCAGCAGAACTCGCTTGGGGAGAGGATAGCCTCATGGCCATCTTTCGACAGGGCCTTGCTGAAAATATAAAGGATCAATTGGCTGGCAGAGATCCTCCGGAGACCTTAGAAGAATTAATCCGGCTAGCCATCCGACTGGATTTACGTTTTCAAGAAAGGATGCGAGAGCGAGTAGCTACTCGAAGAAATTTTCGTCTGGCTCCTACTTTTCAGCAACCCATGGTCGTTCCACAGACCACCCAGGCATCAGGGGATACGGAGGAACCGATGCAAATCGACAGATTTCGCTTGACTCCAAAGGAACGGAATCGCAGAAGAGTACGGAATCTCTGCTTATATTGTGCAGGAGCAGGTCATTTTATCAATAAATGCCCCAACAAGTCGGGAAACTCCCGGACCTAGGACGGGTGGGAGAGGCCTCCCTGGGTTCCACCATTCCCTCTCCTCAACTCTTATTGCCTACAACTATTTGGCTGAACGATGAATGTTTGCACTTCCAGGCCTTCATAGACTCAGGGGCGGCTGGAAATTTCATTCAGGAACATCTGGTGCAGAAATATCAGATTCCAGTGGATTCTTTACCCATTCCTCTTTCAGTAACATCAGTATCAGGACAGTCCGTGGGGATGCGTATTTCTTATATCACCAAACCCTTGCTGCTCAGCACCGGCCTTCTTCACCAGGAACACATTCAGCTCTATGTCCTTCCTTCCTCAGTCAATCAGATAATATTGGGCTTGCCTTGGCTGCGGATTCATCAGCCTCACCTAGATTGGGCTTCTTTACATCTCACGGCATGGAGTCCATTCTGTTTTCAGAACTGTCTTAAGGGTCTTCCGAAGATTTTGCTTCACTCCACGCAACTCTCTTCTGGCATTCCGGCTCCGTATAAAGAATTTGCAGATGTTTTCAGCAAACAACATGCCGAATCCTTACCACCCCACCGACAATATGATTGCGCTATTGAACTTCTTCCTGGGAAAAATCCGCCCAAGGGACGAATTTACACCTTATCAGAGCCGGAATCCACAGCGTTACGTCAATACATTGAAGAAAATTTAGCTCGCGGTTTTATCCGACCCTCTACTTCTCCCGCGGGAGCGGGTTTCTTTTTTGTCAAAAAGAAAGATGGGTCTTTAAGACCTTGTATCGACTACCGTGGACTTAACAATATCACCAGAAAAAACAAATACCCTATTCCTCTCATCTCGGAATTATTTGACCGGATAAAAGGAGCACAAATTTTTACTAAATTAGACTTACGGGGAGCTTACAATTTGATAATAATTCGAGAGGGAGATGAGTGGAAGACCGCGTTCAATACCCACGATGGACATTATGAATACCGAGTTATGCCCTTTGGGCTTTGTAATGCTCCTGCTGTTTTTCAGGACATGATTAACGATGTTTTTCGTGATATCCTCTACTCGCATGTTATCGTTTACCTGGACGATATATTAATTTTTTTCACATACCCTGCCACAACATCTGATTCATGTACGTCAAGTCTTACAACGTCTTCGGGAACACAAATTGTTCGCCAAGTTGGAAAAGTGTGTCTTTCACAAACACCAATTACCATTTCTCGGGTATATTGTTTCCAACAAAGGATTATCCATGGATCCTGACAAACTCAAAGCCATTCTAAATTGGCCTCAACCTGTGGGGTTAAAAGCCTTACAAAGATTTTTGGGATTCTCCAATTATTATAGACAGTTTATTCCCAATTTCTCTTCCTTAGTGGCACCACTCACAGCTCTCACAAAGAAAGGAGCGTCCATACAGACTTGGCCGGGGAACGCGGTATTGGCTTTTCAACGCTTGAAAGAGGAGTTTACCAAGGATTTATGTCTCCGACGGCCTGATCCTTCCAAACCTTTTACTCTCGAGGTTGACGCCTCAGCAGTAGGGGTAGGGGCAGTTCTTCTACAGAGGTCCAATGGGTGACGTGTGCCTTCTTTTCCAAGAAATTTACGCCCGCAGAAAGGAATTACACCATTGGCGACCGAGAACTTTTGGCAATAAAACTGGCCTTTGTGGAGTGGCGCCACCTCCTGGAGGGCGATCGACATATCGTCACAGTTTATACGGATCACAAAAATCTTGAATACTTGGCGACAGCCCAGCGATTGAATCCGCGGCAGGCCCGATGGGCCTTTTTTTTAGCAGGTTTAATTTTATTCTGCATTTCCGGCCTGCCCAGAAGAACGTGAGGGCGGATGCTCTTTCCCGTAGCTTTGACCTTGATGACGCTCCGGATCCACCTCGATACATCATTGATCCCGCTCAAATCCAGCTGGCTGCCACCTTCACGGTTCCGATAGGGAGAACCGTCGTTCCTAAATGATTACGCTTAAAGGTACTTCGCTGGTCCCACAATGATCAGCTGGCAGGACACCCCGGGGTGGCTCGTACCAAGGAACTTCTCTCCAGACATTATTGGTGGCCGAGATGGGAGAGGGACGTCAAGAACTATGTGGACTCTTGTCCCGTCTGTGCGGCCCAGAAGACGCCACGGCGAAAACCCCTTGGATTGTTACAGCCGCTGTCCATTCCCACGTCTCCGTGGACTCATATTGCCACCGACTTTATTACGGATCTTCCGGCTTCCGATGGTAATACCGTTATCTGGGTGGTGGTGGATCGTTTTTCCTGGATGGCGCATTTCATTCCCCTACCTGGATTACCCTCTGCTGCTGACCTAGCTCATCTTTTTCTGCATCATATTTTTCGTCTCCATGGGCTTCCGCTCAGCATTGTGTCCGATAGAGGGGTACAGTTTACGGCGCAGTTCTGGACTAATCTTTGCAAACTTCTACGTGTTAAACTTGAATTTTCCTCAGCCTATCATCCTCAGTCCAACGGCCTTACTGAACGGACGAATCAGTCCGTAAAGACATTTCTTCGAGCCTATTTCAATCAACGACAAGATGATTGGGCTTCTCTGCTGGTCTGGGCAGAGATGTCCCATAACAATCATGTGCATCAGGCTACCGGCAGATCTCCTTTTTTCCTGGTGTTTGGCAGGCATCCGCATTTTCCTTTGTCCGTCGGTACCTCCTCCAATTGCCCTGCGGTGAACGACACTGTTGCCTCCATGACCAGATTATGGACAGAGACGCGTGCCTTGTTGGTCAAACACGCCGCCTCCATGAAGGCTCAGGCGGATAAGAGACGGAGTCCGGATAAATTCCTGCAGCACCGGCTCACGTTGGATGTCTGCTCCTATCTTGTAGAGTGGTGGAATAGGGATGGGGACTTTTGTCTTACGAGTCTCATTTTACGCAAGTGTTTTCGGCGCATCACCAGGATCTCAGCTAATATGTACTTTCGGGAAATGCAATTCAAATTTTTAAGTCGGGCATACGTTTCTCCCCAGATGGCGTACAATTCATCTATAGCTGTTTCATCTTCCTGTGTTTGCTGTCCTGGGACGGTGGGCACGCTGTCCCACGTTTTTTGGACGTGCCCTTCGGTCCGCAAATTTTGGCGTAAGATAGCGGATTATATGGCAGAGTTGTTGGATGTGGCCCTGCCTTTCTCACCCATGTGGTTTTTATTTGGCTGCATTTCCCCCATCAGAGTTTGAGATCCTGGTGTGCGCCTTTTACTACAAAAAGCTAGTTTGGTGGGGAAGAAAACCATTTTGTTGATTTGGCGATCCCCGGAGCCCCCATCTTTTTGGGGGTGGAGGAATCAACTGCATGCCATGATGACCATGGAGAGTATGGCGGCTCGAGGTTCTCCGCGACAGTGTCATCTATTCTCCAGCATCTGGAATTCCTATCTTCAGCGACTTCCTCACCGGGCGCGTAGCCTCGCGCTGAATGATTGAGTGGTGACTGCTATCTTTCACTCGGACTTGCCTGATGATCCAGACTATTTTGCCCGGCCACTCCGTCTGTCTTCAATGTTGTGGACTATAGAGGACTACAGGGGGGGAAGGGTTGGGGGGAAATCGGGGGGGGGGGGGATTCTGCAGGTGGGGGGGGGGAGAAAAAGTTGTATCTGTTTGTTGGTTTGTCTAACCTTGGGAGGGCTCAGGAAACACCCTCTTTACTCTGTATTTTTTGCAAAACCAATAAAAATTGTTTGAACAAAAAAAAAAAAGAGACGGAGTCCGGCTCCTCACCTCCAATGTGGTGACCTTGTCTGGTTAAGTACCCGCCATCTTCGCTTGCGCTTACCGTCCGCGAAATTTGCTCCTTGCTTCATTGGGCCCTTTCCTGTCAAGCAGCGGATCAACGCAGTCACATATAAACTATGTTTGCCGTCCTCCTTGCGGATTCATAACGCATTCCATATCTCCTTACTTAAACCTGCCGTCATGTCCTGGCCTCAGCGGAGACAGAGGACCAATATACCCATAGTACCAGATGATGATCACTATGAAGTACGTGAGATCTTGGATTCTAGACGCGTTAAGGGGCAACTTCAATATCTAATCTCTTGGAAAAACTTTGGGCCGGAGGAGAATACTTGGGAGCCTTCGTATAATATACAGGCTCCTCGTTTACTTAAGAACTTTCATCTTCGCTTTCCTTCCAAGCCCGGACCTGGAGGGAGGAGAAGGGGTTCTTGCAGGGGGGGTACTGTTACCTCTGCCGCGGGGTCGACAGCGGGGTGCCGCACGGGAGGGGTCGCCAGTGGTCCTGGGAGCGGCAGGGCTGGCTTGGCGGCGTTGGCGGCGCGGTCCCCGTGCACATCGGGGCGTTCCCTCCGGCGCTGAAGCCAGCATTTCCGCGCTGACGTCGGCAGCTAGGTCCCGCGCGATTCGGAGCTAGGACACACCCCCCATGACGTCAGACGCCGACGGAGGGTCAGTCTGCGCGGGAAACGGGCTATTTAAAGAGAGCCTTTTTTCCTCTACTCTCTGCTTCGGCCACGAGTGCTTTTGGGAGTTCTCGCGTTTGGATTTGGGTTGATTTTTGTCTGCTCTGACCCGGTCTGCCTTGGTTCCTGATTGCCTGCTGCCTGCCCTGACTCGGACTGCCTACTGGATTACCCTGCTTGCCACCTGCCTACTGGATTATCTGCCTTGGTTCCTGACTGCCTGCTGCCTGCCCTGACCTGGACTGCCTTTTGGATTACGCTGTATTACTCCTGTTCCTGCTTCCTCCTACAAAAGGTAAGCGGTCTACAACTGTGGTTCCACTAAAATCTGAGCAGCAGTCATAACAAACAGATTTGACTTTGTGCTAAAATATCGCCCTGGAGATAAGAACGTCAGAGCAGATGCCTTATCTTGCTCATTTCTTTCTGAGGAAGTACCTGAGGAACCCGAACATATCATTGACCCGAAAAGAATTATCCTGTCAGCTGCTCACCCAGTACCTGCGGGTAAAACTGTGGTACCCAAGAACCTAAGAAAAAAGCTGTTAGCTTGGGCTCACGACTCTAAACTGGCTGGACATCCTTGTCAACGCAGAACTCTCGCAAAACTTCAGAAGTACTATTGGTGGCCCACCATTCATTCATTCATTTATTTATTTATTTATTTATGTATTTAACATTTTTATATACCGCAATTTATGTAGCAAAGTTACATATCATTTCGGTTTACATTAAAACAATAACAAGCATATAAGAATGCAATTACATTACAACAGGGGAGTGAACTAGGATAAGAGAGAACATAAGGCTTAGTAATAGTTATGGATATATATTAAATAATAGTTATATTGTGAGTCTTTTGAAAGATTGATTGTAGATCTGGGAGAGAAATAGATTAATAAATTATATGAATTATGGATCATTTGTTTATGATGAAGGAGAGAAATGAAGTATTATTTTAGATTGTATTTTGATTGATGTACTAGTGCATATTCTGATGGATGTTAAAGTGAGGAACGAGTAGTTGCTTGGCTTTAATCAAATGCTTGCTCGAATAGCCAGGTTTTTAGTCTTTTTTTGAAAGTGTTCGGGCATTGTTCTTGCCTTAGTTCTGGTGGTATGGAGTTCCATTCTGCGGGGCCTGCTGTGGATAAAGCTCTTTTGTTTAGAGAGGATTTGATGGGTGGAGCGAAGAGAGAGTCTCTATATGCTATTCTTACCGGTCTGGATGGTATGTGCAGTCGAAAAGGTATATTGAGGTCCAGAGGGATGAGGTTGTGTATGGATTTGTGTATGATAGTTAACACTTTGTAGGAGATTCTGTACTTAATTGGGAGCCAGTGTAGATTCTTCAATACAGGTGTAATATGTTCTCTTTTTTTGGTCTTAGACAGAATTCTTGCTGATGCGTTTTGGAGCATTTGTAAGGGTTTAATGGTATTAGTCGGGAGGCCGAGTAGAAGAGAATTACAGTAGTCGATTTTTGAGAAGATAATTGCCTGGAGAACTGTACGGTAGTCTTGGAAATGGAGGAGTGGTCTAATCCATTTTAGGATTTGTAATTTAAAGAAGCCTTCTTTTGTGGTATTATTAATGAATTTTTTTAGGTTTAATTGTTTGTCTAGGATGACTCCGAGGTTTCAGACTTGAGCTGAAAAGGATGGTTGATTGTTGTGCGAGTTGGACATCACAGGTTTACCGTCTTGTGTTATTAACAGTATTTCCGTCTTGTTGGTATTGAGAATTAGATTAAGGCTCATTAGTAGGTTGTTGATGGATTGGAGGCATTTGTTCCAGAATTCTAGGGTATTTTGTAGAGAAACTGTGATTGGTAGGAAAATTTGCACATCATCTGCATAGATGTAGTATGTTAGTTTTAGCTTAGTGAGGAGCTGGCAGAGCGGTAAAAGATAAATGTTGAAAAGGGTGGGGGATAGGGAAGAGCCTTGGGGAACTCCTAGAGAGGCGCAGACTGGGTGTGATTCATAATTGTTGATTTTGACCTTGTAGAATCTGTTGTGCAAGAAAGACTTAAACCAGTTAAGTGCTGTGCCTTTGATTTCTCACCCATCCTCAGAAATCTACATTGGTTACCAGTAAATTTCAGAATCCTGTACAAATCTATTACCCTAATACATAAAACCATTCATCAGCAACTCCAACTCGACCTGGAAATCCCCTTCAAACTCCACTCCTCTAACAGACCAACGAGAGATATCCACAAAGGCACTCTGAAATTTCCCCCGACTAAAGCCTCACGCCTCGCTACGACCAAAGACAGAGCTTTTTCAATAGCATGCCCTTCTATCTGGAATAACATCCCAGCAAATCTCAGATTGGAACCCTGCCTCTTAACCTTCAGAAAAAGACTAAAGACGTGGCTCTTTCACCAAGCCTTCCCAGATCCACCGGATAATCACTAGTTTGAGCCACACTTCTTACAAGGTTTTTTGACACACTTCCTCCTGAACAATGGACACTGGCACCTCCAGGTTAAAGCATATGCTCTAACCCGTTAATTTATTCGTATCACGTTATATTTATTCTACCTGCCTTTATCTTCCTTCCAGCTTGTCTTTAAGCCTCCAAGTTTTTTCCATTCCTTGTTGATTGTAACTTTGACTTATTCCTTTTCCTTTGTTATCTATTATTAACCAGAATTGTTACCTTAGTTTTTCCCTTGTTAAAATGTAAACTGATCCGATATGGTTATCTACTATGAAGGTCGGTATAAAAAACTGTTAAATAAATAAATAAATAAATTCCGATGTCGGCTAGTCTGTCCATGAGAATTGCGTGGTTTACCGTGTCGAATGCGGCTGATAGATCAAGGAGGATAAGTAAGCCTGGTTGTTTTTTATTGAGGTTCCAGAGGATGGTGTCTGTTAAAGAGATTAATAGTGCTTCGGTGTTTCGTGATTTTCAAAAGCCGAACTGTGAATGCTTTATTTATACATAAAGCTGTATAAATAAAGATCAAATTCTGTGTTTGTGCGTCCCGAATCTAGCCCAGAACTGTGGCTCCCCATGGAGCTCCTCCCTGTGGGCGTGGTCATCTGCCACAGTACCCAAGAATCCATCCAAACACCGCTCAACCATAACAAGAGGCATTATGACATTTTCTGTTTTATTCACCATTCCCTTCCTAATAATTCCTAATATTCTATTTCATTTTTGACTGCTGCAGCAGTATTGCTGTAGGATATAACTTTAAAAAGAGAGAATATCATAGAATGAATAAATTAGAAAAAAACTAAAAGAAGTGCATGCAAAAGTTAAAAATTTGCATGAAACTTGAAACCCTCTCCTCCCAACTAAGTCATGTACATTTTCCTTACACACTCCTCCTGTTGTCTCTCCCTTGCTTCTGCAGATTCCAATCCCGCCTTTCAGATACCCTTCCCAGCCCTACAACTTAAATCTTCAACTACCTCACCCAACACCCATCATTAGCATTGTATAATCTGTTCTGTCACCAAGGTTTCCAGCCAAATGCTTAATTTTTCCCTCTAAAATCAAAGTAACGCTTCAATTTAGAACAATCTGTCTCTCAGTTACTACAAGAATGTTTCAATGTATAAATGTTTCTATATTCCAATGTATAAATGTTACTTTGTATAAGTTAATGTTACAATGTATAAATAGTATGACACCCCCCCCCCCCCCGTCATACTATTACCCTCTTATAATGTGAACCGATGTGATGTACCCCAACAAATGTCGGTATATAAAAGCAAATAAATAAATAAATAAATATTTAAAATACCATTTTGAAAGCCCAGATAAAATATGCAATGCATTAAAGAAGATCAAAGGAAGACCAAACAACTGCCAGCATGGTTTAATGGTGAAGGAAGCAGTTAAAGCTAAAAGGACATTGTTCAAAAAATGGAAAGTAGATCCAAATGATGAAAATAGGCACAAGCAGAAGCACTGGCAAGTTAGATATAGAACAGTAGTAAGACAGGCCAAGAGAGAATTTGAGAAGTTTGCCAGTGAGGCAAAAGCTAATAATAAAATCATTTTCAAGTACATTTGAAGCACAAAGTCTGTGAGGGAGACAGTTTATCTGATAGCTGACCAAGAGGTAAAGGGAGTACTTGGGGGAGAGGGGTACAAGGAAATAGCAGAAAAAGTGAATGAATACATTTCCTTGGTCTTTACTGTTGGAAAGGTGGACCCTTGAGCCAAGACGAGGTTGTTGCTACCACTAGGGAAGAACCTCTGTTGGTCCTCGTCATCAGGAGGTGGTTCAGGAGAAGATGACCCAACTGGACCTTCACTTATACTAGCCCTCGTTCCCTGCAGGTTGAGCCCTTGGGTACTGGGGCCGGCAGGACTTAGGTGCGGGTCTCTCAAGGCATAGAACCTGAAGGTGAGAAGCTGAAGCAGTGTCAGATGGAGCAAGGGTTGAGGCAGGTGCAGATGAGTGGAAACGGGAAGCCAGGTGGAAGGTCAGGGTAGGCAGAGGTCAAGGAGAGTCAATGTAACAGGATAAGCAGAGTCAGGCAAAGTTGGGTCAGAACCAAGAGATCAATCCAAAGGGATGAGGAGCAAGGCAGGAACTGGAGGCAAGGAACAGGAATGCTGGAACCAGGAGTCAGGAGCAGGAGACAAGGCAGGAATCAGGAAAGCAGACAACTCGCACTCAATGGATGAGCAGGTCCCGATGCTGAGGCGAGGTGGTGGTGGCAGGGTATATATACTCACCCTGCCTGATGTCATCTTCCCAGGCCACAGGGAACTTTCCCACTGTTGGCCCTTTACATTCCAAGCAGAGACGCATGCACGCACCTAGAGGGCCGGGCACAGGGTTCAGTATCAGCAGCTCGTGGGAGCACCGCGTGAGCAGGCCATGGCGTAGGCGGTTGGTGGCAGCAGCGGGAAGCAGCAACGGAGGTAGCAAAAACAGAATTCCTACCCACCCAGGTGAGGGGACCTGGTCGTGGTCTCACATGACTGGGGATCCTAACAGTACCACCTCCTTTATGCCCCTTCTTAGAAAGTCCAGGCTTCTCTGGATGGGTGACGTGGAACTGCCTTATTGAGTACATTGGAGGTGGGCTCCCAAGTGTTTTCATCAGGTCCAAACCCTCCTAAGCGATTAAGTATTCCCATCTTTTGTGATGGCGCCTTACATCCAAGATTTCCTTCACTTGGTATATCTGTTCTTCCTCTGCTGATACATCCTGGGGTTCAGGGTTTTTTTGCTGCGGCCAGGACAACACTGGAGGTTTTAGGAGAATCACATGAAATGTATTATGTATCTTCACAGAAGAAGGCAGTCTCAGATGGTATGTAACAGGTCCAATTAATTCGATGATGAAGAAGGGACCAATGTATTGAGGGGCCAGCCTCATTGAAGGCACCCGGAGGTGGATGTGAGGGGTACTAAGCCATACTCGGTTCCCGGGGTTAAAGAGGGGCGCGGGGCGCTGATGTCTATTGGCCATCTTCCTTGCCTCTTCAGCTTCTTTCCAAAGATTGTGCTGTTTTGCAAGTCAATAGGGTGAGCAATTGCTGCGCAGTGAGCTGAGCCATGGGAGAAAGCACCGAGAGAGGTGTGGGAAGCGGCAGAGCCAGTTGTCTCCCATAGGCTTACCAGGAAAGGCGAAGAGCTGATTGCAGAGTGGGTTGGCAAGTTGTATGAAAACTCAGTCCAAAGGAGTAGAGATGCCCAGTCATCTTGTCTGCTGTTCACGAAGGAGCAAAGAAAGGTCTTTAAGGTTCAGTTGGTGCATTCAGCCTGGCCATTGCCTTGTAGGTGGCATGCCGTGGTGAAGTCAAGTTGGATACCAAACTTCTTACACAGCAATTGCCAAAAATTCACTGTAAACTGAACCCTGCGATCAGAAGCTATATGTTGCGGGAGCCCATGGAGCTGAAAAATATGTTGGGTGAAAAGCTGGGCCAGCTCAGAGGCTGAAGGAAGTTTAGGGAGAGCGGTGAAGTGGGCCATCTTCGAGAACCTTTCGATGACTACCCAGATGACGTAGGGGCCATTTGACAGGGGCAGGTCAACCACAAAGTCCATCTAAAGATGGGTCCATGGTTCCTTAAGAATGAGTAGTGGTTGCAGGAGACCCCATGGATGTCCGGCCAAAGGCTTCTGTTGGGCACAAGTCATACAGGAATCAACGTAGGCCCTAACATCCTGTTCCGTTTGCAGCCACCAGTAGTACTGCTGCAATAAATCCAGCGTACATGCTCTTCCTGGTTGTCCAGCGATGAGGGAATCATGTGCCCAAGCTAAGACTTTCCATCTGAGGTGAAGGGGTACCACCGTCTTCTCTGGTGGAGCGGGCTAAGTGGCGGCCAGGAGAACTTTTGCGGGGGTCGATGATATACTGGGAAACCAATGGCAAGAAATTCCTTGTCTCCAATGCTGTAATTTTTTTCGGCAGGTGTAAACTTTCGTGAGAAATATGAGCATGGCAGCAGGGCACCTTTCTCTGACTATTACCTCAGCACGGCTCCCACGGCCGTGTTTGGAGGCATTCATCTCTACCATGAAGGGGTGTGAGTGGCCTGAACGTTGAAGGCATGTGTCCTGTAGGAAGGTGTGCTTCAAGTCGTTGAAAGCTGCAATTGCCTTAGATGGCCATTGTTTGGGCTTGGGCCCCCTTCCTGGTGAGTTCAGTAAGTGGTGCCACTAGGCAGGAGTATTGTGGGATAAAATGCCTTTAGAAATTGACAAACCCTAGAAAACGTTATAGAGCCCGAAGTCCTGAAGGCTGTGGCCAATCCTGGATGCTGGAAACCTTTTCAGGGTCCATGTGGAATCCCGTGGTCGAGACGATGAAGCCCAAGAAAGGAAGTGATTCTTGCTTGAAGAAATACTTTTCCAGTATGACAAACAACTTATGGTCTCGCAGTTGCTGGAGTACACACCTGACCTCCCAGCGATGGGACGACAGATCCCTGGAGTATATTAGTACGTCATCAAGATACATGATGACACTAGAGTGGTGCATGTAATGGAAGACCTCGTTCATGAGGTATTAGAGAACCTCTGGGGCATTGTAAAGGCCAAAAGGCATCACCAAATACTCATAGCGGCCACCCCTGGTATTAAAGGCGGTCTTCCACTCATCTCCTGGATTTATGCGTACGAGATTATAGGCCCCTCGGAGGTCCAGTTTTGTGAACAATTTGGCCCCCTGAAGCCGATCCAGTTGCTTTGGAATAAATGGTAATGGGTACCGATCCTTCCTGGTGATGGTGTTCAATCCATGGTAATCAATGCAGGGTCTTAACGACCCATTCTTCTTAGCTAGAAGAAGAAACCAGCTCCAGCTGGTGAGGAGGAAGGGCAGATGAACTCCCTTTCAAGGTTCTCCCAAATATATTTGGACATGGCTTGAGTCTCCAGCAGCGACAATGGGTATACTTGTCCTCGCGGAGGCATGGTGCCTGGGAGAAGATCAATTGCACAGTCAAATGGACAATGCTTGGGAAGCGTCTCCGCCTTTTCTTTGGAGAAGACGTCCGCAAAATCAGTGTATTGCAATAGCAAGGCGAGTGACGTGGTAGCCAGGGGGAGCCTAGGACAAGGCACGACTTGGAGATAGGAGTTGTGGCAGTGAGGACCGCAGAAAGCTATCTGTAAGGTCTCCCAAATGATGCAGGGAGAGTTCATCTGGAGCCAGGGTAGGCCCAAGACCACGGGGTGTATAGTCTTCTCCAGGACAAAGAAGGAGATCTCCTCTTCATGGAGGATACCGGTATGTAGCCTTACTGGAGTGATCACATGGGTAATCCTTCCAGGTACGGGATCCCCTCGGATGGAAGAAATAATCAGTGGTGGTATTCTAGTTATCATGGAAATAACTAGTTGACAAACCAAGTCTGTTAGGATAAAGTTCCCCCCGGCTCAGGAGTCGATTAGCGCCTGGGTCGAGAAGGCACCATGGGAATAAATGATAGTCATGGGTGCAGTGCATTGGGGTGCTGGATTGGTATAGCCCAGGGTCATCTCCCCACTGAAGCCTAGGCTCTGGAGTTTCCTGGCCTCTCAGAACATTGTGCCAGCATATGCCCCTTGCCGGCGCAATAAAGACACAACCCTAATATCCGCCATCACTGTTTCTCTTCCGAAGTAAGTCGGCTCCAACCAAGCTGCATAGGCTCCTCTCTCTGAGACAGACCAGGTTCAGCAGGCAGAGATGGGATCATGGGCCAAGAGAAGGATGGAGCCAGTGGCACTGCCTTACGGCCAGGCTTGACCTCACGAAGGCGCTGCTTGAGGCATTGGTCAATACGACTGGAGAGTTCAGTAAGGCCCTCCAAGTCCTCAGGTAGTTCCCGAGCAGCCAGCTCATCTTTAATAGCCCCTCCAGGAAGATGCCATCCTAGTTCCGAGGCTAGGGTGCAAAACTCCACTGCATATTCCGCCAGCGGGCGTGAACCCTGACGAAGGTGGAAGAGATCAGAAGCTGCAGCCCAGGTTGATAGAATACTTACTTAAATGTTTGTATGAAATGTGGGAGATCCTGGAGCAGAGGGTCTCCGTGCTCCCACAGGGGAGAGGCCCAGGCCAGGGCTTTGCCGTCCAAGAGCGACAGGATGAATGTTGTCTTGATACTGTCGCTAACGAACTGGGCTGGCTGCAAACAGAAATGCATAAACAGTAGTTTAAAAAACTACAACATTGCTTGGAGTATCCAGCATAACAAGGAGGTGCTGGTAGATGAAGAGACGCACAGGAAGTTAATGGTGTCTCTGTAGCAGGAGGGAGGGCAGCTTACCAGTTGTTCCACCATAGCGGCCAGCATATCTAGGCACTGCTGTTGCTGCTGCAGTCTCTGGGCCAGCTGTGAATAGCCTGAAGGCCAGTCAGGTCCGCCGGGTCCATGGCCTCAGCAAACTGTTGGAAGGGTGTACCTTTTTGCCTCGTCGAGAGCGGGTCAGGCGAAGATGACCCAACTGGACCTTCACCTGTAACAGCCCTTGTTCCCCGCAGGTTGAGCCCTTGGATACTGGGGCTGGCAGGACTTAGGCGTGGGTCTCTCAAGACAGGAAGCAGAAGATGAGAAGCTGAAGCAGTGTCGGATGGACCAAGGGTCGAGGCAGGTGGCGGACGAGCAGAAATGAGAAACCAGGCAGAAGGTCAGGGCAGGCGGAGGTCAAGCAGAGTCAGGCAAAGCAGGGTTAGATCCAAGATTTCAATCCAAAGGGACGAGGAGCAAGGCAGGAACTGGAGGCAAGGAACAGGAACACTGGAACCAGGAGTCAGGAACAGGAGACAAGGCAAGAATCAGGAACGCAGATAACTCGCACTCAATGGATGATCAGGACCCATTGCTGAGGCGAGGTGGTGGTGGCAGGGCAGAGTATATATATCCACCCTGTCTATCGTCATCTTCCAGGGACATGGGGAACTTTCCCGCTGCTGGCCCTTTAAATTCCAAGCAGAGGCGCGCGCAGACGCCTGGAGGGCCAGGTGCAGGGTTCACCATCCGCTTGTGGGATCACCGCATGAGTAGGCCACAGCAGGCGGCGGCTGCAGGAAGTGGCCCCGCCACTATGTCATACGTCGCCCGTATGACATAGTGAGGGCAAAGGTAGCGCCGGCGCCATTTTGAAGATTGGCAATACGGCCCACGTGCAGGAGGTCACTCCCGGACCCCCGCTGGACTTTTGGCAAGTCTTGTGGGGGTCAGAAGGCCCCCCCAAGCTGGCCAAAAGTCCCTGGGGGTCCAGCGGGAGTCTGGGAGCGATCTCCTGCACGCGTGATGTCGGGAGCCAGGAACCAAAATGGTGCCGGCGCTACCTTTGCCCTGTCACATGATAAGCGCAAAGGGCCACCAGCGCCATTTCTCTTAACGCAGTCGTGGCCAGAGAGAGGGAGATCGCGCCAGGACCCCCCCACTGGACCCCAGGTAATTTAAAACATTTTGGGGGGGTTCGTGAGGGTGGGGGATTTGTTTTAAAGGTTCAGGGTGGGTTTTAGGGTTTTTTTGGTGTGCCGGTTTTCCCGCGCCCTATTTAACGATACAATACAAATGCCCCTGACGATAAATCGGGGGCATTTGTATTGTATCGTGCACTCTAATGATTTTGGACGATTTTAAAATTATCTGACGATAATTTTAATCGTTCAAAAATGATTCACATCCCTAGATATAGCTTAATGGGGAAGAGTCAACATGGTTTTAGCCTTGTCATAGTCCAAAGGAAATGTGTAACTCAAACAAAATAAGTAAATTCAGACAAAATATTCTGAAGAATTTTATCCAATAGTATTTATTCTCAAAGTATTGTGGTACTGAAAGGGCACCATATTTCATTCCAAACATGAAACTAAGTTTCACTAAAGTGCTGCATCAGGGAGCAGTGGCATAGCCATGGGTGGGCCTGAGTGCGCCATGGCTCACCCACTTTGGGCTCAGACCCACCCAATCAGGGCTGTCTGACCTGGAAGAGGGCCGGAGTAGCACCATCGCGGGATCCTAGCCCCGTGATGGTGAAGAGAAGGGCCAGAGCCACAGTGCAATCATGGGATCCCATCCCCATGACGGCAAAGAGGAGGGCCTGAGCAGGAAGGCTATCACGAGATCCTATCCCTGTGGCGGCGAAAGTAGGCGTTTCACTGTGCCTAATGAAAAGGCCCCATGTGTGTGTGGATGAGAATGCAAGTGTGTGTGTGTGTGTGTGTGTGTGTGTGGATGAGAATGCAAGTCTGTGTGTGTGTGTGTGAGAGAGAGAGAGAGAGAGAGAATGGGAGCCTGGGGGTGTGTGGGGAGTGAGGATGGTAACCTGAGAGTGCATCTGTCTGTAGGTGAGAATGGAGCCTGGGTGGGTGTCTATGTATGTATAAGAATGGGAACTTTGTCTGTGCATCTGTGTGTTTGAGAACGGGAGCTGGGGGGGGGCGGGGATTTGAGAGAGTGAGAGTTTGTTGTGGAAGAGCATGTTGGAGTGAGAGCTTGTGTGTGTGTGTGTGTGTGTGTATGTGTGTGTAGAGAATGTGAGTGAGAGCTTGGGGGGGAGAGCATATGAGAGTGAATGTGTGTGTGAGGGAGAAAGGGAAGAAGACAGTAGGAGAAGAAAGAGAACGAGAACAGAAACCCTAAAAAGTAATTAGGAAATGACCAATAAGGAAAAAGTGGGAAAAATAGACTGGGACCAAATGATTAGAAAAATACAAAGATCAGACAACAAAGGTAAAAAAAATATTTTGAGATTTTATCAATTGAAATATGCCATCTTTGAGAATGTGCATTTCTTATATTTTCGTATTTTGCTCTTTCTTCAATATTCCACTATTCAGAGTCTAGTTTCTCAGGTTTTCTATTTTGTTTTGTCTGCATGTTTCTGTTTCTAATTTGAGGTCTCTTATTTCTATATTAGGTAAGGGTCGATCTCTGTTTTGCTTGTGTGTGACTGAAATGCTGTATTTCTGCTAGCTCGTAGTTTCTCTGGAGTAGTTCAGCTTGTTCTGTTACTCCAGTAGGTGATGTATTAATGTTCTAGGACCTGGTGTAGTATTTGCATTACTGCTTTTTCATAAAGTTATTTGAGTGCTGAGAATCAGTGCTGTGACTGTATGGTATGGCAAGGTTCTAGGTATCTATCTTTTTTGCAGGACTTTATACTACTTCATAAAGGGGCGGATTTTCAGAGCCCTGCTCGCGTAAATCCGCCCAAAACCAGGCGGATTTACGCGAGCAGGGCCCTGCGCGCCGGGAAGCCTATTTTACATAGGCCTCCCGGCGCGCGCAGAGCCCCGGGACTCGCGTAAGTCCCGGGGTTCTCCGAGGGGGGCGTGTCGGGGGCGTGTCAGGGGCGGGCCCGGTTGTCGCGGCGTTTCAGGGCGTGTCGACAGCGTTTTGGGGGCGGGTACGGGGGCGTGGCTATGGCCCGGGGCGGTCCGGGGTGTGGCCGCGCCCTCCGGACCCGCCCCCAGGTCGCGGCCCGGCGCGCAGGAGGCCCGCTGGCGCGCGGGGATTTACTTCTCCCTCCGGGAGGCGTAAATCCCCTGACAAAGGTAAGGGGGGGTTTAGGCAGGGCCGGGCGGGTGGGTTAGGTAGGGGAAGGGAGGGGAAGGTGAGGGGAGGGCAAAGGGGGTAGGCTGCGCGGCTCGGCGCGCGCCGGCTATACGTAATTGATAGCCTTGCGCGCGCCGATCCAGGATTTTAGCAGATACGCGCGGCTCCGCGCGTATCTACTAAAATCCAGCGTACTTTTGTTTGCGCCTGGAGCGCAAACAAAAGTAGGCTATTCGCGCGCCTTTTAAAATCCGCCCCAAAATGTTTAGCAGTGGAGGGACTTTTTTGCTGAGGTGACACCAGAATTTGATTTTTTTCTTCATGTTGGTTGTAATGTGAATTATCCTAGCTCTGCTCTGTACCTGCTCTGATGATTAATGCTGTTTTATTGTAGTTATGATGATTTCTGTTGTGGAGGTGGACCCTTGGCCTGAGGTGGTGTTGGGGCCACCTGTGGGGTAAACCCTCACAGGTCCCCACCATCGGGAGGCAAGGCCGGACGGGAAGCGGAGACGTTTTGCCAATACCAGCCCTCGTTCTCCGCAGGTTGAGCCCTTGGGTGCCGGGTCAGCTGGACTTAGGTGGGCCTCCGCTTGGATGATCCCGTAGGTAGGCCGAAGGGTGACACATCATCAGAGAACAGCGGTTATCGAAGAGGTCCAGCTGCGGGATGGCAGCTGGTGAGACAGGCTGAACCAGGAGGCTGGTGAGAGGCTGGCAACTTGGAGTGGAAAAGAGTCTAGACGAGAGGCCGAAGGCAAGCAGCAAGGCACAAGGTTGAGTCCAGGCAAGAGGTCAGAGGCAGACGGCAATGTACGAGGTCGAGTCCAAGTGGTAGGTCAAAGCCAAGGGAATCCATCCGAAGGGAAGTGGGAGGCAGGAACTGGTACCAGAACTAAAGCAGGAATAGGAACAGGTACTGGATCTTATGCAGGATCAGGAATGCAGGCAACACAGAACACAGCTGAACAGCATGGAGATCTGTTGCCAAGGCAAGTTCTGACTGTCAGAGCCTGCCTTATAAAGGGAGGTTTGCAGACATCATCAGAAGGGGCCACGGGTAGCTTTACCACCGCGGTCCCTTTAAATCCAGAAGAGGCACGTGCGCACCTAAGGCTGTCAGGATGGAGAAGAGATGGCAGCAGTGTCTGACCATATGGGAGAGGCCTAGCTGGGCCCGAAGGAACTCCCCCCGCAAGGGGTGGCTCGGAAGGTGAGAGAGCAGAACGGGCATGGGAAATGCTGCCTGCCGCTGCCGGAGAGGATGCGCCCAGACCAGAGAGCCGATGGGGGTGAGTGAACCCAACCACGGGACTGCAGCGGCTGGGGAGCGCAGCAGTATCTCCCCTTTACAGCCCCCACCTGGAGATCTAGGTTTCCCTGGATGGGATACATGGAACTGCTGAAGTAAGTTCTTATCAAGAATGTTGGTAGCTGGCTCCCAGGAGTTTTCTTTGGGACCATATCCTTCCCATGAGAGTAAGTATTCCGACTTACGGCCTCTCTTGCGGACATTATGGGTCTCCTGTACTCGATAGAGAGTGTCGGTCTTGGTAACAAGGGCAGATGGCTCAGGAACCTTACAAGAAGTGACACATGGAACAAGTTATGAATTCCTAATGTAGGTGGAAGGCATAGTTGGTAAGTGATTGGGCCGATGCATTGAGTGACAGGAAATGGTCCAATGTACCTGGGAGCAAAACGTTGAGACAGATGTTTTAGGCGAATGTGGCGTGTGCTCAGCCACAATTTGTACCTGGTTGAAATTTAGGGGCTGTCCTACGATGAATGTCGGCGGACTTCTTGGCATGATTAGCTGCTTCTTGGAGTCTTTCATTGGTACAAGTCCATAGGACGTGTTAAGCCTCAGAAGTGCTCTGAGCTGCAGGAGATGGAACTGTCAGAGGCATCAGAAGAGGTGGCTGTGGCTGCCTCCCACAGACAACTGAGAAAGAGGAAGCTCCTGAGGAAATGCTGATATGCAAGTTATGGGAAAACTCAGCCCATGGGAGTAACTGAGACCAGTTATCTGTGGGGAATAAAGGCTTTTGCTCAGTAGCTGGCATACCACACTGAGCTTGTCTGCGTTAGCATTCCTCAGCTCTCTGTACTTTCTTATCTCAGCTTCTCGGCTTCACAAACAACCTTTGCCCTAAACACAGAATGCTTGCTTGCTTTGACAAAGATAATAACATGAGTTAATCATGCGCATAGCATAATAAGCCTTGCAGCTGTATATCCTGCAGTGTTATAACCAATGGTATGATGTTTACTCTGAGGAGATGTAACCCAGGACAATAAAAGAAGTGCGCCCGTTTTTAGTTCAGGGTGCCTTCCCGAGAACTCCTGCCTGATGTGTCTGCTTCCGCGTGTCTCCCATCACAACATCTGGTGACCCCTCCAGATGAGAATCCCCCTACTCATCCGGCCGGACGAGCCCAGGTGCTCCGCAGCAAACTTCGCTCCCACATTCGTGATATGGGGGTGGTGGGGGGACTGTCAGCTCAGCAGAAGGTTCATGCAAATGAGTTGCAGAAAATAGTAAGAAATCATGCAAAAGAGTTGCAGAAAATAGTAAGAAATCATTATTACAAAAGGAGAGGCAATTAACATCAGACTAGGAGATATAGAAAATATGTTGAAATAAATAGAACGCCAGTGCCCTTGGTATCCAGAGGCTGGTACTTTGAATATCCAGGACTGGATCAACTTAGGGAATGCCTTGCATGCACCCCCGCATGCCTCAATAAAACATCTATTGCTTTGGCAAAAATGCACGGAAGCGATAGAAAATCTGGGGACACACAATCACAAGGCACCGTCCCCAACCAAGACTCCCGTGGCATCCTCCGAGTCCACCTCAGAGGAAGAACCCCAGGAAACCAAAGAAACTGAAATAAAAGAAACTATTTATTTATTTATTTGTTTGTTTAAAATCTTTTCTATACTGTCGCTAAGTTATACACCATCACAACGGTTTACATGTAGGCACAAATTTAATGTAGGTAAAAGTGTACTATAGTACATTCTAACAGGTGCCGTCAAAGGTTCGGTTACAATATATCATTAGACAAAATAATTTTTAGAGAAGTGTGTCATGACCGAGTGTACTGAAAGTACTTTTACGGGTAATTTATCATACGTAGTGTTATCAATATGCTAGTTGTGATGTGGGGTTCATAGACTACTCTACTGTATCGTCCTAAGTACTGTGTGTCGGTGCTTATCTGCTTATTCCTGAATAATTTCTATTCTCCCGTCTCCTTGTAAAATGCCTGTTTAAAAAGCCATGTTTTTAAACTTTTCTTAAATGCCTTGAGATCACTTTGTAATCTGATCTCTGGAGGCATTGTGTTCCAAATTGTGGGTCCTGCTAATGATAAGGCCCTTTCCCTCACTTGGGTTAGTCTTGCTGTTTTAACTGAAGGGATGGTTAGGAGTGCTTTATTTGCTGATCGAAGATTTCTGTGTGGGACGTGTACCCGTAATGCTGTGTTTAGCCAGTCTGATTTCTCATCATGAATTAGTTTAGGGATGGTACATAGGGTTTTGTATTTAATTCTGTGTTCAATCGGTAACCAATGTAGTTCCGCTAGGGTTTCGGTTATGTGGTCCCTCCTCCTTTTTCCGGTTAGTATTCTAGCTGCTGTGTTCTGAAGTATTTGAAGTGGTCTTAACGTAGTATTTGGTAGTCCTAGCAGCAGGGCATTACAGTAATCTGTGCTGGAGAAAATTAGTGCCTGCAGAATTGTTCGGAAATCATTTTGAGTTAGTAGTGGTCTTAGTTTTCTGAGTACCATGAGTTTTGCGTATCCTTCCTTTACTTTTAATGATATGTGCTGTTTTAGATTGATTTCAGGGTCCATTATTATTCCAAGGTTACGTACTTTTCCCTCCGGCTTACCCTCAAACCCCTTCACCACCCACAAGCTTTCCTTTCCTTTCCTTTGTATCATCTCTTACAAAACCCTCACCCCCTATCATCCCTGACGAGCAAGCATCCAACAAAGCCACAGAACTAGCTATCTACTTTGATAAGAAGATAACAAACCTCCTTAAACCTATCTCTACCTCCCAACCGACAACTCTTCCCTCCAGCACTTCAACATCTACTAGGACCTTCAACCTAACATCTTTCGAGACCCCATCTTCAATGGAAATCGAAATCATCCTCTAAAAGCTAAAACCCTCCTCTCACCCGTTGGACGCAATACCCTCCAATCTTCTCCTCTCCATTCCAAACACCATTTCTAAATCGTTAGCAGACATCATTAACTGCTCTCTAACTCAAGGAAAGGTCCCAGAACAATTAAAACTAGCCATTCTAAAACCCACACTAAAAAAACCTAACCTTCCAACATCTGACCTTGCCAACTTCCGTCCAATTGCTAATCTTCCCTTGATCTCCAGAGTGATGGAAAGAATTGTAAACAAACGACTGTCTGATTACCTTGAGGAGAACAACATACTTTCCCCCTTCCAGTTCGGATTCAGAAAATCTCAAAATACCGAAGCTTTACTATCCTCTTTATCTGACACCATCCTTCTCAATCTGGAAAGAAAACAACCTCACCTTCTCGCCCTTCTCGACCTATCCGCTGCCTTCGATATGGTCAATCATTCCATCCTACTGGAGCGCTTATCAGATATTGGCATTCAAGGCATTTAAATCGTTCCTTGAGAATAGATTCTACAAGGTCAGGATTAATAATAAAGAATCACTTCCAATCAAATCAAACCTAGGTGTCCCGCAAGGATCCTCTCTCTCCCTCACGCTTTTTAACATTTATCTGCTGCCACTCTGCCAATTACTCTCCAACCTCAAACTTAAGTATTACATATTCGCTGACGACGTTCAAATTCTTCTTCCAATCAGCGAATCCCTGCAAAAAACCTGGGCATACTGGAATAGCTGTCTACTATCCATCAATAGTCTGCTTACCAGCCTGAACCTCATCCTTAATTCAAATAAGACTGAAATACTCATCTCTCCAGATGAAAACCACGCTCTCCTCAACTCCCAAAGCGCATCCCAATTCGCAAAAACATTCATCAACCACTCCTCCTCTGTCAGAGACTTAGGGGTTCGGCTCGACAACCTATACAACTTAAAATCGTTCGTCCTCAACACAACTAAAGAATGTTTTTTTAAACTTCAAGTTCTCAAAAATCTGAAACCTCTCCTGCATTTCAGCGACTTCCACTTAGTAGTTCAATCCATCATCCTTACAAAGCTAGACTACTGCAATTCTCTTCTCTTAGGCCTCCCCGCGATAACTATCAAACCCCTCCAGATGGTCCAGAATGCTGCAGCTAGGTTACTCACCAACTCAAATAAAAGAGCCCACATCACACCCATCCTACACAGCCTCCACTGGCTTCCCATAAAATTCAGGATTTCCTTTAAAGCTTTAATGATGATCCACAAGGACATTCTCGGCATCGCCCATCTCAAACTAAGCTCTCAACTCCGCCCCCACACATCCAACAGACCAATCAGAAATGCCTATAAAGGATCTCTATATGCACCACCGGTCAAAACCACATTAAGAAAACACGCAATCTCTACAGCCAGGCCTACCCTTTGGAACTCTCTGCCACCGGAGCTCCGCCAAGAACCCTGTCATCAAACATTTAAGAAACACCTCAAAACATGGCTCTTCAGACAAGCCTTCCCAGAGTCTCAAGAACACTCTGACACTGGTCAAAGGACATAACAGGATGGGATCCATTATTGTCCTCAGCCGCCTTAGCATGTTCCCCCCCTCCCCTCCTCTTCCTCCTCCTTCCGTCCGTCCTTCTGCCTTCTCCTCTTACCCCTCTCTCTACTCATTGATTCCCGTCCCCTGTTCCCCTCCACACCCTGTGTCATCCTCTGCCAAGATAAACACTACTATTTTACTTACGAGTTAACTCTCAAACAATCTACTTAGTAGCTAATGCCATGTTATACCCTGTTTTAAGTTTCTATATTCTTACATCCTTTAGGGCTCGTTTTTGCCCGATTTAGACGGTTCACAGGTTCTTAGCGATACCCTATTAGACGATTTATGTTTATGTAACACCTACTACTACTGTTTTGCTGTTCTATTTATATTATTTTTATCTTAATTCATTTTATTTTATCAGACGCCTTGTTTAATGTAACGCCATAGCAGCGATTGTTTTGCTATAATGGAAACCGATATGATTTGATATTTTTTTCAAGAATGTCGGTATATAAAAATTCTAAATAAATAAATAAATAAATAAATAAGCTCCCTGTACCCCCAGTTGCCATTGCCCGTGACAGTCGTTGATTCTGCATCACCGATTTGTCCAGATAAATTACCATTACACAACACCGCTCCATGTAACGACCTATGCAGTGCGGTCCGCGTGGGGTTTCACCAAGAACAAGTGAAAGGAAATCTCACAGGAGAGGAATTATTGGAGGGGCTTCAAGCATTTCCCATTACGGAGGTCCCTAATGACCAGGGTGGGATTCAGTATCAGTGGTCAGTATTACCGTATAGTATCCTACGGGAACTCTGACAGAGTATCACAGAAACAGGAATTCATTCCACCTATACTCGAGGGATGTTAGAGGGAATTGAGAATGGCTATAAATTAATTCCCCAGGATTGGAAAGATCTGGCCCGTATGATCCTTACCCCTGCTCAGTATGTGGTTTGGGACTCAGAATATCAAAGGGTAGCCCTCATAGCTGGAAATACCTCGGGAGGAGCATATATACCTGACCAACTTTACAGGGTGGGACAATTTGCAACGCTGGAACATCAAGCAGTGGGGACACCCGCCGCTGCCTAATCAGCGATAAATCGCTGTGTGACCAAGGCCTTTAAGAATCCAGAAAAGCCACAAAATCATTTATGATGACCCGTCAGGCAGCCACAGAATCTTACATACAATTTATAGATCGGCTGCAAGAAGCCATTCAGTGTCAGGTAGACAACCCAGAGGCGAGCCCTGAACTAATAAATAAATTAGCCTTTGATAATGCAAATGCGGACTGTAGAAAAGCTCTGCAATCCATAGTCAGTAAAATAGACTACACCCTGGTCTACATGTTGAAGGTATGTATGGATGTGGGTACTCACGCATTCCAAATGGACGCCCTAGCAGCCACATTGCACAAAGATCAATTTCAAAAGCCAAAAGGGACTTGTTTCAATTGCAAAAAACCTGGCCATTTTAAACAAAAATGCTATGCCCCGGGAGGGGGAGCATACAAAGGAACCGATTCTGCCGGAGCCTCGAGGTCTCGCCCAAAAACGGTCTGCCCCAAGTGCAAAAAAGGCCCGCAGATTAAGTTGGGGGTGGCTGACCCCAGTCCTTCTGCTATCTGGCACACCCAATATTTACTTAAACAGTTTGGCCTCAGCTGATAACCTAATGTAAAGTTTGTAATATTTTAATTGTGCAACTATAGGTTGAGCAAAAAGATTTTGTAGAAGCAGGGAGAGATCTGTCTCTCCTCTCTCCCTTCTATCTCGCATGACCCAATTTGAAGGAATGTAAACAATTCTGGTTTCTGTGATTAAGCAATCAGAATCTTTTAGTTAGAAGTTAATCAAAGTAGTGGTTTTCTACTTTAATGGTGTAGCTCAGTTACTTATAGCTAGCCATTTAATACTTTGTAATGTGATTTAAAAGATTAAAATTAACCTCTCTTTGTATGTGAGATTTTTCTTTTACAGATTTACAAGAATAAAAGCTGCTGTACAGGACAAAATATAAAAGCTGAGGTTTTTTCTCTCTCCTAGATTTTGTTTCTTTTTTTTTTTTTTAACAGATCTGTTTTAAAAATTCTGATTTTTGCTTAATTCTGGATCCAAAGATTTTTTGTTTTACTTTTAAAAGGCCTACTTTTTGAGCTCTAATGTTCGATAATTATTTATTGTCTGTGTTCTCTGTCATTATGTGTTCTGTTTGTGTGTCATTATGTGTTGTACATGTTACAGAATATTCTGTGTGTGTATTTAACTTTAGCATTATGTGGCAACAGAAGGTGTCATTTGTTAAGAATCACAAGGACACTAAACTAGAATTAAAAGCTGAAACAAAGAGAAAGCACCTTTTGGAGATTGCAGCAGCAGTATATGGGAAGAATCTATGGGATTCTAATGTCGCAGCAGACTTAAATTCTTTTGATGATGTAGAAAACAAGATTTCTAAGTATATCCATGCCCCCAATGCTCCCAAATTGCATCTGCCCCTTCTATGGGCGTGAACCCACGTGGCTTACGTGCTAATGAAATCTGGCAAATGGATGTTACTCAATATCCTCCTTTCGCCCCCTGGAAATTTTTACATGTAACCATTGACACCTTTTCACATTTTCTATGGGCCACACCCCAAAAAGGGGAAGCCACCAAGCATGTTATCAATCACTGTATAAGAACCTTTTCGGTCATGGGGATGCCTTCTGTTTTAAAAACTGATAATGGCCCTGCTTATAGCAGCCATTCCTTTGCTGACTTTTGTCAACAATGGAACATCAAACACATATTTGACATCCCTTACAACTCCACTGGACAGGCTATTGTGGAGCGAGCCAACCTCACTCTTAAGACAGCCCTTGATAAACACAAACAAAAAGCAGGAAATGCCCCTGGACTCCCCTCCAAACAGGAATGGCTGAACAAAGTACTGTTTACCTTAAATCATTTAAATATATCACATTCCAATCAGGCCACAGCTGTGGACAATAATTTTGGGAACAGGATTAGCAATCCACAACCATCAGTTTTGTATAGAATGTTACCTAACCCTGTTTGGCATGGTCCCATCCCCTTGTTAACATGGGGACGAGGATATGCTGTTGTGCTTGCTCCTTCAGGTCCAGTCTGGGTTCCGAGTCATTGCGTTAAGCCGTGGAGAGATGGCGTGGCACCAAGGCCTGAAAAATCCGATTCCAAACTTCTCCCTGAGTCTTCACAACCCTCAGAAGGATCGGGATCGGGCTCCCCGCCAGCACCATCAGATGACTTGGGGACAAATTAAGGCATTATCCAGCCAATCCACGCAGCTCCTGGAACAGCAGGGACTTGAAAAAACTCCAGAGAACTTTTTGCTTGCTGCATTCTCTTGCTTGAATGCCAATTCATTGACAATTGTGATGTGCATCTTCTTATCTTGCATTCTCCCTCCCGCCATGGTGATCTCTGAACAAGGACTATGGCAAACCAATATGTACATTACCGATGCACAGAACTTATCACAACTATTGAACCAAACAGATTGCTGGATTTGTATGCACATGCCAACCCATACCAGAGGAGGACTATTGATGCATGCAGTTCCCTTTAATTAGGATGGACTACATACCCGTGGGACAATGGGGTCTTTATAAACTCACCAGTCAATTACACGGTGATGCATTTGGGTAGTAGAATACAAGAGAACGCTACCTTTTATTGGGAATATAATAATGATAGTATCACTGGACTCAGGGTAGGGAAATACCCATATTGCAATAAAACACATTCACCCTGCAACACAACATGTCTATAAAAAACCCCTTCCTTAATGAGACCATTACTGAATGCACAATTTCACAAAATATATGTGTAATTATCAACTCACAGGGTGCCCAGTTGGACAGGGTTGCCCCACCTCCACAGCCACAGGAGGATTCAATCTGTGTAACTCTATAGCAGAAATGGTAAAATAAAACCAAAACAAGCAAAACACATCCACCAATTTGTTGGGAAACATCTGGATGTTGTGTGGATGCAGGGCATATATGAGAATCCCTGCAAGATGGACAGGTAGATGTACTCTAGGCTACATAATGCCATCCTTTTATACTACTACCAAATTGCCCAAGGGTAGAATCAGAAACAGGAGAGAGAGTCAGTTCAAAAACCATTTGGGCGAGGCACAGGCACGATGGTCTACAGGGGCCTGTTTCCCCCATTGGGAGCAGCCCTAAACTACCGAGATTTACGCACCCTTGCCAACTGGACCACAGTCCTACTCAACCTAATGAGTAAATCCATAAAACTCCTCACAGTAGAGGTCTCACAAATGAGAGAAGTAGTATTGCAGAATCGCTATGCTTTGGACATGATCTTAGCCTCAAAGGGAGGCATATGTGCATTGATTGGTTCACATTGCTATGTATACATATCTGATTATAAAGCTAACCTCACACACACCATTGAGCAGATGGAGACTCTAATAGCCAATCGCCCTCTATCCGATAACGAACTCCAGTCCCCTTGGGACTGGCTATGGTCCTGGCTCCCTGACATGGCAGGTCTCAGAAAGATAATTCCCATTGTATTACTTTGTATCTTCATTCTAATATGTTGCAGCTGCTGTATTCAATGCTTGCCCAACCTGGCTAACATACTTATACCTAAAACACAACGTAAAGATTTCCTGTAAAATATAAAAGAAAGGATGAGATGTGGGGAATAAAGGCTTTTGCTCAGTAGCTGGCATACCACACTGAGCTTGTCTGCATTAGCATTCCTCAGCTCTCTGTACTTTCTTATCTCAGCTTCTCGGCTTCACAAACAACCTTTGCCCTAAACACAGAATGCTTGCTTGCTTTGACAAAGATAATAACATGAGTTAATCACGCTCATAGCATAATAAACCTTGCAGCTGTATATCCTGCAGCGTTGTAACCAATGGTATGATGTTTACTCTTTGGAGATGTAACCCAGGACAATAAAAGAAGTGCGCCCGTTTTTAGTTCAGGGTGCCTTCCCGAGAACTCCTGCCTGACGTGTCTGCTTCCGTGTGTCTCCCATCACAACAGTTATCCTGTTGATCATTGGAATAAGCCCATAAAAATGCTTTGAGTGAGCAGTTCATGTGCTCAGCTTGGCCATTGGCTTGCAGATGGTATGCTATAGTTAGATCCGAAGAAATGCCAAACTTCTTGCAAAGGGAGCTCCAGTAAAGGGCGATGAATTGAGGACCTCAATCCGAGGTTATGTGCTGTGGAAGCCCGTGTAGGCAAAATATATGAAGAATAAATAAACATGCCAGCTCAGGAGCTGAAGGTAGGCTGGGGAAAGGAACAAAATGCACCATCTTGGAAAATCTATTACAACCCAGATTATGGTGTTACTGTGGGACTTCGGAAAGTCAACTAGGAAATCCGTAGACAGATGAGGCCAAGGTTCCTTGAGGCAGGCAAAGGTTACAGTAATCCCCAAGGTTGTCCCATGGGCGATTTCTGTTGCGCACACGTGGGGCAGGAATCCACATAGGCTCGGGTATCCTTAATCATAGTGGACCACCAGTAATAATGCTGAAGTAACGTCAAGGTACATGCATGCCCAGGGTGTCCGGCTACACAGGACCCATGTGACCATTTCAATACTCACTCGCGCAGTCTGTGTGGCACTACCGTCCTCCCGGTAGGGACCGTTATGGCAGCAGAGAGATAGATGCAAGCAGAATCTATTATATGCTGGGGTTCTTCTGGAGAGTCCTCGGGCTGAAGGAGCGGGACAGCGCATAGGCCCATTGGTTCTTTTCTGCGGGTCGATACCTCAGATCAAAGTCGAACTGAGTGAAAAAAAAGGGCCCAGCAGGCCTGCCAGGCATTGAGACACTGAGCATGTCAAAGATGCTTGAGATTCTTATGATCTGTGAATATTGTTGTTGCGACCGTTGCTGCCCTACATCTCCACTCCATCCTCCTTACCTCTTTGGTGACTCCCTCTTTGATTGATGGACGTTTGGCTGCCGTGGCGTCATTTTGTCGACCTCCTCCGGTGTCCCCAGACTGGCTAGACGCTGCCTTCAGCCATGTTCTCCTGAAGCCTAAGGGCGCACGTGCGCGGCCCTGACTCAAGTACCAGCTGTGGCGCGAACCTCAGGGGTGTCCCCTTGAGATGATGTCATCATCGCCAAATATTTAAGGTCTCTTGTTTTGCTAGCTAATCGAGTTAGCTAAGGGTTTCCTATCTAGCTGCCTCCAGGTATCACTATGGATGGGATTCGCTCTCCACTTAACTTGCTACTCTGCCTCCTCTGATTTTACCAGGGGTACCCGTTCCTCAGGGGCCTCGCTCTCTCTTGCTTTTCAGGTTGCAGTCTGGAACAGGTACTCGCTCCTCGAGGGCCCACGTTCCCGGACCTGCTACTGAATATAACTTCTGCCAGGAAGTCACCGCTGCCTATAACACCAGTGAGTTACCATCTCTCTCTGAGCTTTCCCTGGAACCAGATACTCGCTCCTCGAGGGCCTACTTCATTCCAGCTCCTGGGCTGTTCCAAGAGACTATTGTGTTGAGTGTTACCATCAAGGTTCTGTTCCTGAACTCTGCATACTCTGCCTACTCACTATCTCAGTTTCTCTACAGCTCAGCCATCCTGGGATCGCTGTTCCTGTGCCTGAGGTGCTACAGCCCAGCCGGGCTCTTCCAGCTCACTACTGCCACCTCTGGTGGTTCTTTAAAACAGTTTAATAAAAGAACTAGTGTGTGTCTGTCTCCCAACTCTGAGCTTGACCGGTGGTCCCTCTCGTGATCTTCCCCTGTGGGCGTGGTCATCTGCCACCAGCCCAAGGATCCACCCACAATTATCACAAACAACAACAATTGTGAAGCGATGTTGTGCGCCCTCTAGCCAAGGGTGCCACTCTTCCAAGACGAGCTTAATAGCAAGGAGTTCACGATCACCTATAGTATAGTTGGGCTAGCAGAGAACTTGTGGGAAAAGAAGGAGCAAGGATGTAGAGTGCCCTTAAAGGAGTGTTGGCTTTAAGACCTCCCCCTACTCTGACAGCGGAGGCATCCACCTCTATGACAAAAGGGTGAATCGAGTCCGGATGTTATAAGCATGGACCATGTAGAAAGGCTACCTTCAAGGCTTGGAAAGCTGGTATGGCTTTGGGAGTCCAGTTCCTGGTGTCCATCCCCTTACAAGTAAGCACAATAAGGGGCTCAGCAATGACAGTAATTTACGATAAAATGGCGATAGTAGTTTGTGAAGCCTAAAAATCATTGAAGCGCACATTGGCCTACTGGCTGGGGCCAATCGCGAATGCTTCGGTGTTTGCTGGGGTCCATGGCGAAGCTGCGCCTAGAGACAATGTACCTTAGGAAGGGTAAGCTCTCCTTTACAAACAAGCATTTATCTAGCTTGGCATACAGATGGTTATCCCTTAAGCATTGTAGCACTAGATGAACATCCTGGCATTGGGTTGATAAGTCCTTAGAAAAAATAAGAATGTTGTCCAAATAAGCTATTACTTTGGTGTAAAGGAGGTCCCGGAATATCTCGGTTATCAATCGTTGGAACACCACTGGAGCATTACAGAGGTTGAAGGGCATGACGAGATATTGATAATGCCCGTCTCTGGTGTTAAATGCGGTCTTCCAGATATCTTCAGGATGGATGCGGATGAGGTTATACGCTCATCTCAAGTCTAATTTGATGAATATAGTAGCTTCTTGGAGACGATCAAATAGCTCATTGATCAGAGGCAGAGGATATTTATCTTTACGAGTAATGGCATTTAGGCCCTGGTAATCTATACAAGGCCGTAATGACCCATCCTTCTTGGCAACAAAAAAGAAACCCGCGCCAGTGGGTGACATGGAGGTACAGATGAATCCTTTAGTTAACATTTTCTTGGATATACTCCATCATGTCCTTGGTTTCAAGGACAGAAAACAGGTAGGCCCTGCCCCTAGGAGGTGTTGTCCTCAGCAGGAGATCAATCGAACAGTCAAACTCCCAATGAAGTGGAAGGTCATCAGCCTTCTGCTTGGAAAATACATCCTCAAAGTCAGCATAAGGTGCTGGAAGACCGGGAACTATGACTGCTATTGGTAGCGATGAAGGTGGTTGAACCCTTTTCATACAAGAGTTACAACAGTGAGCACTCCATTCTGATAATTGCAAGGTAGTCCAGTTGAAATGAGGTGAGTGTTGCTGGAGCCAGGATAAGATAAGAACCACTGGGTGGATGGACTTGTCAAGAATTAAATTTGAGTTCTTCCTCATGGAGGGCTCCAATCTTGTCCCCGTTGGGGACAAGATTGGAGCCCTCCATGAGGATCTGTGTGATCCTCCCGGGCAGAGAATCTTCATGAATGGAGGCAATGAGTAACGGCATCTCAAAATCTCCAGTGGGGATTCTCAAATGGACTACAAGGTCCTTCATCAGAAAATTCCCACCGGCTCTGAAATCAACCAGAGCAAGCGCAGGAAAGGAACAAGAGTCCAAAGACAGGGTAACAGGGAGAGTCAGCTGAGGGACTGGACAAGTACCGCCTAAGTTCAGGACCCCTACCAAACTTAAGCTTGAGAGTTTCCTGGACGGATTGGGCATACTGATAAGTGCTGTCCTGCAGAAGAGGCCTGCTTGTCTCCTTCTGAGGCATTTCTCTGAAAAAAGGCATCCTCGTCTTAGCTGCATAGGTTTGTAAGACTTGCTTACAGGGGTGCCCCTGATCACCGATGTCTCTTCAAGTGGAGGAGAGAATGTTCCATAGTAACACAACGAGGAATCCGAAGCTCTCGATTGCATTCCCACAGTCAATGGTTGATGCAACCTGTAAGGTCAATGAGGCCCTCGAGCAAAGTAGGGAGCTCACAGGCAACAAGCTCATCCTTAAGATCAGGCGACAGCCCATCCAGGAAGATGGATCGCAGACAGTCCTCCTACCAATCAAGAACTGCTGCAAGGGTGCAAAATTCTATCATGTAGTAATTGAGAGACCGGAGTTCTTGCCGGAGATGTAAGAGATCAGAACTGGCAGTGCTCTGTTGTCCTGGATCATCAAAAGTCCTTTGAAACATGGACACGAAGTGGGAAAGCTCCAGAAGAAGGGAGTCTGACTGTTCCCAGAGTGATGAAGTCCATGCCAATGCCTTGCATTCTAACCGTGAAAGGAAGAACATGATCTTCGTGGATCATCCTGGTATACAGTTGTTTGAAGAGCAAACTGCATATAACACTGATTGATGAAGCCCCTACACAGCTTCGGATCACCATTGAAGCAAAGGGATGCTGGGAGCGAGACCAAGGCTCTAAGTGGGATTGCCGGTGATGACAAACTGGACGAGGCAGGAGTGGTGACTGTTGGAACTGGACGAGAACCCAGTCAACTGCTTAGGTGTTTAATAGAAGCTGCCAATGTCTCAAGGACCACTGCTGCTCTTGAATCCTGAGAGCCAGGTCTGGGTTGGCATGGATGGTGGGAGCCTATGCCGGGTCCATGGCCTTGGCAACCTGTTGCAGAGGTGGACCCTTGGCCCGACGTGGTGTTGGTGCCACCTGTGAATCTGGCCGTGGGACTGCGGCAGCAGGGAGTTTCTGGCTTTCTGTAAATAGGATTCATGAAAGAAAACATTGATTTTTGTTTTATTACAAATTTGATTGGATCTGTTTGGTTTCTTTACGTTTTACATGATATACTTGTGCATTTATAAACTGCAATAAATATAAAATAAATTAAGACAGATTAATAAGGAATTTTTAATACCGGGAAATGCTTGAAATAATTGAGGTAAAATGTTTTAAAGTTTCATGCATGATGCATAATGGCTGTTGCAAACTACTTAGAAAGCCATTGTAGGATGCAGAATAGCGCATTATTTATCAATAAGAGTACAACTAGTAGGTCTCAGACCTGCAAGCATACAGCTCAGCCATGTTAACCTTGTGCCCACCCAAAAAATCAGTTCTGGCTATGCCACTGTCAGGGAGGACTTACATTTGGGTAAACAGAAAAATTAAAGTTAAAGGTATGCAGAGTCTGGATTAAAAAATTTTAAATGAGCAAAACAAGCGGCTTACCCTGATCAGTATCAAGGTTTTCATACAGGAGAGGTGCAAAAGACAGCATCACTCTGGCTAAATGGAAATGTCAGAGTAAATAAACTGAAAACTGGTGCTAAAACATCACATGACAGACCGGACCAATCAAGAATAGGTAAATACAGATACAGAACATGACAGCATGTACAATGCAAAATGTACAGAAAACCTTTTATTTATTTATTTATTAATTAAGCTCTGTGGAAGCAGAATGAGCTAGTCTCACGCTGCGCCTATAACTGGAGGCAAGAGAGTGGAACTGTGGACGGGGGGGGGAGGGGATGGAGGCAGGGTGAGGTGAGGGATAGGTCAACCAATGGGATAGGAGTAATTCAAAAGTTATGGAGACGAGGAATTATGGGATGGTGGGGGCTGTGTGACCGTTTGGAGCACAGTGAGTGAGGAGCGGCAGAGGCAGCAAGTTGAGCTTTTGGGTTCCTGGTAGGTTGTGCAGGTTAGGGAATTTTTTCAAGTAAATTAAATTGTTTTATGAGGTGACCGGTTATAGATTTAAGCCGTTTTGGCAGTATTGTGAGGAGATACTCTCAAAAAAAAAAATAGGCAAAAAATATTAAACTTACCATAATTTTACCTGCCCTTCCTCCCACGGCGGACCGGCATGCCTAAGAAGTTGAGAGTTCGCTCTCGTGCCCCCCCGGGCTCCCACGTTGGGTCCCCTGCCCCTGTTAGCCGCCCGCTCGCTCCTGGTGCGTCTGCTGCTTCTCCTCACCGGCGCGCACGCGACTCGTTTTCGGGCCCTCCCCCACCGCGCGCGAATGCCCCGCCTCTCCAGTCCTCTCAGCGTCCAGCGATGGTTTTCTCTGTTCATTCCTCTGTTCGTTCGCAGGAGGACTCGCACGAGAGCGGCCCTGAGCCCGCGGACGGCGGCGAGTTGCCTGCCCCCCTCCCTGGGGGCTGTCCGGTGGAGTCGAGGGATGACGTGGCTGAGGTTTCCCTCAACGCGTCTGCCCTTTCTTTTAGTTTCCTCGACGACGGAGGCTCCTCCCCCCCCCCCCCCCCCCCGCGCGAGCCGCCTTATCGCGGTCCCTCGAGCCCGACGAGCCCGACCCCGCCTTCCCGGGATCGGAACACGATTAACAGGCCGGGGCAGGTGCCTACAAAAGCCTCGGTGGGCAAGGGGAGGGTAAAACAGATCTCCCGGTCCGTGGTTTCTTCGGGGTCTCAGGGCTCTCGCGCCCCCCCCCCCTGGTGGGAGGGATAAACTCTTCGTTCCCCCCGCACATGCACCTCCAGCCCACAAGAAAAAACTTGTCTCAGTGTCGGTGCAGGCAAAGGGTGCTAGGGGTTATTATGGACAGCTTAAGCCCCCGGCTGGCAGCGGCGCTGGGGCTCGGCAAGCCAGGTCAGGGCCAATTCAGGCAAGCAGTGCCTCTGATTGGCAGTTTAGCGGGGGGAATAGTTTAGTGTGGGAGGGGGAGGAGTCAGCCGATGTGCAACCAGGGCAGGAGGGGTTTGCAGGTGAACAGAGGTCTTGGACAGCGGGTGGTGGTTTCGGAGGTTGGCCAATCGGGTGGGGCAAGGCGCGGGGAACGGAGGTGGGGGTTTTTAGTTGGGGACAGGATCCCTCTGCATACGGCCGGGGACCCCGGTCTACTATTACAGCTGCTGGTGGAGATTTGCGTTCAATTGGTAAGTATGCAGGGGGAAGGGGTAGAATAATGTTTGATAGCAGAGGTAGGGAGGCTTCTTGTATTGCAGATGTCGATGAGGAAGATGGTCCGGGTACGTCGACCCAAGAGGCATGAAGAGAAAGGGATTTCGCGAACGAGCTGGATAGTCAGGAAGGCTATGGAAGGGAAGAAGGAGGTCGGAAGGTGGCAGTGGATCAGGGACACAAAGGGCCAGATTTTCAAAAGCATTTACTCGAGCAAAACTGGTTTTTGCTCGAGTAAATACACTTTACTCAAGTAAGTGGGCTTTTCAAAATTGCTACAATATATGCCATTGAATTGTCCATAGGATTTACTCAAGTAAGTGCACTTTACTCGAGTAAATAGCTTTTGAAAATTGCTACGATAGTATGTCACATTTACATGCGTAACTCCTTTGAAAATGACCCCCAAAGTGTCGATCGGTCCAGGTGAGAAAGCTCAGGGGAGACGGAGTAAGCAAAGCAAGGCGGAGAAAAGAAAGCGGGATACCTCTTCTAGTTCTTCGTCTAGTGGGTCAGATTCATCGATGGATTCTTCAGACTCAAGCCCAAGGTATCAATCAGTCTTGGGGGTAGGACCATTGCACGGGGCGGGACATTCAGCTAGCGCTACCTTAGCTGAGCTGTGGGAAGGGGTACCCAGAAAGACGCGCAGGAAGATCCGTAAGAGAAGGTATGTGAATATTTTTAGCTTATTAGAAGGGACGCGAGGTGTTAAGAAGAGTAAAAAGAAGGATAAGAAGAAACACACTAAGTCTGGGAGTCCCAAGGTAGCTAAGAATATTATTAATTGGGTTTGGGGTTTTTTACGGTTAGCTAGCGTGGTCGGGCACTACGATTCTTCGCAATATGCGGATAGTATTCTGGGGGCGTTTTGGGATTACGAGGGTTGGGCTTGGCTCAACTACGATGAGAAATTCCGTGACAAAATGGCTGGGAGCAAAACGATGTCGTGGGGAGGGCAGGACATTAATTTGTGGCTAACACAAATGACTTACAAAGGGCTGAGTGGGACGAAAGGGGCGGGACTAGGAAGTGGTGGTTTGAGGGTCGGAGCAGGGTCCGGTAGCAGTGGGGGACCGGGGCATTCCTTTCGGACAGGAGGACAGGTTGCTAAGCCCATTCAAGGGGGGAAGGCCAGGGCGGGGGGAAATGATACATGCTGGAGATTTAATAAAGCAGTCTGCTTGTTCCCGGACTGCAAATTCAGACACTCCTGTTCAATCTGTGAAGGAGCGCATTCAGCTCTCAAATGTGGGCAAGGAGTTAGTGGAAACCACGGTAGAGGGGGAAAGTTATAGTGGGAAGTTGGAGCTGGCGGTGTCTCCAATGTTGCTCGGAGCAATTGGTTAGAGAGATACCCTAAGAGAAGGGAAGCTAAGTTTTTAAGTGATGGGTTCAGGGAGGGTTTCGTTATCCCTTATGAAGGACCGGGGGGTGGTGTGAAAGGGAGGAATGCACATTCAGTTATAGAATATGCGGACGTGGCTCGGGAGAAAATTGGGACTGAAGTTAGATTAGGGAGGGTGGCAGGACCGTTTGCGTCTCCCCCTTATGGATGTATGCATTTGTCCCCCATTGCAATTATTCCTAAGAAGGAGCCGGGTAAGTTTCGCTTTATTCTTAACTTATCGCACCCGAGAGGCAGGTCGGTGATCGACTACATACCCCGGGAATTTTGTTCTGTTCACTATGCGTCTTTTGACGAAGCGGTTCGCTTAGTGCAGTTAGCGGGATGGGGGTCGTTATTAGCGAAAGCAGATATTGAATCTGCTTTTTGGTTATTGCCCATTCATCCGAAGTGTTTTCCGTTGTTGGGGGTTCTCCTTTGAAGGTAGGTTTTATATCGACAAGTGTTTGCCAATGGGATGTGCAGTGTTGTGTGCTTTTTTCGAAGCGTTTAGCACCTTTTTACATTGGGTAGTTGAGCAAAGTACAGGGGGTTCAGGGATTTTGCATTATTTGGATGATTTTTTGTTTGTAGGGCCTGCGACATCTGACTTATGTCAAAGGCAATTAGATGGGTTTTTGCAAGTTGCAGATATCTTTGGGGTACCAGTAGCGGGACAGAAAACCGAAGGACCGGTTTCCAAGCTAGTATTCCTAGGTATAGAACTCGATTCAGTAACCCTGGAAGCGCGTTTACCAGAGGAAAAGATGAGACGATTGAATGTATTGGTGCGAACAGTTAGACAGGCGGTTAAAGTGACGCTGCGACAGATGCAGTCCCCTATTGGGGCTCTGAACTTTGCGTGTCGAGTGATTCCAATGGGGCGCGCTTTCATTAGGAGGTTGTCTAGCACGACGGTGGGAGTAAGGGCCTGTCATCATTTCATTCGAGTGACTCGCAGAGTTAAGGAAGAGCTAGGAGTCTGGGAGGCATTTTTGGAGTCATTAAATGGAGTATGCATCATGCAAGCGGCGGAGGTGTCCAATAAAGAGTTGGAATTATACACGGATGCGGCGGGGGGGCTTGGTTTCGGAGTGTACTTTCAGGGGATGTGATGTGCCGAACGGTGGCCAGTCGAGTGGGAATCGGAAGGGTTAACCAAGAATATTAATTTTTTGGAATTATTCCCTATCGTGGTGGCATTGTGTTTATGGGGGAGACGGTTAGCGAATAAGAAGGTTGTGTTTTGGTGTGATAACTTAGGGGTGGTGCAAGTTATCAACAGGCAATCAGCTAAATGTCCAAGAGTGTCTGAGTTGCTGAGGGAACTGGTCTTTAGATGTTTGGAGTTGAATGTGGCCATTAGAGCGTGACACGTGCCGGGGGAACTGAATGTAATAGCTGATGCACTTTCTCGTTTCAAATGGCGGGACTTTCGAGAATTGGCGCCGGCAGCGAATTTGGAAGGAGAGCGGTTCCCGAAGCATTTGTGGCAGCTGGGTCGGTGGAAGCGTGGTCGCTGATCCGGAAATCGTTGGCTCCATCCACTTGGAACGCATATGTCAGAGGTTACAGAGTAGTAGTCGCGTATTTGGAGGGGGATGGTTGGAACGGTAGGGAGGCCAATGCTGAAAGAATTGTGAGATTCATTTTGTGGGCAAAGGGAATGGGACATTCTTTGGCTGCGGTGCGGGCGTATCTTGCGGGATTTTCCTTTTTTCAGAAGCTGAAGGGTTGGGACACTGCAGTTTTGAGTTTTCTAGTGAAACGAATTCTGGGGGGATGGCGAAGGGATAATGGTTTATCACCCGATAGAAGGCTACCAATTCGGTATGAGGACCTGCGGACGACAGTTAGGAATTTACATCGGGTATGCTGGTCCGATTATGAAGTGAGTTTGTTTCAGACTGCGTTTGTCTTGGCATTCTTTGGTGCAATGAGGGTGAGGGAGCTTGTAGCTTCTTCCAAGGTAAATTCGACACGTTCGGGTTTAAAAGCGGAGAACGTATGGGTTTGTAGTGGGGTGGTATCGATATGCATACATCGCTCCAAGGTAGATCAGCAGGGCAAAGGGCAATATGTTCGGTTAGTTCCGGCAGGCGACCCAGAGGTGTGTCCTGTGCGAACCGTGCAACGCTTTGTGGAGTTGCGACCTAAGATACGAGGTCTATTTTTCTTACACGATGACGGGTCGCCATTGACCGTGTTTCAGTTCGTGCAAGTGCTGAAAAAAGTGGTGGGGTTATTGGGTTGGGATATACATCGTTATACGTCACATTCTTTCAGAATTGGGGCAGCGACTTCGGCCGCAGAGAGCGGTATGTCAAACACGGAGATTCAATATATAGGGCGGTGGAAGTCGAAGGCATTCATGGGATATGTGAGACGATAAAAAAAAAACAAATAAATACTAATAAGGATATTCAACGTTCAGAGGAGAGACTAGCAATAGTATGTGGGGGACCTTTGTTGGGGGTACAGTTATTAATTGTTGTTTGTTTTACAGAAAGGAGAAAGTTGCAAAGGGTGCAAGAATGTGTCGGGATAGTGGGCCATTCTTTTATACACTGGGCAGCAATTAGAGCGGAAAGAAGGCCATATGGAATTAATCTCGAGCTGGATGCACATAATTGGACCATCAGATGGATGAGTCATCGGGGGATGAAATGGGACGGACTGTTACCTTTCCTGCAGACATGTGTTCTGGAGAACGGACTCCCTGAAGTTTTGCTGATACACTTGGGTGGCAATGATGTCGGAGATGGCTCTTGCAAAGACTTGCTGATGAAAATCAAGAAGGACTTTAGTAGACTACTGAACATGATGCCGGACACTCGGTTAGGGTGGTCGGATATCATAATACGATTGAAATTTGTGGGATGGCCTTTATGGTGTAAAGGGGTGAAAAAGTTAAACAAGCAAATAGGAAAGTGGTTGGTGAGACAAGGAGGGTTTTGGGTACAACATGAGTGGGCATGGGAGGTCATTCCTGGATACTTTCGATCTGATGGCATACATTTATCTGATGTTGGTATTGACTTGTTTAACAACACGATTCAGGAAGGTTTGGAGAGGGTAATTGTTTCAGATAAGGGCCACAGTGGGGGGGAACAATGACAACGGTGTTGTTATTGTTCTTTGGCGGAAAACCCGAGCCCAGAAAATGTTATTGCATTTGATTGTTTAGTTAAAATCCGAAAAAGGGGGGGATCTCGTGCAGCGCGGGGGGGCTGTTGCACGAGATGGACAATGAGCAAGAGGGGGGCCGATGCTCAGAGGTTACGGCACCTGGAGCTCAACCACTGGAAGAGGTGGGGAGCCCGATAGGTGGCAATATAGGGGGGGGGGGGGGGAATGTTGTATTGTGTTAAATTGTTGAAGGGCTCGGGTCTTATAATTAAACTGCGGCCTTTATTACCCCATCAAAGTTGTCTGTGTATTTTGGGGCTGGTAAATGCAAAGGAAGAGGGAGGAGGTAAAAGGAGAGATGGGAAGGGGGGGGAAGGAAGGAAGTCAGTGAGCGAGTCTTGCGTCTCTCAGTTAGTGGAAGCAGAGTGAGCTAGTCTCGCGCTGCGCCTATAACTGGAGGCAAGAGAGTGGAACTGTGGACGGGGGGGAGGGGATGGAGGCAGGGTGAGGTGAGGGACAGGTCAACCAATGGGATAGGAGTAATTCAAAAGTTATGGAGACGAGGAATTATGGGATGGTGGGGGCTGTGTGACCGTTTGGAGCGCAGTGAGTGAGGAGCGGCAGAGGCAGCAAGTTGAGCTTTCCCGCCCGCCCTCCCATTTGGTAATTGACAATGTTATGTTTAAATAAGGATGTGCACTTGTCGCAGTGGGCGGAAAACCCGAGCCCAGAAAATGTTATTGCATTTGATTGTTTAGTTAAAATCCGAAAAAGGGGGGGGATCTCGTGCAGCGCGGGGGGTGCTGTTGCACGAGATGGACAATGAGCAAGAGGGGGGCCGATGCTCAGAGGTTACGGCACCTGGAGCTCAACCACTGGAAGAGATGGGGAGCCCGATAGGTGGCAATATAGGGGGGGGGGGAAATGTTGTATTGTGTTAAATTGTTGAAGGGCTCGGGTCTTATAATTAAACTGCGGCCTTTATTACCCCATCAAAGTTGTCTGTGTATTTTTGGGGCTGGTAAATGCAAAGGAAGAGGGAGGAGGTAAAAGGAGAGATGGGAAGGGGGGGGGGAAGGAAGGAAGTCAGTGAGCGAGTCTTGCGTCTCTCAGTTATAGATACCGTTGTTCCGACTGGCCATCACAACAGTTTCCACTCATAAAATATAAGTAAAACATAAATAACAATAAGTTAAATAATGAGCAGTTGTTCCTAAAATATGGTAAATTAAACAAATAAAATACAGACATAATAAAACAATTTAAAATACACTATTTTATATATCATACAAAAGAAAAAAATAAAACAAAAAGAATATCCATAAGAAATGTCACATAAAGCTAATTCACAAAAAACAGAGATAGCAGCTTAAATCTGAGGAACACGGGAATGAACAAAGTGGGGAGGGGGGAAAGGGTGTGTGCAAGAAAGTCACACTAATGCAAACCCCAGGAAAAAAATGAACCAACAGACTGTTGGAAAAAGTCAATGGGGCAAAAGCTTCCCTGCTTGCAGACAGGCCATCAACATTCCCTTCCCTCTGTGGTACTGCCCACTATGGTACTGCCCTCTGTGGTACTGCCCACAAATAAAAATGTTCCCTGATAAAGAATAAGACCAAGAGTCAAGGACTGGGATGTCAAATTTTTAAATTCTTCCACGCTCGGAACTACGGAGGGGTAGGCTATAAACATTTTAAATAACTAAATAATATTTCCAGTTTTTTCCCACTTCTGACCATGAGGAGAGAAAAAAAAAGAAAAACCATTCCAAATGTGTCCTTTTCTCCAGACCTGCACACATCACTGCAGCCTCATTACAGCACACTGCCTAATAGGGGTGTGAATCGTTTTTGAACGATTAAAATTATCGTCCGATAATTTTAAAATCATTCTAAACCGTTAGAGTACACGATACAATACAAATGCCCACGATTTATCGTCAGGAGCATTTATATTGTATCGTTAAATAGGGCACGGGAATTATTTGGGGGAGGGTGGGAAAACCGGCACACCAAAACAACCCCTAAACCCTCCCCGACCTTTTAAAAGAAATTCCTTACCCTCCCGAACCCCCCCAAAATGTTAAGTTACCTGGTGGTCCAGTGGGGGGGGGGGGGGGGGGGGTGGGGTCCCCGGCGCGATCTCCCGCTCTCGGGCCATCGGCGCCATTTTGGCTACCACTGATAAAAAGGCGCCGATGGCCCGAAAAAAAAACCCCACCCGACCCTTTTCAAATTACCCCTTTGCTTCTCCCACCCTCCCGACCCCCCCAAAAACCTTTTACATGTACCTGGTGGTCTAGCGGGGGGTCCTGGAGCCATCCCTTCAATCGTGCCGGTGCCGGTGCTGGAGGTTTCAAAATGGCGCTGATCGCCTTTGCCCTTACCTTGTCACAGGGAGCGACCGTCGCTCCCTGTGACAAGGTAAGGGCAAAGGCGATCGACTGCTTTGTCACAGGGAGCGACGGTCGCTCACTGTGACAAGGTAAGGGCAAAGGCGATCGACTGCTTTGTCACAGGGAGCGACGGTCGCTCACTGTGACAAGGTAAGGGCAAAGGCGATCGACTGCTTTGTCACAGGGAGCGACGGTCTCTCACTGTGACAAGGTAAGGGCAAAGGCGATCGGCGCCATTTTGAAACCTCCAGCACCGGCACGATTGAAGGGATGGCTCCAGGACCCCCCGCTAGACCACCAGGTACATGTAAAAGGTTTTTTGGGGGGTCGGGAGGGTGGGAAAAGCAAAGGGGTAATTTGAAAAGGGTTGGGGTGGGGGTTTTTTTTCGGGCCATCGGCGCCTTTTTATCAGTGGTAGCCAAAATGGCGCCGATGGCCCGAGAGCGGGAGTTCTCGCCGGGGACACCCCCCCCACTGGACAACCAGGTAATTTAACTTTTTTGGGGGGGGGGTTTCAGTGGGGTTTTGTTTATCTGCTCAGGCCTCACAAAAAAATTAACAATGTGAATTGGAATCGGAATGATTCCAATTCACAATCTCTAACGATCCTCATCGGATGACGTACGAGGAGAGATTGAAGAATCTAAATATGTACACCCTGGAGGAAAGGAGGAGCAGAGGTGATATGATACAGACTTTCAGATACTTGAAAGGTGTTAATGATCAAAAGACAACGACAAACCTTTTCCATAGGAAAAAAATCAGCAGAACCAGGGGTCACGATTTGAAGCTCCAGGGAGGAAGATTCAGAACCAATGTCAGGAAGTATTTCTTCACGGAGAGGGTGGTGGATGTCTGGAATGCCCTTCCGGAGGATGTGGTGAAGACCAGAACTGTGAAGGACTTCAAAGGGGCGTGAGATAAACACTGTGGATCCATAAAGTCAAGAGGCTGCCAATGAAGAGTGGGTGACTCGCCAGAATGATGGCTACTGCCTGGAGTCAATACCCTTATTAAATAAACATACACATGCTTACTGTGACTCCAACATCGCTCTAAGCTTCAACAGCAAGAGGAAATGTGGAAAAAAGGATTCACACTCACAAAGAGGGGAGTAGCTGGCTTGTTACGGCGGTTACTACCCCAAATCAAATAAGCCTGATACTTCACTTTCAATGCATATACAGCATAGTTCTCTGATTCAACGGCAGGGGAGAAGAAAAACTGATACTTCACACATCCAGCAGAGCTCTCTGCTTCAACGGCAGGGGAGAAGAAAAGAGGGTTCGCACTCACAAAGCGGGGAGTAGCTGGCTTGTTACGGCGGTTACTACCCCAAACCACATGTGCCTGATACTTCACTTTCGATGCACATCCAGCATGGCTCTCTGCTTCAACAGCATGGGAGAAGACTGATACTTCACGCATATCCAGCATAGCTCCCTGCTTCAACGGCAGAGAAGAAAAACAACCGATAAGGGCTGTATAACATAGTCTGGGTAAAACAAATAAGCATGGGTGTAGCTTGCTTATTGCGGCGGCTACTACCCCTAACTAATCAAGCTAGATATTTCACTTGGATGCAGCTCCATCACTGCTCTCTACATTAAAGGTGGGGGTGGAAGGGAAATAGAACCAAGAGCTAAGAGAAACAGATAAGTATGAGAGAAAAAATGTGTGAAGCTTGCTGGGCAGACTGGATGGGCCATTTGGTCTTCTTCTGCCGTCATTTCTATGTTTCTATGTTTCTATGATCCGATTTTTCCTTCCCACCATCCGAACCTGATCGTTAAGACGATCGGGCACACGATTCACATCTCTACTGCCTAACCCCTCACCAAATACAGAGTAATGGACAACAAATTAGAAAGAGAAACATGGAGACAAAAGCTGAGCTGGAAACCCCCTTAATCTGGACTCTGCCTGCAATAAACCGATATGATGTGTACTTTAATGTCAGTATAGAAAAGCTGTTAAATAAATAAATAAATAAATAAAAATAAATATAACACAAGAGAAATAAAACAATTGCATTTTCCTAGAGAAACAGAAGCAATAACAGTCTCACTCTCCTACCCTTCCAAACCCCAACAGTGTTCCTCCCCAGCCCCCTCTCCCCTCCCAGACTTCCCAGTCCCCAGCACACTTGCTCCCTAGCCTCTATCTCCTCCCAGACCTCCCAGTCCCCAGCACTCTTGCTCCTTAGCCTCTCTCCCCTCCCAGACCTCCCAGTCCCCAGCACATTTGCTCCTTAGCCTCTCTCCCCGCCAGACCTCCCAGTCTCCAGCACACTTGCTCCTTAGCCTCTCTCCCCTCCCAGACCTCCCAGTCCCCAGCACTCTTGCTCCTTAGCCTCTCTCCCCTCCCAGACCTCCCAGTCCCCAGCACTCTTGCTCCTTAGCCTCTCTCCCCTCCCAGACCTCCCAGTCCCCAGCACTCCCCAGCCCCCTCTCCCCTCCCAGTCCTCCCAGTCCCTAGCACACTTGCTCCCTAGCCTCTCTCCCCTCCCAGACCTCCCAGTCCCCAGCACATTTGCTCCTTAGCCTCTCTCCCCTCCCAGACCTCCCAGTCCCCAGCACTCTTGCTCCTTAGCCTCTCTCCCCTCCCAGACCTCCCAGTCCCCAGCACTCTTGCTCCTTAGCCTCTCTCCCCTCCCAGACCTCCCAGTCCCCAGCACTCTTGCTCCTTAGCCTCTCTCCCCTCCCAGACCTCCCAGTCCCCAGCACTCTTGCTCCTTAGCCTCTCTCCCCTCCCAGACCTCCCAGTCCCCAGCACACTTGCTCCCTAGCCTCTCTCCCCTCCCAGACCTCCCAGTCCCCAGCACTCTTGCTCCTTAGCCTCTCTCCCCTCCCAGACCTCCTAGTCCCCAGCACTCTTGCTCCTTAGCCTCTCTCCCCTCCCAGACCTCCTAGTCCCCAGCACTCTTGCTCCTTAGCCTCTCTCCCCTCCCAGACCTCCTCGTCCCAGCACTCTTGCTCCTTAGCCTCTCTCCCCTCCCAGACCTCCTAGTCCCCAGCACTCTTGCTCCTTAGCCTCTCTCCCCTCCCAGACCTCACAGTCCCCAGCACTCTTGCTCCTTAGCCTCTCTCCCCTCCCAGACCTCCCAGTCCCCAGCACTCTTGCTCCTTAGCCTCTCTCCCCTCCCAGACTTCCCAGTCCCCAGCACACTTGCTCCCTAGCCTCTCTCCCCTCCCAGACCTCACAGTCCCCAGCACACTTGCTCCCTAGCCTCTCTTCCCTCCCAGACCTCCCAGTCCCCAGCACACTTGCTCCCTAGCCTCTCTCCCCTCCCAGACCTCCCAGTCGCCAGCACTCTTGCTCCTTAGCCTCTCTCCCCTCCCAGACCTCCCAGTCCCTAGCACTCTTGCTCGTTAGCCTCTCTCCCCTCCCAGACCTCCCAGTCCCCAGCACTCCCCAGCCCCCTCTCCCCTCCCAGACCTCCCAGTCCCCAGCACACTTGCTCCCTAGCCTCTCTCCCCTCCCAGACCTCCGGTCCCCAGCACATTTGCTCCTTAGCCTCTCTCCCCTCCCAGACCTCCCAGTCCCCAGCACTCTTGCTCCTTAGCCTCTTTCCCCTCCCAGACCTCCCAGTCCCCAGCACTCTTGCTCCTTAGCCTCTCTCCCCTCCCAGACCTCCCAGTCCCCAGCACACTTGCTCCTTAGCCTCTCTTCCCTCCCAGACCTCCCAGTCCCCAGCACTCTTGCTCCTTAGCCTCTCTCCCCTCCCAGACCTCCCAGTCTCCAGCACTCTTACTCCTTAGCCTCTTTCCCCTCCCAGACCTCCCAGTCCCCAGCACTCTTGCTCCTTAGCCTCTCTCCCCTCCCAGACCTCCCAGTCCCCAGCACTCTTGCTCCTTAGCCTCTTTCCCCTCCCAGACCTCCCAGTCCCCAGCACTCTTACTCCTTAGCCTCTTTCCCCTCCCAGACCTCCCAGTCCCCAGCACTCTTGCTCCTTAGCCTCTCTCCCCTCCCAGACCTCCCAGTCCCCAGCACTCTTGCTCCTTAGCCTCTCTCCCCTCCCAGACCTCCCAGTCCCCCAGCACTCTTGCTCCTTAGCCTCTTTCCCCTCCCCAGACCTCCCAGTCCCCAGCACTCTTGCTCCTTAGCCTCTCTTCCCTCCCAGACCTCCCAGTCCCCAGCACACTTGCTCCCTAGCCTCTCTCCCCTCCCAGACCTTCCAGTCCCCAGCACTCTTGCTCCCTAGCCTCTCTCCCCTCCCAGACCTCCCAGTCCCCAGCACTCTTGCTCCTTAGCCTCTCTCCCCTCCCTGACCTCCCAGTCCCCATCACTCTTGCTCCTTAGCCTCTCTCCCCTTCCAGACCTCCCAGTCCCCAGCACACTTGCTCCTTAGCCTCTCTCCCCTCCCAGACCTCCCAGTCCCCATCACTCTTGCTCCTTAGCCTCTCTCCCCTTCCAGACCTCCCAGTCCCCAGCACACTTGCTCCTTAGCCTCTCTCCCCTCCCAGACCTCCCAGTCCCCAGCACTCTTGCTCCTTAGCCTCTCTCCCCTCCCTGACCTCCCAGTCCCCATCACTCTTGCTCCTTAGCCTCTCTCCCCTCCCAGACCTCCCAGTCCCCAGCACACTTGCTCCTTAGCCTCTCTCCCCTCCCAGACCTCCCAGTCCCCCAGCACTCTTGCTCCTTAGCCTCTCTCCCCTCCCTGACCTCCCAGTCCCCATCACTCTTGCTCCTTAGCCTCTCTCCCCTCCCAGACCTCCCAGTCCCCAGCACACTTGCTCCTTAGCCTCTCTCCCCTCCCAGACCTCCCAGTCCCCAGCACACTTGCTCCTTAGCCTCTCTCCCCTCCCAGACCTCCCAGCCAGACTTATAGGCAATGCAATAATGCAAAACAGAAACATCACCATTCCTCATAAAGAAAAATCATTAAATAAAAACTCATCATAATTGTGAAGTATACAGTTCTCCTCTTCATACCTGGGAACTTTTGATTTCCAGTCACCCTGAGATTGTCATGGATTAGTAGAGGGAGGCAGGAGAGTATAGATCACACACAGTTTCTCCTCTCTCTCTCATATACACATATGTTCATTCACACACATGCTCCTTTCTACCCTATCCTTCTCACTCCCCTCTTCTACTGCCTCAATCCCCTTCCCCCCCTCCCCTTTCTGTCCCATTCACTTATCTCTCACTCTTCCCTTCCCTCTCAGTCACTTAAGCCCCTTTCCTTCACTCTCACCTTCCCTTCCCACTCAGTCTCTGTTATGACGGACCAAATCCGAAAGTGGATCCTTAGGCCGACTGACCCGGGGGAACAGTCGGGAGGCAGAACTCACACCGGGCAGACGGAATTTCACCTGGAAACCTGTGACCCCTCCAGAGGAGCTGTGGGAGCCTGGGTTGCTAGGACTTAGGAGTCTTCACCCTGGAAGTCCGAGGTCCCCCCAGGAGGAGCCCGTAGGGACCCGGACCGCTGGGACTTAGGCGAGGACGAAGAAACCCAGGAGTGGAGTAAGAACCGGAGTCGAGGCAGGCGGCTGGCAGGCGGAAGTCGTAGTCACGGACTGTGGTCAAGGCAGGCGGCAGGCGGGCAGAAGTCGTAGTCACGGACCGGGGTCAAGGCAGGCAGCAAGCAAGCAGGAGTCGGAGTTACGGACCGGGGTCAAGGCAGGCAGCAAGAAAGCAGGAGTCTGAGTCACGGACCGGGGTCAAGGCAGGCAGCAAGCAAGCAGGAGTCGGAGTCACGGACCGGGATCAAGGCAGGCAGAAGTCAGGCAGAAGCAGAACCGCAAAGCAAGCAGAAATCCAGGAACCAGGCAGGAGTCGAGATCAGGCAGGCAATATCCAAAGACAGGCAGCAGGGAACAGGAACCGGACAAGCAAGACGGCAACTAGAGCTTCAGAGAAGGAACCTCGTTGCAAGGCAATTGGCAAGGTCCCGGCTCCCCGTTTAAATCCCCTACCCGGCGTCTGACGTCACTGGAGGCGTGTCAGCACATCCGGGTGCTGACGGCTGAAAACGCTGGCCCCCGCGCGCGTTCTCCCGTCGAGGGGAGGAGTCTTTGGCGGCGTCTCCCTCGTGGAGACGCCGCTGCCATGCGGCCTGGAAGGCCCCGACTCTGGCGTCTTGCGGTGCAATTCCCGGCGCGTCGGGAAGAGGTAGGTACCCGGTCACTAGCTTAGTGACCGGGACCGTAACAGTACCCCCCCTTTTACGCCCCCTCCGAAGAGGACCGGGCTTCCCGGGATTGTCCAAGTGAAATTGAGTCAACAGAGACTTGTCCAAAATATTTCGTGCAGGTTCCCAGGAGTCCCTCCTCAGAACCCCAACCCTCCCATGATAGCAAATATTCCCATCGGCGATTGGAAAAGCGCACATCACGTACTTCGCGTACCTGATAGACAGGCTCCCCAGGAGAAGAGGCAGAAATGTCATCTGGAGTAGGCTGATGAAAACGAAAGTACACTACTGGTTTCAAAAGGGATACGTGAAACACATTGTGAACACGTAAAGATGATGGGAGACGCAACCTGTAGGATATCAGACCAATCCGTTCAGCCACGGGAAAAGGACCACAGAACCTGGGCTTCAACTTGCGAGTACGTCCTGGGAAGTGCAGGTTTTTAGTACTAAGCCAAACCTTAGTACCAGGTAACAATTCTGGTGCATGACGTCGATGGCGATTCACCACTTTACGTGTTCTTTGTGCTGCTGTGGAGAATCGCTGCTGAAGAATCTTCCAGAGTCGGTGAAGCTGAGAAGCCACCGACTGGGCCGCTGGAGAAGGAACCTCCATAGGAAGTGGTACCGGAGGTTTGAGATGCCGTCCAAAGACGGTCTGGAACGGGGTTTGACGGAATGCTGGTGATTATTATACGCGAATTCGGCCCATGGCAATAGAGAAACCCAGTTGTCCCTTTTCTCAGAAATGAAGCTGCGAAGGAACAATTTGAGGGACCGATTCATTCGTTCCGTTTGTCCATTGCTTTGTGGATGGAACGCGGTGGATAAATTCAATTGAACTCCAAACTTCTTGCAAATAGCACGCCAATAGCGGGCAGTGAACTGCGATCCACGATCCGACACAATGCTCTGTGGGAGACCATGCGCTCGGAAGATGTGCTGAGTAAATAGACGTGCCAATTCCGGAGCAGATGGAAGTTTGGGCAAAGGTACTAGGTGAACCATTTTAGAGAACCAGTCTACGGTAACCCAAATCACCGTATGACCTTCAGACAGAGGCAAATCCACCACGAAATCAGTGGCAATGTGGGTCCAAGGTTCCGTGGGAATAGGCAAAGGCTGCAGAAGTCCCCATGGTCGTCCAATGAGCGGTTTTTGTCTGGCACATACTGGGCAAGATGCCACATATTCGTGCACATCTTGTCGCACCCGAGGCCACCAGTAGTACCGGTTCAAGAGGGTCAAGGTCCTCTCCCGACCGGCATGGCCCCCCGTGAGGAAGTCATGGGCCCACTCCAGAACTCTCCTCTGATCTCGTCGAGGAACTACCACTCTTCCCGTCGTGGAAATACTGGTGCTAGCAAGAAAAACTTTAGCCGGATTGATGATGTACTGTGGAGGGTCATCTTCCTCCTCGAAGATGGTGTTTCGAGATAATGCATCGGCTCGAACATTTTTCGATGCCGGACGGTACTTAAGGATGAAATCAAAACCGGCTGAAAAATAACGACCAGCGAGCCTGCCTGGGGTTAAGGCGCTGGGCCTGTGCTAAGAACTCCAAATTCTTATGGTCGGTATACACCGTGACCTGATGTTGAGCTCCCTCCAGCCATTGCCTCCATTCTTCGAAAGCTAACTTATGGCTAGGAGTTCCTTATCGCCGATCCCGTAGTTGTTCTCGGCAGGCGGTGAATTTCTTGGAAAAGTAGGAGCACGGTAACAAGTTTCCAGAACTGGAGAGTACTGAGACAAAACGGCTCCTACCGCCACACTGGAAGCGTCCACCTCCACCACGAAGGGACGTTAGTGGGTTCAGGATGGCGGAGGCAAGTCTCCAATAGGAACGCGTCTTTTAAATCCTGAAATGCTTTACAAGCTTCTGGAGTCAGTGTTGGTGTCCGCTCCTTTCTTAGTTAAGGGCGGTCAGTGGTGCTACCAGCCATGAGTATCCTGAGATGAAAGTGCCTGTAAAAGTTCGCGAAGCCTAAAAAGCGTTGTAATGCCTTTAAGCAATAGGTTGAGGCCACTTCTAATCGCGGACACCTTTTCGGGGTCCATGCTGAATACCTGTAGCGGACACAATATAACCCAGAAAGGGCAAAGAGTCCTGCTCAAATAAACATTTTTCCAGTTTAGCGTAGAGATGTTGCTCTCAGAGAATCTGGAGTACTTGTCGGACTTGTTGTCAATGGGTGTTCAAATCTTGTGAGAAAATGAGGACATCGTCCAAATACACTATAACGCAGGAGTTAAGCAGATCTCTGAGTATCTCGTTCATGAGATGTTGGAATACTGCGGGCGCATTACATAGGCCAAACGGCATAACCAAGTACTCGTAGTGTCCGTCCCGGGTATTGAAGGCGGTCTTCCACTTGTCCCCGGGACGGATGCGCACCAAGTTATAGGCCCCCCTTAAGTCCAGTTTCATAAACACCCGCGCCCCCTGAAGTTTGTCTAGTAATTCTGGAATCAGTGGTAACGGGTAGCGGTCCTTTTTGGTGATGGCGTTTAAGCCCCGGTAATCAATGCAGGGTCGCAATGAGCCATCCTTTTTAGCCACAAAAAAGAATCCGGCTCCGGCAGGCGATTTAGAAGTGCGAATGAATCCCTTGGCGAGATTCTCCTTAATATAATCCGACATGGCCTTCGTCTCGGGCAGAGAGAGAGGGTACACCCTACCCCGTGATGGTGTTGTACCCGGAAGAAGTTCAATAGCACAATCGAAGGGGCGATGTTGTGGTAGAAGTTCTGCCTTTTCTTTAGAGAACACGTCAGAAAAGTCACTGTACTGATCTGGAAGTAGCATCCCAGCGTGGGCCAAAGAGATGGGCGGAACCACCGTGGTCTTAATGCAAGACTGAAAACAATGAGGACTCCACTGTGTGATCTGTAAATCATCCCAGCGAATCACTGGGGAGTGTAGCTGCAACCAGGGTAGACCTAGAACTATTGGGTACACCGACCTTTCCAAAACTAGGAACGAGATCATTTCTTCATGTAAAAGTCCAGTTTGAAGTATGAGCGGAACGGTAGCAACAGAAATACTACCAGGCAAGGGAGTCCCCTGAATGGAGGTAACTCGGAGAGGAGGATCACGGGGTTGTGTGGCCAAATGAAGTTGTTGTACCAGTTCACGGTGATAAAGTTACCCTCCAGCCCCAGAGTCAATCAGAGCCTGCGTTTCAAGGAACCCCCCGAGACTTTCAGGGTTACAGGTACTGTACATTGAGGAGCAGCGTTAAAACAGCCCAGGAGACACTCCTCCATCCCTCCTAGGCGTGGGCATTTCCCGGCCGTTCCTTACATTGGGAAAGGAAGTGCCCCTTACCACCGCAATACAGACACAACCCCAATGTCCGACGGTGGCGTTTCTCTTCTTCGGTTAGGGAAGTTCGTCCTAACTGCATAGGTTCCTCGGCAGAGGATTCTGCGGAAGCCCCTGAAGACCTAGGAGCTGGTGTGAGCGGTCTTGAGAACGCCGGGGCTAGTGGAGACATGCGTCGCGGAGGGCGAAACTCCCTGGCTCTTTGTTGTAAACATTGGTCAATGCGTCCAGCCAGTTCAATGAGCATGTCCAGGTCCTCAGGAAGATCTCTGGCGGCCAGAACGTCCTTAATCCGACCCACCAGACCTTCAAGGAAAATCCCACGAAGAGCATCGTCACGCCAGCCCACCTCTAGAGCAAGTGTGCGGAACTCCAAGGCGTACTCAGCCAGAGTGCGGGCCCCTTGCCGGAGTTGTAGTAATTCCGACGTGGCAGAGGTCTGGTGAGCGGGTTCGTCGAAAGCTGCTCGAAAACTAGCCACGAAGCGATCCAGATTAGAAAGGGTGGTGTCACTCTTCTCCCACATAGGAGATGCCCAATTCAAGGCTTTGCCGTCCAGCAAGGAAAAGATATATGCGACCTTGACCGAATCCGTAGGAAATTGGTTGGGGAGCAAGGCGAACCGCACAAAACACTGATTAAGAAAACCGCAACACCCCTTGGCGTCTCCTGCGTAGCGTGACGGAAGCAGGAAGCTGTGTGGGTGTCTGAAGCGTAACAACCGGAGCGGGTGCAGGCACTGGAACTGGCGCTGGGGCTTCAGCGTCCATACGAGTAGCCATCCGCTCCACCGAAGCTACCAAGGAATCCAGCACTTGTTGCTGTTGCACCAGGCGCTGGGCAAGCCCAGGGATGGCCTGAAGACCAGCGAGATCTGCCGGATCCATGGCCTTGCAAACTGTTATGACGGACCAAATCCAGAAGTGGATCCTTAGGCCGACTGACCCGGGGGAACAGTCGGGAGGCAGAACTCACACTGGGCAGACGGAATTTCACCTGGAAACCCGTGACCCCTCCAGAGAAGCTGTGGGAGCCCGGGTTGCTAGGACTTAGGAGTCTTCACCCTGGAAGTCCGAGGTTCCCCCAGGAGGAGCCCGTAGGGACCCGGACCGCTGGGACTTAGGCGAGGACGAAGAAACCCAGGAGTGGAGTAAGAACCGGAGTCGAGGCAGGCGGCTGGCAGGCAGAAGTCGTAGTCACGGCCCGGGGTCAAGGCAGGCAGCAGGCAAGCAGGAGTCGGAGTCACGGACCGGGGTCAAGGCAGGCAGCAGGCAAGCAGGAGTCGGAGTCACGGACCGGGGTCAAGGCAGGCAGCAAGCAAGCAGAGTCGGAGTCACGGACCGTGATCAAGGCAGGCAGAAGTCAGGCAGAAGCAGAACCGCAAAGCAAGCAGAAATCCAGGAACCAGGCAGGAGTCGAGATCAGGCAGGCAATATCCAAAGACAGGCAGCAGGGAACAGGAACCGGACAAGCAAGACGGCAACTAGAGCTTCAGAGAAGGAACCTCGTTGCAAGGCAATTGGCAAGGTCCCGGCTCCCCGTTTAAATCCCCCTACCCGGCGTCTGACGTCACTGGAGGCGTGTCAGCACATCCGGGTGCTGACGGCTGAAAACGCTGGCCCACGCGCGCGTTTCTTCCCGTCGAGGGGAGGAGTCTTTGGCGGCGTCTCCCTCGTGGAGACGCCGCTGCCATGCGGCCTGGAAGGCCCCGACTCTGGCGTCTTGCGGTGCAATTCCCGGCGCGTCGGGAAGAGGTAGGTGCCCGGTCACTAGCTTAGTGACCGGGACCGTAACAGTCTCTCACCTCTCCCTCCCATCCCCTCTCAGTTACTCAACATCCTCATCCCCTCACTCTCCCCCTTCCCATCCCTCACTGTCAGACCCATTTCTTCCCTTTGCTTTTCTCACTCATACCCCTTCTCTTCCCACTCAGTCACAACCTGCCATATGAAACTCCCCCACACACACAAGAGACTGAGGTTTGAGCATGCATTTAAGTAAACTGTAGGAGAAAAAAAAGGAAAGGACAATGCAGCTTTGTAACATGAGGCGCCAGCCCAGGAAACACAGAATTAAATTGAAAAGGACGTCAGACCCCTTAGTATAAAGTACTTAACTGACCGTTGACTAGATTAGTCAGATATTCAGGTAGGGGATTTGCATGTCTCAACCCCCTGAACTCTGCTGGTAATTTTGTAGGAAATATCACAAAAATCTTAGAGGATTCAAACCCATAAGTTACAGAACCATGACTGGGAAAGGGATTTATGAGAGAAAATGTACTGAAAACAGTCAAAGGAAGCAGATTTTCACCCTGACTAACAAGGGTATTCAGACATGTGAGTAGTGAGTCCCCTGACAACAAGGGGATGGCTAGGTAGGACAAAGGGACGTGCACATGGTTATTCTCTCTGTAGTCCTGCCTGGGTTTTGGGCTTTTGGCTGAGAGGTGATCCATACAGAGTCAGATAAACAGGTAAAGCAAAAGCCAGGCTGGGTAACAATGCATGATTGGCCGTGAGCTTAGCAGAACTAAAAACACTGAAAAGCTAGACTCTTGAGGGCCAGAGTCACTGAATGCTTAAAACAGCCAAGAGCCTAGTGGAGCTATAAACCCAAGCCAAGGAAAAACTTCCTACCAAAGGAGAACTGAAGGACAGCAGCAGACCTGGAGGTGGAGTGGTTCTCCCCCCCCCCCCCCCCCCCGCCCCTCCCCCCCTTGAGTGAGGGGACCCCCAGCACAGATCTGGAGATCAAACAGTCCCCCTTGGGCAAGGGACCCCAGCAACAGTCCAGGAGGCAGAGTGGGTCCCTCAGGAGGGCGTGGACCCCCAGCAGCAGGTCCAAAGATGAAATCACAGCAGCAGTCCAGGGAGGCGGAGTTGGGTCCCCCGGGAGGGCGTGGACCCCAGTGTTGGGCACAGACTTTTCAGTGGAACAGCCCCCCCCCCCCCCAGGCCAACACTGCCCACTAGCCAAGTTGCATCTGTTACATGAGTGAGACTTGGGATAAAAGTGGGAGGATAATAATAATGCTTGAGTAAGGAGGAATGAAAGAGGTCTCTTCTATTCCATCTGGTGGTATGTTGTGGTGGCCAACAACCCCAAATTGCCAAGTATTAAATGTTATATATTAATGTATATAGTTGCATGGCCTGAGGCTACTAACCACAAGTGTGCTGTTTGACAATCTATTAGAAATGTACATAGTCAAGTAGACATGTATATATTTGTATAGTATATACCTGTATATATTTGTACATACTATCAGCCTTGTTCACAGTCCCTTTTCTTATCCTGGGGTAAAGGGAGTGAAATCCCACCCACTAACACCTTCTTCCCAGGTGGAAGCACCAGGCACCAAGAATGTGAGGACCAACAGAGTCTTCTCTAGGGGGGGCTGCCCATAAGATCAGTCCCGGACCAGGAACACACTGCGAGGTAAGTGGTTAAGGGGGCGTTACACATATGACTCCTTCCTCCCTGCTGGTGGTCATCTTCTTTTTCCTACTGGCCACATGTGAAAGCCTGCCAGTAGGTCACCATTTGGCTCACAAGTAGGCATCTAGTACCTAGCGCCCTCACAGGCTCTCACACACACACACAAGCTCCTTTTCTGTCATATACACATACTCTCACTCAAACACATGCTCCCTCTCTCTCATACACATGACCCCTCTCATATGCACAGATTCTCACACGTGCACACACACACTCTCTCTCTCATACACATAAGCATGTGCTCCCTCTCTCTCATACACATGACCCCTCCCATATGCACAGATTCTCACACGTGCACACGCACACTCTCTCTCTCATACACATAAGCATGTGCTTCTCTCTATCATACACAGATGCTCTCACGCACAAACACACAAGCGGCCCTGACAGACCTCTTCTTAAGCCCCTGCAATATGTGGTCTTTGGCAGCCTCGAACCCAATAGCCATCAGAAGAGACTGCGGGTATAGGCCCCATATGCACAGGGCTAAGGATGCCCCTGCTCTGTCTCCTTAGACACACAGCCCAATGGTACACTCTTCCATTTTCCTTTTGGTGTGCTGGGCCCAGGTGATGTTTTCATCCAGGACTGCTTCTGGGGTAGGGCCCAGAGTTTTCAAAAGAGTTCTCAGTTATGTGCTGAAACAAAATTACAAAAAAAGACCCTCTATCTGCCCCCTAAAGCCCAGCACCAAGGGTCTTGCCACTCCCCACCCCACCCTTGATATGCCATTGCTGGATTGGCTACTCTTGGTTTGACTCGGCATGGCATTTCATATGTTCTTACTTATGAGATGCATCAGGGACAATATCATTGGAAAAACTGGTACAAATGTTTTCAAATTTCTCTTGAAAAAAATTTACAAAGCTATAAGGAGAGCAGATGAGGCTTCACCTGACAATGGTTTTGCAGACCTAAACAACTCATGTGGGCAATTAAGTGAAGCCTGAATACAGGAGGAGAAAAATAATTTCATTGTCCTCTCAACTCTCAATAAGTAGCCTATAATCATCAAGACAAGCAAGATGCAATATTTTCATTGGGATTTTTTGCCAGCGTCATTCAGCCAAGCATTTGGCAGATTTAACCTCAGATGATAAACCAGGGTACTCTATATGTTGTTGTATCCTTCAAACTTAATTTAATGACAGCAACAGAACTAGGGCTTCAACTAAGAGTCCTGCCATAAAACATGGCAGATTCAACATCAAGAAAGAGGCAGAGGCTAGTTTGGGGCAACCAGAGTGAGCAAAGTGACTCAATAACCATATAACCTCTTTTAAACATGAAGACAGGTATTCAGAGTTGGCAGATTCACATGCAATAGGAATCCATAGTCTTGATTTAAAATGTTGGATCAGGGGACCTTAACAAATGAATAATCCCATGTCCTTGACTGAATCTATGCATGATTCAAACAAATAAGATCAAGCATAAGCCCACAATACTGGGTAGAGGCAGGGTTCTTTTGCTCCCAACTTTGAGCCAAAGAACCATGCCCCACAAAAGGTAAATAATGGAACTAATTCAGCATTAAAAGGTGAACTTTCAAAAGTTGTGTATGCAAAGAGTATTTATTTATTTATTTAAAAACATTTCTATACCGTCGTTTAGTGATATACCATCACAACGGTTTACAAATAGGCACATGAATAAACTTGAAATAGATTTTACTTTAAACAAAGGGTGCTGAAGTTGTTCAGCACCTATGCATGTAAAATAGTATATACATGAGTATAGCTATTTTAGAAACCTCAACATATATGCGTAAATCAAGTTTGTGAGTAAATTTAAGGTGGGTAAAAAGGGATGGGCCTAGGGCATTCCAGGGAAGGGGACCAACATTTATGCAAGTAAGTTGTTTTTGTGTCACCTTACTTGTGTATTTTTATTCCTGCTCAATATCAGGAGTAAGTGAACGTAACTATCTTAAAAGTGAAAAAGTAGCTAGGTGTGGGGGGTCTAGTTTGAAATGGGGATACTATAAGCTGAAGAACCAGAAGGGTCTTCATGCGCTGCAGATGAACCTGACTATTCACTTAAGTAGTGCCATTGCTATTACTTAGATGGACAAGTTCCAACTTATCCAGCTAATTAGCGGCATTTATTTGGACAAGCTCTACTTAGCTGGATAAGTCTGAAAAGTGCTACTTACATGGATAAGTAAGATAGCTGGGTAAGTCTTTAAATGCTACTTATCCAGCTAAGTTGGAAAGCCGGATAAATCTACAAGTACTCCTTAGCGAGCTGATTTAACCGTTACTTATCCTGATAAGTCCAAGCTTACATAGTAGATAGTTTTACATATCCGCTCATATTTGCACACATATGTACATGTATTTTATAACCTGTAGATGTCAAATGTGCGCAGGTTATAAAATAATGTAGCAATTTTGTACACTCCCCTATACACATGCCCCATATGCATGCACAGCTTTAAAAATTATCCTTCTCAGTTGCCGGCCCTACACTCTGGAACTCCATCCCACACTCCTTCAGGCAATTAACAAATGCAAAGGAATTCAAGAAAAATGTAAAAACGTATTTATATTCCATTGCCTACAAACAATCTACAGCGGATTGAGGTCCACCTAGCATTCTCCCCTGGGGCTTGTTATTCTTCCGTCCTTTTGACATTTTTGTTATGACTCATAATTTTTATTTGTTTTGATTAATTATGAAATAACAGAGTAAGAGGACAGAAAAGCTCTCTGAAAGTAACTGCATCTGTCAAGGAGTCAAGACTCTTAACACACAGTACACCAAGCTATTCAGCATTCAATAAATCAAAATCAAACATCAGAATTTCTTTCTTAAGGATTGTACATTGATAAAATTAAATTGTTACAACACCTCAAGTCCCTTCCCCTGGCTGAGCCATGTTTCATCAGTGCATTATTACAAGAGCAAGGTGCGCTTACCACCTACAGTCGTGCCCCACCCAATCTTATAGCACATCCTCCAGTCTTTGTTGCTGAATGATCCCTGAGATGGCAGGCAGATGGGCATCTTCAAGGGGTTGAGGTGCATCGGGGTGGAGAGCAGCAGCAGGGCGATGTCATTGTCGAAGTTCCTCTTGTTGTACCTCATGTGAGTGATTACCTTCCTTACTTCTGTCACAGCCTTTATTTTCTGCAGAGTTATCACTCCTGCCTCTACTTTCAAGTGTTTAGATTGCAAACTGCGAACAGAAAAACAGAAGAATTGGAATACCAGGTCAGACCAACAGATCTATCTGGTCAAGCAACCAGACTTCATTGCAGTGATATAACAGTACTGACCACTATGTGGCCCTCCTGCCTGCAGGGGCCCCAAGTGGGCCAAAGACTGACCCGCATAAGTTAGTCTCAAAGGCATATGAGGCATCCCTGCCATGCTTTAAAAGCTGGCCTCACTCACAGCTCCCTACCTCATTGAGTCTCCATTACTCCCTGTTATGGCCATTCTTACGATTTAATTAGCAAAAGGGAAAACCAAATAATTGATTAGAACAATTGCTCACTTTATATTTTTTTTATCTTTATAATTTTTGATTATTTAAAAAATGTTTAATGAAGTGAACTGCATCAGCAAGCCAGTCAGCGTCTCTCCTGTAACCTGGAGATCGCTCGGTCTTCTCAATCACTTACAGTCACTTAAATGTACAGTCCATGTTACCAATGCATTTAAATCATGAAACTCAGTATGAGATATTTGTTGAATGCCAACAAAGGCGATTAAATAGCCACAGTATGATATAAATGGCTTATACTTCAAGAAAAGGCTCTGCAAGCCACAATGCGATATAGACGGCTTAAAACTTTAGAGACAAGGCTCAACTACAGCCGAAGTTTCGCTCAACAGCTTCATCAGGAGCCAAACTTAGCAGAATATCGGTAGAATTCATAATGTCTACCAATACATTGAAATTCAAGAAATGATTCCGTCTAGTATGCAAATCGGAATCTTGCAGCCTGTTGATATTATCTTCTTTACCGTATATTCACATTTTTCTTTCTTTATTTATTTATTTAAATTCTTTTAATATACCGATGCTCAAGACCATGTCTTATCGTACCGGTTTACATAAAACCAGGGGACAACCATAAATAATAAAAGTGAAAGTTACAATGAACAGGGAGATTAATTCAGGATAATTGAAAGTAGAAGGAATTAGATTTAGATAACGCTTTTTAAGAAAATGTGCAACAGGCAACTATATACAATATAGATTTGCAAGTCATTGTTAGTTGGGGAGAATCTCATACTGGAAAGGCTTGAGAGAACAGCCAAGTTTTCAGTTTCTTTCTGAAGGAAAGAAGACATTGTTCCAGGCGTAGATCTGGGGGTAGTGTGTTCCATAGCTGTGGTCCAGCGGATGACAGTATTCGTTTTTGAAGTGAATTGTGGATAAAGGATTTGTGTGGAAGTGCCTGGAGAGTTCCTTTGTATGCTGATCTTATCGGTCTGGAGTTATAGAATTCGAGTGGGATAGTGAGTTGTAGTGAGGATTGATTGTAGATGGATTTGTGGATTATGGTCAGGGTCTTGAACAGTATTCTATAATGGATAGGAAGCCAATGTAGGTTTTTCAGTATCGGCGTGATGTGGCCCTTGCGACGTGAATTAGTGAGGATCCTGGCTGCTGCGTTTTGCAGCATCTGTAGAGGTTTAGTTGTGGAGGATGGAAGGCCGAGCAGTAGCGCATTGCAATAGTCAATCTTTGAAAACAGAATGGCTTGAAGGACTGAGCGGAAGTCCTGAAAGTGGAGGAGAGGTCTTAACTGTTTTAGAATATGTAGCTTATAGAAGCATTCTTTTGTGGTGTTATTGATGAACCTTTTGAGGTTCATTCTATTGTCCAGAATAGCCCCAAGGTCTCTCACCTGAATTATTGTAGGTAAGGCTGGGTTGCAGGCGAGGGGGATATTGTCATTAGGACAGATGACGAGGAGTTCGGTTTTGGATGCATTAAGAACTAGATTGAGACTGGCGAGTAGGAGGTTGATGGAGTGAAGGCAGTTGTTCCAGAAGTTTAGTGTGTTGTGGAGGGGGTCCTTGATGGGGATTAATATCTGAACATCGTCAGCGTAAATAAAGTGGGTGAGGTTGAGATTTTCTAGTAGCTGGCATAGAGGTTGCAGATACATATTAAACAGGGTTGGTGATAAAGAGGAACCCTGGGGAACACCTTGGTTGGATTGGACAGGGTGGGATTCTTTATCATTTATCCTGACTTTGTAGTGTCTGTTGTTGAGGAATGATTTGAACCAGATGAGGGCCGATCCTGTGATGCCAATTTCTGCCAGACGATTGATGAGTATTGAATGATTGACTGTGTCAAACGCTGCCGAGATGTCTAAAAAAACGCTGCCAAGATGTCTAAAAAAACGCTGCCGAGATGTCTAAAAATTCTGAGATTGGGACCCAAAGGTCTCCCGTTTAATTTTTTTAAACTTCTTTAAAGATGGCGCCGGCCGTCCAGTGCTCCTACCATGTGACAGGGGCCGGCCAATGGCACGGATACCCTGTCACATGGTAAGGGCAAAGGGCCATCGGCGCCATTTTTATTAGTGGCAGCCGATGGCCCGAGAGTGGGAGATCGCTCCCCGCACCCCCACTGGACCACCAGGTAATTTAAAAGGTTTGGGGCGGGGGGCTAAGGGGGTCAATTTAAAGGGTCAGGTGGCTTTTTTTTTTTATCGGGCTATCGGCACCATTTTTTTAGTGGCAGCCAAAATGGCGCCGATGGCCCGAGAGCAGGAGATCCTGCCGGGACCCCCCCACTGGACCACCAGGTAATTTAAAACATTTTGGGGGGGTTCGGGAGGGTGGGGGATTCGTTTTAAAGGGTCGGGTGGGTTTAGGGGTTGTTTTGGTGTGCCGGTTTTCCCGCCCTCCCCCTCCCCCGATTTACGATTTTTCATGATTAATCAGGGAAATTTCTATTGTATTGCGACTCTAACGATTTTTGACGATTTAAAAAATATCTGACGATTTTTTTAAATCGTCAAAAAACGATTCACATCCCTACTATTTACCATAGCCTTGTCTAGGTTCCTGTTCCTGCTTGTCTGCCTCCTGTTTGACATGTTCCTGCCTCCATTTCTGACCTTGCTTTGCTTTTGTCTTCTTGCCTGCCCTGGCTCCAGGTCCAGTACTAGTGTTTTTGCTGCCCTATGTGAAAGATTATTGTGCTGCCCCCTCCAGTAATCTAAAGTTTAAAATCTGACATTACTGATGACCTATCCGTGTTCTGCATGTGTAACCGAGGTGAGGTATTCTGTTAGTGTGTAGGGATGTATAGTAGCCTGGCTTGTTCTGCTTCCTAACAGGGGGTATATTGGTATTTTAGGAGTTGGTTTCTATTTGCATTGTTATTTTTTCATAGGTAAGATTGTTATTGCTTATGTGCTGGCAGTTAGTGCTGTTTTGGCATGGGAGGTTTGCTATATTGTAATTGTTTACTCAAGGCTTTCTGAGGGTCAAGCCCACATCTAGCATGCATTACAATTGGCCTAATACCATACGGGTATTTTTGTAGGGTTTTCTGGTTGACACCACAGCAGTCTATGTAAATATAATATATAGGTTATTGTAAGTGATATTTTAATCTCAGAAAAATATACTATGAATGTTCATTTTAATAAAATCTGTTATTATTAATGCATACTTTTTAATTGTGCCTGTGTGTGTGGGTGGGCCTTTAAAGTTCACCTATGGCAGCTAATCCCATTACCACAGGTTCCAGAGGAGAGGGGGGTAGATCTTAGTAGGGAGGAAATACAGAATAAAAAGAGACCATAAAGTATAAATAGAAATTAATAATGAAAATAAATATTTCAAGACAGCTGAAGAATAAATATCCAATAAATAAAAACTCATAAATTGTTTTTAAAATTTCCAAACACCAGTAAAATAATTCAAAACAGTAGACAGATCAAATAACACTCAATAATTAAAACTAATAGAGATAAAAGTTTAATATTCTGTTCTTAATTCTAGAGAACTTTAGATTTACAGTCACTCTTAGCTGGGGAGAGGGTGCACGCAAACTTTCTCCTCTCTCTCAAATATGCACATACACGTTCTCTCTCTCATATATATTCATGCTCATTCCCTCATGCTTCCTCTTTCAGATGCATATGTACCCCACTACTTTTGGACAGTGACGCTGTGCTGCGGTGGCTAAGGTGGTTAGTAGAATATGGGGTTTCTGTTGTTACTCTAGGCGGCACTAGATCCACAAAAGAAGAAAGAACAATTTGCCATCCTTCCTGTTGGGTCTTCCAATAACAGGAACCAAGGAGACCAAAATCAGTCTCCCAGGGGTAGAGAGGGAAGGCAGGATCTTTAAAAAAAACCAATGATCAAATAAATTCAATATTAAATTAAAGAAAACAGCTTATTTAGCCATTTTGTTTATCAAGCAAGTAGGGTAAATCAGCAATTCAACTTCCTGTGAACTTTTGAAAATAATATTCATAGCAGAAATTACTGAACTCCCGCTGAACTCCCCCTCAGCCCAAGGGACCACCTCTGCAACAGATTGCCAAGACCATGGACCTGGTGGATGCCTCAGGCCTCGTATCCTCACTTGGTCCTCCAGGAGACTACCTGAGCCTCAAGAGGTATGCTCAAAAGCTGATGTTACCTATCAATTAAAGGAAATTTTGGACATCAGTAGAATCCACGCCAAGCGATGGAAGCGTTGGAGGTCACTACTGATGCGTCATTTATTTATTTATTTATTTAGCATTTTTCTATACCGACTTTCCAATAACAGAATTATTGATCAATTCGGTTTACATTCTAAACAATAACAATGACAAGTAAATGTCATGCCCCCACCCCCCCCCCCCCCCCCCCCGCAACAGCATCAACTTTGCCACATAAGGATAACATCCTAAACAAGAGTGAGGCAACTCACTACTAAACAGCGATATTGACAAGTTCTTCCACGTCAGCAATCTCATCGGAGGATCCCTCCCCTCGTTAGAGTCACAAAGCCTGGTAGAGAAATGGAACTAGAGGGAGGAATTGTGCACGTGTACCCACATATGTCCAGGGATCGACCCATGCCCAACCAGGACTGTTTTGGGCAGATCAGTCTGTTTATAGCACTTAGCTGGAATCAGGAAAGTTTGCGTGGGTACCCAGGTATCCTTGGATCCACCACTCCACATGCCTCCGGGACGTAGATACGACCGTTTTCTTGTGTTTTTGTATGGAAGGCTAGAATCCATCTCCTGTAGGCATCCCATACCCTTGAACATTAGCCGGACATAGATCTGTTGGCAATCCAGTAGTAATAAACCACACAACACGGCAGCGCTTCCCTGAATTCCCTGCGCTGAATGGTCGGTCCAGGGCCAAAACTGCGAAGTAGGCTATCCCTGCTTTAGTGCTCACGTGATATCGACTTCCCTCCGTGGGGTATGCAGCACATAAGCTAGGTCTATTAGGTGACAGAAGCAATGTATCGCAAAACCACTGTTGTCCAATGGAGTTCGGAGGTCACGTGTGCCAGAAATGCCGTTCTGAAGCTTCAGGAAATGGAGGCCCATGTTCATATTCCATGGCCTTGATGAACAGGCATTAGATAGCTCTCGTATCCCTGCACCCAATTGCGAAAGCTTGGGCAGGTGGCCGCTGAAACCAGAACAATAGTAGCAGGTCCAAAGCTAGTGGTATATTAAGCTGGTCTTAAGAGGCTGCTGGGAGTCCGAGTTTTCCACCAAATCTGTGTGTCAGAAGGCTTAGAGTTACGTAAGTTATCTGTCCCCAAGCCCAGCAGTGCTTCACTGCATTAAGAAGGAAAAATGGTGCAAATGGAAGGTACACGCAGGCTTAGAGCGCTGTAGTAGTGAGAACCGGGCAATAATCAACATCGGGTAAAGTTAGAAAAATAGAAACTTACAGTCTGCTTACATCCCTCATGCACAGTTACAGAAACAACATTATTCGCACAAAGAGAGATTTTTATGCCCAAAAAATTCACAATTTTTCCTTTGATCCTAAAGCGCTGTTCTCATATGTCTCAGAGCTCACAAAACCCACCTCACCAGCTATCCCAGATGATCAAGCACAATCTAGATGCACAGAACTTGCTCAATTTTTTGAAAACAAAATCCTCAATCTAATGGCTCCTTTGGCAACCAGTAACACAGTACCTCCGTCGATCGACACTCCGTCAGGCAACCAGAAGACAAACTTAGATTCATTTGAACCCACTTCTTCTCTCGAAATCGAAATGACTCTCAAAAAGATGAAACCTTCCACTCATCCGATAGATTCCATCCCATCTAAACTCCTACTCACCATCCCGAACATCATAGCGAAGCCCTTAGCAGATATCATCAATCGCTCGCTAACCCAAGGCATAGTACCAGACTCACTGAAACTAGCCACCCTCAAACCTCTTCTCAAAAAACCCAACTTGAACCCTGCAGACTTGGCTAATTTTCGCCCCATCGCTAACTTACCATTTGTAGCTAAACTTATGGAGAGGATAGTCAACAAACAGTTATCTGAATACCTAGAAGATCACAAGATCCTTACAACAGCCCAATTCGGATTCCGCAAATCCCTTAGTACAGAATCCCTCCTAACCTCTCTAACTGACAGAGTCCTCGCAGGTCTGGAGAAAAAGACCCCATACCTCCTGATTCTTCTCGACCTATCAGCTGCGTTTGATACCATAAAACACTCTATCTTAATCAACCGGCTCTCAGACATAGGCATCTCAGGTTCAGCCCTGGAATGGTTCAGATCTTTCCTTCATAATAGGACATTCAAGGTCAGAATCAGCAACAAGGAGTCCCTCCCGGTCAAGTCCACTTTCGGAATTCCTCAAGGATCCTCCCTCTCCCCTACCCTGTTTAACATTTATCTTCTCCCCTTATGTCATCTACTCTCAATTCTTAAGGTCACACACTTCATATACGCAGACGATGTCCAGATTCTGCTGCCAATCACTGACTCCATCTCCAGCACCATCAACATCTGGAACAATTGTCTACAGTCCATAAACTCACTCCTCTCCAGCCTTAACCTAGTACTTAACACCTCAAAAACGGAACTTCTGCTAATCACTCCAGATGAGAACCTTCAGCCTACCAACAACCTAACCACACATCCAATGATCAACTCCACTCAAGTAAGAGACCTTGGAGTTACCTTAGACAATAGACTTAACCTCAAAGAATTTGTCAAGAACACAACGAAAGAATGCTATTACAAACTACACATTCTGAAAAAGTTGAAACCACTCCTACATTTTCAGGACTTTAGAACAGTCCTCCAAACAATTCTATTTTCTAAAATCGATTACTGCAACTCTCTGCTTATAGGCCTCCCTGCCATCACCACCAAACCTCTACAAATGTTGCAGAACTCCACGGCCAGGATTCTTACTAACACCAGCAAAGGTGAACACATAACACCCATACTAAAAAACTTACACTGGCTCCCTATCAGATCCAGAATCATTTTCAAAGTGCTAACTATAACACACAAGACCATCCATTCCCAAACATCGCTAGATCTAAGCTGTCCACTCCGTCTACATGTATCATCAAGACCAATCAGAACCAGTTACTTAGGCACCTTATACGTACCTTCAGCCAAGTCCTCACTCATGAAACGTGCATTCTCGACTGCCAGCCCCTTCCATTGGAATGCCCTTCCCACGGACATTCGTCTTGAAACCTGTACTCGAACATTCAAAAAGAAACTCAAAACCTGGCACTTTACAAAAGCCTTCACTTGAAGTTCTCGCTCAGAGCCGCGTCCCAGAACTAGTCTCTTTCATGCAATTCATAACCAACGTTAACCAGTTGTCTTATGCTGCAACTCGTAATGTTTCTTGGTCTCATATTCCTAATCGTTAAATTTACAGCATGCTACACCAATACCTTTTAAGTCAGATATAACCTCAGCTTTGAAGTATACAAACCTTGAAAATGTAACCGTTAGTTCTTGTAGACTTAAACCTTTATTCTAAAGATGTAAACTTAAATTTTGAAAACTTTAATCTGTAAGCATTTGTATTTATTGTAAGAATTTGTATTTATTATTTACTTTTACATTGATCTGTTACCACTTGGACCTGTACGTTCCTTTACCTCTAATTCTAAGTTCCTTCAAAGTTAGCCTTGTTATTTTATACCCACTTGTTAATTTATACCCACTTGTTATTTATACCCTCTTGTTATTTATACCCACTTGTTCGATGTAATTCATACCCTCTTGTTATTTATACCCACTTGTTCGATGTAATTTTCCAATTTTGGTTCTGTGTAAACCGAAGTGGTATGTACTAGTACATGAACTCCGGTATATAAAAGCCTTTAAATAAATAAATCTTGGCCATAAATTCCTTTGCTAGTTCCACATTTGTGAAAGTATGTTCCTTGCCTCCGGGGCGAAATTTCAGAGTAGCAGGGTATGCTAGCTGGAACCGAATGTTTTTGTTGAAGAGGTCGGTGCACAGTGGGCTAAAAAGTTTGCGTTTTTGGGCTAAAGCTGCCGAAAAATCCTGGTACAGCCTTATTTCCGCATCGTTATAATTCAGCGTTGGTCGTGTTCTGTATGCTTGGAATATTTTCTGCTTTTGTGACCAGTTTAATAGTTTAGTGATTATGAAGCGGGGGCGGGCATCACCTTCTCTCCTCCTACCAAGACGGTGCGCTCGCTCTATGTGGAATGTGCCGCCAAGATCCTGCAGGCCCAAGGCATCAGGCAACCATTCTTCCAGTATAGTTTCCAAATTAGTGTCTCCCACTGATTCTGGGAAACCGGAGAGTCAGATGTTGTTTCGTCTAGCTCTATTCTCCAGATAGTCGATTTTTTCTGACTGCGCCGCTACTGTAGTTTCTAGGGCCTGTACTTGACTCCGCGTGGTTAAAGAGGAGTTTTCCAGCTCGGAGACCCTGTTTTCCATTTCCACCAATCTCGGGGGTATTTCTGCGAAGGACTCTTTAAGTTCCTTGAGTTGGGTAGATAAGTCCTCAAACCGCCCATCCAGAGCAGCCACCACTGCATTAGTAACGTTCAGAGTTAGGTCCATCGAGAGCGCCGCAGTATTGGGAGTGCTCGGGGGGGTTGGCCTAGTAATCGCGTCCGCCATTTTGGACGTTGCCGTCCTCGGTTTATCTTTCTCCTTTTTTCCTCCCTTTAAGGGCATATTACCCGTGTTTTTGAGCATAAACATGTCTATAGACATTAAAATATGTTACCCGATGTCGATGGCCGTTTTTGATGTAAGTTTCTAGGCGATGATTGCTGATTGCAGAGGGGTGAGGCACGGAGCCGGAACAGAAACGTCCGTTCAGCTACATCACAATCACGTGACCCCCCTACTTAATTCACTCTTAAACATTCAGACATTAACAAGTTTGCCTCAATTCCCTCTGTATTCCACGCTATTAGACAACAGAGAAACAGGCTGTATGAAGGAGTTCTGGAGCAGCAGTCTGCTCTCCACTCTGTATCCTGGTCCCTCACCATATGCTAAAGCTCTCACCAGATCACAGGGGCTGGTAATTTGCATACCTCTCAGCATGGAATTCCCATCAGCCCTAGCTTTAGTAGGACTGCCGTAGCAAAATAACAATCAAAATCTGCAGCCCTGCTCCTCCTCCTCAGCTCATTCTATTTCAGTCCCCTTGTAACTGAACAGGGAGAGGAAGACAAAAAATCACTCTCAGCTAATTCCTCATCTCCTCCGAGGCTTGTACATTTCCCGGAATTTCTCTTTTCTTGCCATCACTGATAGCATGATGCTGTGTGGTTTGTTTCTTTAATGTATGCAGCCTGTCACTGCCTACACTTAAAGAAATATCACATAGCTCCAAAGTCTCCTCCAATTTGAGCAACAACAATTCCCTCTCCACAGGTAGCCACATACTCAGTGAGAGGAAGGGAAAAACATGCCACAATCCCAGCAATGTTTTCTTACAGCCTCAGGACTCAGGTCAGTAAAAAAAATTCCTTTACCCTCTTATTGTATATTTTAACCCCTGGTTACATACATAGTCCCTCTCTCCCACATTGTGTGTGCACACAAAAACATACACATATGTGCTCCCTCTCACACATATTTTCATATACACAACACAAGCTGTTTCTCACTCACATACTCCCAAACATTCATATTATCTCTCACATGCTCCTTCTGTCTCCCTCTCTCTCACACACACACGCACTACCTCTCACATACACACACATGTAACCCCTGGGTGGGACAGCTCCTTTACTTGGCACCCAGGTGTTGTGACTAGGCTGTGGTAAGGCAAGAAGTGGACCCTTGGGCCGGCCTGCAGGTGACACACAGAGCAGACCGGGGGGGCGGAGTCAGTGCCTGGCAAGGATACCCGGAGCCTGGAATCCCCCCGGGAGGGGCCCGTAGGGACCCAGGCCCTGGGGACTGGAGTAGTCAAGGTAGTCCAGAGAGGGCAAGTCCGTGGGTGGTCAGGAGAGAGGTCAGATAGTTCAGGGAGAGCTACCGGGAACAAGGCAGGTGCTGGCTGGCAGGCAGGTCAGAGAGGTAGGCGGAGTCTGAACCGGCGGCGAACTGGAGGCTGGGCCGCGAAGCAGGCCTGAGTAGCAGCAGGCGGCATGTTAGCAGAGAAGGCCGCAAGGCAACCCAGGATCAGGACTGGCGGCAGGCTGGCAGAGAAGTCCGTGGCGAACCGGGATCAAGGCGGGCGACTGGCTAGCAGAGAAGCCTGTGGCAACCGAGGTCAAGGCAGGCGACCGGCTAGCAGAGAAGTCCATGGCAAACCGGGGTCAAGGCAGGCGGCTGGCTAGCAGAGTAGTCCGTTAAGCAAACCAGGGTCAAGGCAGGCAGTGGGCTAGCAGAGAAGTCCGTTAGGCAAACCGGGATCAAGGCAGGCCGCAGGCTAGTAGAGAAGTCCGTTAGGCAAACTGGGATCAGGAACCAAAGAGACAACGAGAATCAGCAAGCAAGGACAGGAACAGGAAGCAACTAGTCAGCAGGGAACCTCGTTGCAAGGCGTCTAGTGGAGGACTGGACGCCGGTTAAATCAGGAGCGGGGCATGACGTCAGCAGACGAGGCGGAGCCGGGCTTCCGGGTGCTGTGCGCTTAAGGGAACCCTCCTCCTCACGCGCGCGCGAGGCCAGGCACGGATAGGCCTGTAATGGCGCCCTCCTCGGAAGAACTCCTCAGGCGGAGGCCCTGTCGAGCCCGGGTCCCAGCGGAACCGTGTGAGAACTGAAGAGACTGTAAGCGGGCCTGACCCCGAACATGAGAGGAGCGGTCGGGACCGCAACAGTACCCCCCCCCCCCCCCCTTTTATGGCCCCTCTTCAGAGGACCAGGCTTTTCGGGATGGTCAAGGTGAAACTGCCGAAGGAGAGACTTGTCCAGGATGTTGCGGGCAGGCTCCCAGGTATTATCCTCATCGCCGCAACCCTCCCAGCCTAGGAGGTATTCCCATCTTCGATTGCAGAAACGTACGTCGACCACGTCGCGTACTTGGAATGTGGGATCCTCGGCTACGGGTGTAGCAGGAGTGTCTGGGAGTCGGCGGTGGAAGCGAGAGAGAACCAAAGGCTTTAGCAGAGAGACGTGGAAGACATTGTGGATCCGCAGGGAGGACGGTAACCGCAATCGGTAGGAGATGAGGCCCACCCTCTCGGCTACCCGGAAGGGTCCACAGAACTTGGGCGCGAATCTCTTTGAGGGTAGCCTCAGGTGGATGTTTTTAGTACTGAGCCAGACCCGGTCCCCGGGCTGGTACACAGGGGCAGGTCGTCAATGGTGGTTGGCCACTTGCTTGGCCGAGGTGGCAGAAGCGCCCAACTTGGCCTGGGTGGTTTGCCAAAGGGTCTGTAGTTGCTGAGCGGTGAGTTGGGCAGCTGGAGAGGCACTGGGTGTGGTGATAGGTAGCGGAGGTGTTACCTTGGGCAATGGCGTCGGGGTTTCGTCCCCGATATCGACGCTCCGCTTCCGCGCTATTCCGGGCATGGCCGTTCTGAAGGGCCTCAGGCTCCTCCCCCCGTCGGCGACGTCAGGACATCTCAAGTCAGGAATTTTGCCTCTAGTGACGCCGGGGGATCCTCCCTCCGACGCCTGCAGCCTATCTCCGCGCGATCGGGGGTTGGGACACGCCCCCTGACGTCAGACGCCGACCGGGCTCAGTTTGCGCGGGAGATTTGGCTTCTTAGGCAGAGCCTTCTCCCACGCTTACTGCTTCGGCCACATCAGTTTTGCTGCTGTTGTTTTGCTGCTGTGTTCTTCCTGGATTTCTTTGCCTGCCCTGACCTTGGACTGTACTTTGGATTATCCTGCTGTGCTGCCTGCCCTGATCTTGGACTGTACTTTGGATTACCCTGCTGTGCTGCCTGCCCTGATCTTGGACTGTACTTTGGATTACCCTGCTGTGCTGCCTGCCCTGACCTTGGACTGTACCTTGGATTATCCTGCTGTGCTGCCTGCCCTGATCTTGGACTGTACTTTGGATTACCCTGCTGTGCTGCCTGCCCTGATCTTGGACTGTACTTTGGATTACCCTGCTGTGCTGCCTGCCCTGATCTTGGACTGTACTTTGGATTACCCTGCTGTGCTGCCTGCCCTGATCTTGGACTGTACTTTGGATTACCCTGCTGTGCTGCCTGCCCTGATCTTGGACTGTACTTTGGATTATCCTGCTGTGCTGCCTGCCCTGATCTTGGACTGTACTTTGGATTGCCCTGCTGTGCTGCCTGCCCTGATCTTGGACTGTACTTTGGATTACCCTGCTGTGCTGCCTGCCCTGATCTTGGACTGTACTTTGGATTACCCTGTTGTGCTGCCTGCCCTGATCTTGGACTGTACTTTGGATTACCCTGCTGTGCTACCTGCCCTGATCTTGGACTGTACTTTGGATTGCCCTGCTGTGCTGCCTGCCCTGATCTTGGACTGTACTTTGGATTACCCTGCTGTGCTGCCTGCCCTGATCTTGGACTGTACTTTGGATTACCCTGCTGTGCTGCCTGCCCTGATCTTGGACTGTATTTTGGATTACCCTGCTGTGCTGCCTGCCCTGATCTTGGACTGTATTTTGGATTGCCCTGCTGTGCTGCCTGCCCTGATCTTGGACTGTACTTTGGATTGCCCTGCTGTGCTGCCTGCCCTGATCTTGGACTGTACTTTGGATTACCCTGCTGTGCTGCCTGCCCTGATCTTGGACTGTATTTTGGATTACCCTGCTGTGCTGCCTGCCCTGATCTTGGACTGTACCTTGGATTACCCTGCTGTGCTGCCTGCCCTGATCTTGGACTGTACCTTGGATTACCCTGCTGTGCTACCTGCCCTGATCTTGGACTGTACTTTGGATTGCCCTGCTGTGCTGCCTGCCCTGATCTTGGACTGTACTTTGGATTACCCTGCTGTGCTGCCTGCCCTGATCTTGGACTGTACTTTGGATTACCCTGCTGTGCTGCCTGCCCTGACCTTGGACTGTACCTTGGATTATCCTGCTGTGCTGCCTGCCCTGATCTTGGACTGTATTTTGGATTGCCCTGCTGTGCTGCCTGCCCTGATCTTGGACTGTATTTTGGATTACCCTGCTGTGCTGCCTGCCCTGATCTTGGACTGTATTTTGGATTGCCCTGCTGTGCTGCCTGCCCTGATCTTGGACTGTACTTTGGATTGCCCTGCTGTGCTGCCTGCCCTGATCTTGGACTGTACTTTGGATTACCCTGCTGTGCTGCCTGCCCTGATCTTGGACTGTACTTTGGATTACCCTGCTGTGCTGCCTGCCCTGATCTTGGACTGTACTTTGGATTACCCTGCTGTGCTGCCTGCCCTGATCTTGGACTGTATTTTGGATTACCCTGCTGTGCTGCCTGCCCTGATCTTGGACTGTATTTTGGATTACCCTGCTGTGCTGCCTGCCCTGATCTTGGACTGTACCTTGGATTACCCTGCTGTGCTGCCTGCCCTGATCTTGGACTGTACCTTGGATTACCCTGCTGTGCTGCCTGCCCTGATCTTGGACTGTACTTTGGATTACCCTGCTGTGCTGCCTGCCCTGATCTTGGACTGTACTTTGGATTACCCTGCTGTGCTGCCTGCCCTGATCTTGGACTGTACTTTGGATTACCCTGCTGTGCTGCCTGCCTGATCTTGGACTGTACTTTGGATTACCCTGCTGTGCTGCCTGCCCTGATCTTGGACTGTATTTTGGATTACCCTGCTGTGCTGCCTGCCCTGATCTTGGACTGTACTTTGGATTGCCCTGCTGTGCTGCCTGCCCTGATCTTGGACTGTACTTTGGATTACCCTGTTGTGCTGCCTGCCCTGATCTTGGACTGTACTTTGGATTACCCTGCTGTGCTACCTGCCCTGATCTTGGACTGTACTTTGGATTGCCCTGCTGTGCTGCCTGCCCTGATCTTGGACTGTACTTTGGATTACCCTGCTGTGCTGCCTGCCCTGATCTTGGACTGTACTTTGGATTACCCTGCTGTGCTGCCTGCCCTGATCTTGGACTGTATTTTGGATTACCCTGCTGTGCTGCCTGCCCTGATCTTGGACTGTATTTTGGATTGCCCTGCTGTGCTGCCTGCCCTGATCTTGGACTGTACTTTGGATTGCCCTGCTGTGCTGCCTGCCCTGATCTTGGACTGTACTTTGGATTACCCTGCTGTGCTGCCTGCCCTGATCTTGGACTGTATTTTGGATTACCCTGCTGTGCTGCCTGCCCTGATCTTGGACTGTACCTTGGATTAACCCTGCTGTGCTGCCTGCCCTGATCTTGGACTGTACCTTGGATTACCCTGCTGTGCTACCTGCCCTGATCTTGGACTGTACTTTGGATTGCCCTGCTGTGCTGCCTGCCCTGATCTTGGACTGTACTTTGGATTACCCCTGCTGTGCTGCCTGCCCTGATCTTGGACTGTACTTGGGATTACCCTGCTGTGCTGCCTGCCCTGACCTTGGACTGTAACCTTGGATTATCCTGCTGTGCTGCCTGCCCTGATCTTGGACTGTATTTTGGATTGCCCTGCTGTGCTGCCTGCCCTGATCTTGGACTGTATTTTGGATTACCCTGCTGTGCTGCCTGCCCTGATCTTGGACTGTATTTTGGATTGCCCTGCTGTGCTGCCTGCCTGATCTTGGACTGTACTTTGGATTGCCCTGCTGTGCTGCCTGCCCTGATCTTGGACTGTACTTTGGATTACCCTGCTGTGCTGCCTGCCCTGATCTTGGACTGTACTTTGGATTACCCTGCTGTGCTGCCTGCCCTGATCTTGGACTGTACTTTGGATTACCCTGCTGTGCTGCCTGCCCTGATCTTGGACTGTATTTTGGATTACCCTGCTGTGCTGCCTGCCCTGATCTTGGACTGTATTTTGGATTACCCTGCTGTGCTGCCTGCCCTGATCTTGGACTGTACCTTGGATTACCCTGCTGTGCTGCCTGCCCTGATCTTGGACTGTACCTTGGATTACCCTGCTGTGCTGCCTGCCCTGATCTTGGACTGTACTTTGGATTACCCTGCTGTGCTGCCTGCCCTGATCTTGGACTGTACTTTGGATTACCCTGCTGTGCTGCCTGCCCTGATCTTGGACTGTACTTTGGATTACCCTGCTGTGCTGCCTGCCCTGATCTTGGACTGTACTTTGGATTACCCTGCTGTGCTGCCTGCCCTGATCTTGGACTGTACTTTGGATTACCCTGCTGTGCTGCCTGCCCTGATCTTGGACTGTACTTTGGATTACCCTGCTGTGCTGCCTGCCCTGATCTTGGACTGTACTTTGGATTACCCTGCTGTGCTGCCTGCCCTGATCTTGGACTGTACTTTGGATTACCCTGTTGTGCTGCCTGCCCTGATCTTGGACTGTACTTTGGATTACCCTGCTGTGCTGCCTGCCCTGATCTTGGACTGTGCGTTGGATTACCCTGGTGTGCTGCCTGCCCTGATCTTGGACTGTGCGTTGGATTACCCTGGTGTGCTACCTGCCTGGACTTGGGACTGACTGAGGCTCTCCTATCTTGTTCCGGGCCGGATCCTTCTCAGCACGAGGTAAGCGCAATTTCGATCTGGTTCCACGTCACCTGGGTAACAGGAGGTTTGAGCTGTTTTCCATACACCACCTGAAAGGGCGATGCTCCGGTAGCGGCATGGCACTGGTTATTGTACGCGAACTCGGCCCAGGGTAAGAGCTCAGTCCAGTTGTCCTGCCTTTCGTTAATGAAGGCGCTCAGAAAGGTTTTTAGGGTGCAATTCATCCTTTCGGATTGTCCATTGCTTTGCGGATGAAAGGCGGTGGAGAAGCTGAGTTGGACTTTAAAGCATTTGCAGAGGGCCCTTGAATAACGAGCGGTGAATTGGAGCCCCCGGTAAGAGACGATGTCCAGGGGGAGCCCATGGATTCGGAAGATGTGCTGTGCAAAGAGAAGGGCCAGTTCGGGTGCAGATGGCAATTTGGGCAAGGGCACAAAGTGGGCCATCTTGGAGAAGCGATCCACGGTGACCCAGATTTCCGTCTTTCCGCGTGATGGCGGTAGGTCGACCATGAAGTCCATAGCGAGATGGGTCCATGGTTCCGTGGGAATCGGGAGAGGTTGCAGGAGGCTGCACGGAAGTCCTGGACTGGGCTTCTGTTGGGCACAGGTGGGGCAAGAATTCACGTAGGTGCGGACATCCTGCCGCACGTTGGGCCACCAGTAGAACTGGTTAAGGAGCTCCAAAGTTCATTCCCGACCGGCATGGCCCCCTGTAAGAGAGTCGTGGGCCCAATGCAGAACTTTCACTCGATCGCGTCAGGGAACCACGGTTCTATCTTGTGTAAGCACGGTCATGACTGACAGTCGGACTTTGTCAGGGTCCAGGATGAACTGGGGAGGCTCTAGATCCTCCGCGGACAAGGAGGACCGGGACAGGGCGTCAGCCCGGACGTTCTTTGCAGCAGGGCGGTAGTGTAGAGTGAAGTCGAAGCGGCTAAGGAACAGGGACCACTGAGCCTGACGGGGGTTCAGGCGTTGGGCTTGAGACAAGAACTCCAAGTTTTTATGGTCGGTATACACCGTGACCGGGTGATTAGCTCCTTCGAGCCATTGCCTCCACTCCTCGAAGGCAAGCTTGATGGCTAGAAGTTCTTTATCCCCAATGGAGTAGTTCGCCTTGGCTGGCGAGAACTTCTTGGAGTAGTATGAGCAGGGTAAGAGTTGGCCCGATGAGGAGTGCTGGCTGAGAACTTCCCCGACGGCAACGCTGGAGGCGTCTACTTCTACTATGAAGGGACGTGCAGGGTCCGGGTGGCGGAGACAGGTGTCGGCCAAGAATGCTTACATAGAAACATAGAAACATAGAAACATAGAAATGACGGCAGAAGAAGACCAAATGGCCCATCCAGTCTGCCCAGCAAGCTTCCCTCATTTCTTCTCCCATACTTATCTGTTTCTCTTAGCTCTTGGTTCTAATTCCCTTCCACCCCCGCCATTAATGTAGAGAGCGGTGGAGGAGCTGCATCCAAGTGAAATATCTAGCTTGATTAGTTAGAGGTAGTAGGAGTAGTAACCGCCGCAATAAGCAAGCTACACCCATGCTTATTTGTTTTTACCCAGATTATGTTATACAGCCCTTATTGGTTGTTTATCTTCTCCCCTGCCGTTGAAGCAGGGAGCTATGCTGGATATGCGTGAGGTATCAGTTTTTTTCTTCTCCCCTGCCGTTGAAGCAGAGAGCTATGCTGGATATGCATCGAAAGTGAAGTATCAGGCACATTTGGTTTGGGGTAGTAACCGCCGTGACAAGCCAGCTACTCCCCGCTTTGTGAGTGTGAATCCTTTTTTCTTCTCCCCTGCCGTTGAAGTTATGCTGGATATGCGTGAAGTATCAGTTTTTCTTTTCCCCTGCCGTTGAAGCAGAGAGCTATGCTGGAAATTCGTGATGTATCAGTCTTTCTCCCATGCCGTTGAAGCAGAGAGCCATGCTGGATATGCGTCGAAAGTGAAGTATCAGGTACATTTGGTTTGGGGTAGTAACCGCCGTAACAAGCCAGCTACTCCCCGCTTTGTGAGTGCGAACCCTTTTTTCTTCTCCCCTGCCGTTTAAGCAGAGAGCTCTGCTGGATGTGTGAAGTAACAGTTTTTCTTTTCCCCTGCTGTTGAAGCAGAGAACTATGCTGGATATGCATTGAAAGTGAAGTATAAGAATGGAGTGATCAAGCTAGTTGAAAGGCATCAGGAATAGAGGAAGGTGGAGGTAGTAATTTGGATATTTGGTTTGGGGTAGTAACCGCCGTAACAAGCCAGCTACTCCCGTCTTTGTGAGTGCAAATCCTTTTTTCCACATTTCCTCTTGCTGTTGAATCTTAGAGTGATGTTGGAGTCACAGTAACCATGTGTATGTTTATTGACTAAGGGTATTGTCTCCAGGCAGTAGCCATCATTCTGGCGAGTCACCCACTCTTCATTGGCGGCCTCTTGACTTTATGGATCCACAGTGTTTATCCCACGCCCCTTTGAAGTCCTTCACAGTTCTGGTCTTCACCACTTCCTCCGGAAGGGCATTCCAGGCATCCACCACCCTCTCCGTGAAGAAATACTTCCTGACATTGGTTCTGAATCTTCCTCCCTGGAGCTTCAAATCGTGACCCCTGGTTCTGCTGATTTTTTCTTATGGTAAAGGTTTGTCGTTGCCTTTGGATCATTAAAACCTTTCAAGTATCTGAAAGTCTGTATCATATCACCTCTGCTCCTCCTTTCCTCCAGGGTGTACATATTTAGATTCTTCAATCTCTCCTCGTACGTCATGCGATGAAGATCCTCCACCTTCCTGGTCGCCCTTCTCTGTACCCGCTTCCATCTTGTCTTTGTCTTTTTGTAGATACGGTCTCCAGAACTGAACACAGTACTCCAGGTGAGGCCTCACCAAGGACCTGTACAAGGGAATAATCACTTCCCTTTTCTTACTCGATATTCCTCTCTCTATGCAGCCCAGCATTCTTCTGGCTTTTGCTATCGCCTTGTCGCATTGTTTCGCAGACTTCATATCATTAGACACTATCACCCCAAGGTCCCTCTCCTGCTCCGTGCACGTCAGCCTTTCCCCCCCATCGAATACAGTTCATTCGGATTTCCGCTCCCCATATGCATGACTTTGCACTTCTTGGCATTGAATCTCAGCTGCCATATCTTTGACCACTCTTCCAGTTTCCTTAGATCCCGTCTCATTCTCTCCACTCCTTCCGGCGTGTCCACTCTGTTGCAGATCTTAGTGTCATCCGCAAAAAGACAAACCTTACCTTCTATCCCGTCCGCAATGTCGCTCACAAAGATATTGAACAGGACCGGTCCCAACACCGATCCTTGCGGTACACCACTTAAAACCGCTCTCTCTTCAGAGAAGGTTCCGTTTACCATCACACATTGTCTTCTGTCCGTCAACCAATTTGCAATCCAGGTCACCACCTTGTCACTCACTCCCAAGCTTCTCGTTTTATTCACCAGTCTCCTGTGCGGAACCGTATCAAAAGCTTTGCTGAAATCCAAGTATATGACATCGAGCGCTCTTCCTTGGTCCAATTCCTTGGTTACCCAGTCAAAAAAGTCAATCAGATTTGTCTGACAGGATCTTCCCCTGGTGAATCCATGTTGCCTCTGGTCCATCAATTCTCCGGACTGTAGATAGTTCCACTATTCTCTCTTTCAGCAGAGACTCCATTACTTTCCCACCACCGAAGTGAGGCTAACCGGCCTGTAGTTGCCAGCCTCCTCCCTGTTCCCACTCTTGTGAAGCGGGACCACCACCGCTCTTCTCCAGTCTCTCGGCACCACTCCCGTTTCTAGGGATCTATTGAACAGGTCACACAGCGGACCCGCCAGAACATCTCTGAGCTCCCTCAATATCCTTGGATGAATCCATCAGGCCCCATGGCTTTGTCCACTTTCAGGTTCTTTAGCTCTTCCCACACATTTTCTACTGTAAAAGGATTTCATCTATTCCACTTCCCTCCAGTTTCTTGTTGTGTAGAGATGGTCCTTCTCCAGGGTCTCCAGGGGTCTCCAGGGTCTTCTTTCAAATCTGCAAAGGCCTCGATGGCAGAGTCGGGCCAGGACTTGACATCGGCTCCCTTACGGGTCAGAGCAGTGAGGGGAGCGACTCGATGAGTGTAGTGAAGGATAAGTGTCTGTAAAAAATAGCAAACCCCAGAACCTTTGCAGAGCCTTGAGACCAACCGGAACGGGGCCAGTTCGTGATGGAAAGACCTTCTTCTAGGATCCATCGGGAACCCCGTGGACGAGATGATGGTACCCCAGGAAGGGTAATGATTCTGCCTCGAAGACGCATTTCTCCAGCTTGGCGTAAAGGTGATGTCCCTTAGGGCTTGTAGAACTTGCCCGTGACGTGCCGACGATGGCTTCCAGATCCTTGGAAAAGTACACGATGATGTGTGAGTGTAGCATCTCACGCAAGACACCGCGTTCATGAGTTCTGAAGACTGCTGGGGCGTTGCAAAGTCCGAAGGGCATTACCAGGTATTCGTAATGCCCATCCCTGTGTTGAAGGCAGTCTTCCATTCATCTCCGGGGCGTATGCGACGAGGTTGTAGGCCCCTCGGAGGTCCATTTAGTGAAGAGTTTGGGCCCCTTGGAGCCTATCCAAGAGTTTGGGGATCAGCGAGTGGGTAGCGGTCTCTCTTGGTAATGGCATTTAGCCTCGATAGTCAAGTACATAGGGCGGATGAGCCGTCCTTCTTTCCCACAAAAAGAAGCCGGCCCCGGCGGGGGACCGAGAGGGGGCGAATGAAGCCCTTATCAAGGTTCTCAGAATGTACTGGGACTGGCGGCCGCGTCTCTGGCAAGGACAATGGGTATACCCGACCCCGAGGAGGTGTGGTACCGGGAGCAGATCAATGGGACAGTCAAACGGTCGGTGTTCAGGAAGGATCTCAGCCATCTCCTTGAAGAGAACATCCGCGAAGGCGTGGTACGGCTCTGGCAGTAGAAGGGACGAGCAAAGCTGGATTGATGACGGAGGACGCGGGATCTGCAGACAGTGTGTGAAGCAGAAGGGACTCCACTGGGTCCAACTGGAGGGTGTCCCATTGAATCACAGGGGAGTGGCGGCGCAGCCACGGTAGTCCGAGGATCAGGGGGTGTACTGCCCGTGCCAAAACTAGTAGCGAGATCTCCTCCGAATGGAGCAGTCCGGTCCTGGAGAGTCAATGGATCCGTACAGCAGGAGATGGTCCCAGGAAGCAAGGTGCCTCGGATAGACGAGATGCGCAGAGGAGGGTCCTTGGGGCCGTGAGGGTAGCGATAGCTGGTTTACCAAGTCCGCTACTATAAAGTTACCCTCGGCCCGGAGTCGATGAAGGCTCGAGTCTGAAGTTCCCCTCCGGGTATTTGAGTCTCACCGTATGGTGCATTGAAGAGCTGAGCCCGTATAGCCTAGGAGTAGCTCCTCAGGATGACCTAAGCACGGGCCGTTTCCCGGATGCTCCGGGCAGCTGGTAAGAAAGTGTCCCTTTCCTCCGCAGTAGAGACAAAGGCCCTGGGTCCGGCGTCTCCTCTTCTCCTCTGCGGTCAACGGAGACCTGCCCAGTTGCATTGGCTCCCCCTGTGTGGAGGAAGCGGGTGGTGCCCTGGTACCATGGGCCGGGCCGTGACCCTGAGGCCGGTGGAGACCTTCGAAAGAAGCGTGTCTCCTTGTCTCCGTTGCTGTAGCCGGCAATCCACCCCTACCAGCTATGTCGATTAAATCATTGAGGTCATCCGCGAGATCCCGACCGGACAACTCATCCTTGATGCGGCTAGCCAGGCCCTCAAGAAAGATCCCCCTAAGGCAGTCGTCCCGCCAACCGACCTCCATGGCAAGGGTGCGGAAGTCTATAGTATAGTTCGCCACAGACGCACCCCTTGCCTGAGGTGCAAAGTTCAGAGGCAGCTGTGGTGTGACGAGCTGGTCGTCGAAAGCTTGGCGGAAAAGTTAAGAACAAATTCCTGGAGGTTATGTAGAAGGGGGTCCTGCCGTTCCCTCATGGGAGAAGCCCAGTCCAGTGCTTTACCATCCAGTAAGGAAAAGATATAAGCTACCTTTATGGAGTCCAAGGGGAACTGTGCCGGCAATAGTGGTGAACCGGACGTAGCACTGGTTCAGGAAGCCTCGGCATGCTTTGGTGTCCCCAGCATAGCGAGTCGGAGCAGGCAACTGGGTTACCGACGCGGAGCTGGGGGACCAGAGCGGGAGGCGGAGCTGGAGGTGGGTCCAGCGGTGATGTCGCCAGGCGGGAGACCAGCTGTTCCCACGGTGGCAGCAAGGGCGTCAATACAATGCTGTTGTTGTTTGGAGGCGTTGCGCCATTCCTGGGATGGCCTGTAGAACTGGGAGCCTCCGTCGGGTCCATGGCCTTGCAAACTGTTGTGACTAGGCTGTGGTAAGGCAAGAAGTGGACCCTTGGGGCCGGCCTGCAGGTGACACACAGAGCAGACCGGGGGGCGTAGTCAGTGCCTGGCAAGGATACCCGGAGCCTGGAATCCCCCCGGGAGGGGCCCATAGGGACCCAGGCCCTGGGAACTGGAGTAGTCAAGGTAGTCCAGAGAGGGGCAAGTCTGTGAGTGGTCAGGAGAGAGGTCAGATAGTTCAGGGAGAGCTATCGGGAAAAAGGCAGGTGCTGGCTGGCAGGCAGGTCAGAGAGGTAGGCGAATCTGAACCGGCGGCGACTGGAGGCTGGGCCGCGAAGCAGGCCTGAGTAGCAGCAGGCGGCATGTTAGCAGAGAAGGCCGCAAGGCAACCCAGGATCAGGACTGGCGGCAGGCTGGCAGAGAAGTCCGTGGTGAACCGGGATCAAGGCGGGCGGCTGGCTAGCAGAGAAGCCTGTGGCAACCAGGGTCAAGGCAGGCGACCGGCTAGCAGAGAAGTCCGGGGCAAACCAGGGTCAAGGCAGGTAGCTGGCTAGCAGAGAGAGTCCGTTTTCTCAGTGGAAGGGAGTGGACAGTGGGTGCCTCAGGGATCTGTATTGGGTCCCTTACTGTTCAATATATTTATAAATGATCTGGAAAGAAATACGACGAGTGAGATAATCAAATTTGCAGATGACACAAATTGTGCAGAGTAGTTAAATCACAAGCCAGATTGTGATAAATTGCAGGAAGACCTTGTGAGACTGGAAAATTGGGCATCCAAATGGCAGATGAAATTTAATGTGGAAAAGTGCAAGGTGATGCATATAGGGAAAAATAACCCATGCTATAATTACACGATGTTGGGTTCCATATTAGGTGCTACATACCCAGAAAGAGATCTAGGTGTCATAGTGGATAACACATTGAAATCGTCGGTTCAGTGTGCTGCGGCAGTCAAAAAAGCAAACAGAATGTTGGGAATTATTAGAAAAGGAATGATGAATAAAAGGGAAAATGTTCATAATTCCTCTGTATCGCTCCATGGTGAGACCGCACCTTGGAATACTGTTTACAATTCCTGGTCGCCGCATCTCAAAAAGATATAATTGCGATGGAGAAGGTACAGAGAAGGGCTACCAAAATGATAAGGGGAATGGAACAACTCCCCTATGAGGAAAGACTAAAGAGGTTAGGACTTTTCAGCTTGGAGAAGAGACGACTGAGGGGGGGATATGATAGAGGTGTTTAAAATCATGAGAGGTCTAGAACGGGTAGATGTGAATCGTTATTTACTCTACTCTTTCGGATAGTAGAAGGACTAGGGACACTCCATGAAGTTAGCATGGGGCACATTTAAAACTAATCGGAGAAAGTTCTTTTTTACTCAACGCAAAATTAAACTCTGGAAGTTGTTGCCAGGAGAATGTGGTTCGTGCAGTTAGTATAGCTTGTGTTTTAAAAAGGATTGGATAAGTTCTTGGAGGAGAAGTCCATTACCTGCTATTAAGTTCACTTAGAGAATAGCCACTGCCATTAGCAATGGTTACATGGAATAGACTTAGTTTTTGGGTACTTGCCAGGTTCTTATTGGCCTGGATTGGCCACTGTTGGAAACAGGATGCTGGGCTTGATGGACCCTTGGTCTGACCCAGTATGGCATTTTCTTATGTTCTTATGTTAAGCAAACCGGGGTCAAGGCAGGCAGCGGGCTAGCAGAGAAGTTCGTTAGGCAAACCGGGATCAAGGCAGGCAGCAGGCTAGCAGAGAAGTCCGTTAAGCAAACCGGGATCAAGGCAGGCCGCAGGCTAGTAGAGAAGTCCGTCAGGCAAACCGGGATCAAGGCGGCAGCAGGCTAGCAGAGAAGTCCGTCAGGCAAACCGGGATCAGGAACCAAAGAGACAACGAGAATCAGCAAGCAAGGACAGGAACAGGAAGCAACTAGTCAGCAGGGAACCTTGTTGCAAGGCGTCTAGTGGAGGACTGGACGCCGGTTAAATCGGGAGCGGGGCGTGACGTCAGCAGACGAGGCGGAGCCGGGCGCTTAAGGGAACCCTCCTCGTGCGCGCGCAAGGCCAGGCATGGATAGGCCTGTAATGGCGCCTTCCTCGGGCGGAGGCCCTGTCGAGTCCCAGCAGAATCCTGTGAGAACTGAAGAGACGGTAAGCGGGCCTGACCCCGAACATGAGAGGAGCGGTCGGGACCGCAACACCAGAGATACAAATAAAGATTTAGAAACTGACCCTTTTGGCTTAAACATCTCCACAGTCTCTATATACTCCCTTGCTCCATGGATAGCTTTAGTCTCTGAGGCCAGTCTCCCAGTTCTGGGGTTGAACAATAGCTCTTATACCCTGCTTCCTATTATATTTCCTATCCCTGGATCCATTATTCGTAAAATTGTAGAGTGTCCACATATCAGGCTTTACAATGAGTAATCAGAAATTTAAACTGGCAGCATTCGCAGATAATGTCTTGGTCTTTTTAACCAAATCAGAGACCTCTCTAAGTTGGGTCAGATAGATCCAGTAAGATTTTGGACACTTTTCAGGTCTCAAAATAAACCTGGACAAATCTGAAGTCTTAGATATATTAGGAAGATTGAGGTCCACTAGACTAGGTATATTTCCATTAAAAATGGGTTATGAAAGAAACGAGACACTTGGGGATCTTTATTGCAGCAGGGGTGATATGAAACAGACTTTCAGATACTTAAAAGGTTTTAATGATCCATGATCAACAACAAACCTTTTCCATTCGAAAAAAATCAGTGGAACTAGGGGTCACGATTTGAAACTCCAGGGAGGAAGACTCAGAAACCAATGTCAAGAAGTATTTATTCACGGAGAGGGTGGTAGATGCCTGGAATGCCTTCTGGAGGAAGTGGTGAAGACTAAAAACTGTGAAGGATTTCAAAGGGGCATGGGATAAACACTGTGGATCCATAAAGGCTAGAAGATGGGAATGAAGAGAAGAGCCATGGGGGTGGCTTGCTGGAATGGAGGCTACTACCTGGTGATTACTACACTTACTCAATAAGCCTTCACATGGTTAATGCAACTCCAACATTGCTCTCTGCTTCAATGGCAAGGGGAAATGTGAAAAAGAGGATTTGCATTCAGACAACAACCAACAAGGACTGAACTATACAGTCTGGATAAACAAATGTGGGGGGAGCTTGCTTATTGCGGTGGTTACTACCCTAAACCAATTAAGCCTGATGCGTCACTTTGAATGCATATACAGCGTTGCTCTCTGCTTCAACGGCAGGGGGAAATGTGGAAAAGAGGATTTATATTCAGACAACATCCAACAAGGCATGGATCTGTGCAGTCTGGGTAAACAAGCATCGGGGTAACTTGCTTGATGCGGCGGTTACAGGGGGTGGCAGGAAATTTGAATCAAACAGTTACCAACAAGAGCCCTGAACTTGTGGTTGGTGAAACAGATAAGTATGGGAAAATAAGTGTGGGAGCTTGCCTAGGCAGACTGGATGGGCTAATTGGTCTTTTCTCTGCCGTCATTTCTATGTTTCTATACAATTTGAATATAAGATCACTTATGAAGACTATGTCTATCAAATTGAAAAGAGTGGAGTACTTTGCTTGTATCTCTCATAGGTAAAATTCAATTGTTTAAAAACGATATTACCAAAATGGTTACCTGTACTACAGATGCTACCTGTTTGGTTACTCAAAAAAATCTCAAGGTAATTTCACAGTTAATGGGAAAATATTTGTGGTGGAAACAAACTTCGAGACTAGTATTGAAAATGTTAATGCAGTCAAGATTAGAAGGGGAGTTGGATTGTCCTAATGTATCCCCAGATGCGGATTGCTACCCAATGAGGCCTTAAAATTATTTGTTAGTCTTTGGAGCTGGAACCTCTCACTGGCTAGGTCTTTCACATTTCCTCTTTCCTTTATAGGTGGGGGGGGGGGGGGGGGGGGGAGATACACTTCCAGGGCCCAATGTGATAGGGGTGACCTTTTCACACAATCCTCTGTAGTTCTTTGTGCTCCCTTGGGGAGGATAATTATTCTTAAGGTGGGTGCAGTGAGTGCAAAAGAAATATTCTGGAGTCACTGGTTTAGTGTCCAAAATTCAAGTCTTTACTGTTAAAAACTGATGATGAATGGCACAAACTGAAACTGCAGCAGCACAGAATTCTCTTCTCAATTACTTACAGTCTTTTCCCTCTCTCTGTGCAGGACTCACTTATATCAGGACCAGGATTCCACTCTCTTGGATTAAGGCAAATGGAGCTCCCAAATGGGCAGGGTCTTTTAGAATAGTAAAAAATCCTTCCAAAAGTGATAAAAATGTTAGTAAATCTTCTCTCTCTCTCTCTCCTCTCTCTCTCTCTCTCTCTCTTCAGGATGGTGAAACACCAGATGGGTGTCCCCAGTAATGTTACTTTTTTTTACTCACAGTTAGCAGATCTTCAGGATCTCTATAGTTTTCTCTCTGGATCCCTGATGGGAAGGATCCCCTTGAAACAAGCAGCTCTCTTGATTCAGAACAGGAAGGGCAGCCAAAACTTCCTCCTGGATCTTCTAACACTTTCTTTTTCCCCAAAATGGATATTAACACTGAAGTTGTTCCTTGCAGGAGGTCCCAGACACAGGGTTCCCCAATCCCTGTGCCCAAGAAGGCCCAGATGTCTCAGAAGGCTCCTACAAATCAAATCTCAAAAGCCTCAAACAAGCCAGAGGGATATCCCAACCAGCTAGTGAGTAGACTGGAAGGAAACCCTCCCGACCCTGGTCAGGACTACCAAGCAGGGCTTGCTTGGCTCCTCTGACTGGCCTGAGAAATAAAAGCTAAGCTCCTAACTTCCTTTTTACGGTTTACAAAACAAAAGGCACTGCCTCTCTTGCTCTAGCCTGTGCTCACCAGGGGGATGGCCCTTCTAGACCCTGCAGAGGGAAGATCTGCATTTGAATGCAACCTTCCCCCCCACAATCCATCCTGCACTAACTAGCGGGCACGCGATACAGTATTTTAATTTATTAAAATTAGGGCCGGCGGTAAAAAGAGGCGCTAGGGACACTAGCGCGTCCCTAGCGCCTCTTTTTTTGACAGGAGCGGCGGCTGTCAGTGGGTTTGACAGCCGACGCTCAATTTTGCCGGCGTCTGTTCTCGAGCCCGCTGACAGCCACGGGTTCGGAAACCGGACGCCGGCAAAATTGAGCGTCCGGTTTTCGAGCCGCGGGCCTATTTCAAAAATTTTTTTCCTATTTTTTTTACTTTTTTAACTTTCGGGACCTCCTTTGGGTAGGCACTAATTTCTGAAAGTAAAATGTGCGGCTTGGCTGCACATTTTACTTTCTGTATCGCGTGGGAATACCTAATAGGGCCATCATAAGAACATAAGAACATAAGAAAATGCCATACTGGGTCAGACCAAGGGTCCATCAAGCCCAGCATCCTGTTTCCAACAGTGGCCAATCCAGGCCATAAGAACCTGGCAAGTACCCAAAAACTAAGTCTATTCCATGTAACCATTGCTAATGGCAGTGGCTATTCTCTAAGTGAACCTAATAGCAGGTAATGGACTTCTCCTCCAAGAACTTATCCAATCCTTTTTTAAACACAGCTATACTACCTGCACGAACCACATTCTCTGGCAACAAATTCCAGAGTTTAATTGTGCGTTGAGTAAAAAAGAACTTTCTCCGATTAGTTTTAAATGTGCCCCATGCTAACTTCATGGAGTGTCCCCTAGTCCTTCTACTATCTGAAAGAGTAAATAACCAATTCACATCTACCCGTTCTAGACCTCTCATGATTTTAAACACCTCTATCATATCCCCCCTCAGTCGTCTCTTCTCCAAGCTGAAAAGTCCTAATCTCTTTAGTCTTTCCTCATAGGGGAGTTGTTCCATTCCCCTTATCATTTTGGTAGCCCTTCTCTGTACCTTCTCCATCGCAATTATATCTTTTTTGAGATGCGGCGACCAGAATTGTACACAGTATTCAAGGTGCGGTCTCACCATGGAGCGATACAGAGGCATTATGACATTTCCGTTTTATTCATCATTCCTTTTCTAATAATTCCCAACATTCTGTTTGCTTTTTTGACTGCCGCAGCACACTGAACCGACGATTTCAATGTGTTATCCACTATGACACCTAGATCTCTTTCTTGGGTTGTAGCACCTAATATGGAACCCAACATCGTGTAATTATAGCATGGGTTATTTTTCCCTATATGCATCACCTTGCACTTTTCCACATTAAATTTCATCTGCCATTTGGATGCCCAATTTTCCAGTCTCACAAGGTCTTCCTGCAATTTATCACAATCTGCTTGTGATTTAACTACTCTGCACAATTTTGTGTCATCTGCAAATTTGATTATCTCACTCGTCGTATTTCTTTCCAGATCATTTATAAATATATTGAACAGTAAGGGTCCCAATACAGATCCCTGAGGCACTCCACTGTCCACTCCCTTCCACTGAGAAAATTGCCCATTTAATCCTACTCTCTGTTTCCTGTCTTTTAGCCAGTTTGCAATCCACGAAAGGACATCGCCACCTATCCCATGACTTTTTACTTTTCCTAGAAGCCTCTCATGAGGAACTTTGTCAAACGCCTTCTGAAAATCCAAGTATACTATATCTACCGGTTCACCTTTATCCACATGTTTATTAACTCCTTCAAAAAAGTGAAGCAGATTTGTGAGGCAATTTTGCCGGTGCATTTACATGTTGCGAGCGCTATTAGTGTCGGGGGGGGGGTTTGGATGTGTTTTTTGGACGCGCTATTACCCCTTAAGGGATAAAGCTAGCGCGTCCAATCGGAGTGTGTCCAATTGGAGCGCACTGTACTGTATCGGCCTGTAGCTGAGCTCTAAGAATCCAGGGCTACTGGTAGCATGACAGTAATTTACAAACTTACAATATAGCCTCCTTTTTATGACTGGTTATATAATACAGATGATTATTCTCCTCTGAAAGTTTTGCAGGCGTGGTGACAGCCTTATTTACTGTTCAATATTCTGCACATAAGAAAACTAAAAAGTCATGGGATAGGAGGCGATGTCCTTTCGTGGATTACAAACTGGTTAAAAGACAGGAAACAGAGAGTAGGATTAAATGGTCAGTTTTCTCAGTGAAAAAGGGTAAACAATGGAGGGCCTCAGGGATCTGTACTTGGACCGGTGCTTTTAAATATTTTTATAAATGATCTCGAAAGGAATACGATGAGTGAGGTAATCAGATTTGCAGATGATACAAAATTTTTCAGAGTAGTTAAATCACAAACGGATTATGATAAATTGCAGGAGGACCTTGTGAGACTGGAAGATTGGGCATCCAAATGGCAGATGAAATTTAATGTGGACAAGTGCAAGGTGTTGCATATAGGGAAAAATAACCCATGCTATAGTTACACGATGTTAGGTTCCATATTAGGAGCTACCACCCAGGAAAAAGATCTAGGCATCATAGTGGATAATACTTTAAAATCGTCAGCTCAGTGTGCTGCAGCAGTCAAAAAAGCAAACAGAATGTTAGGAATTATTAGGAAGGGAATGGTTGAATGGTTAATAAAATGGAAAATGTCATAATGACTCTCTATCGCTCAATGGTGAGACTTTACCTTGAGTACTGTGTACAATTCTGGTTGCTGCATCTCAAAAAATATTTAGTTGCACTGGAGAAGGTACAGAGAAGGGGTGACAAAAATGATAAAGGGAATGGAACAGCTCCCCTATGAGGAAAGGCTGAAGAGGTTAGGGCTGTTCAGCTTGGAGAAGAGACAGCTGGGGGGTGGGGGAGGAGGGATATGATAGAGGTCTTTAAAATCATGAGAGGTCTAGAACAGGTAATTTGAATCGGTTATTTATTCTTTCAGATAATAGAAGGACTAGGGGGCACTCCATGAAGTTAGCAAGTAGCACATTTGAACTAATCAGAGAAAATGCTTTTTCACTCGACGCACAATTAAGCTCTGGAATTGGTTGCCAGATGTGGTTAGTGAAGTTAGTGTAGCTGGATTTAAAAAATGTTTGGATAAATTCTTGGAGAAGTCCATTAACTGCTATTAATCAAGTTGACTTGGGGAACAGCCACTGCTATTACTGGTATTAGTAGCATGGGATCTATTTAGTGTTTGGGTACTTGCCAGGTATTTGTAGCCTGGATTGCCACTGTTGGAAACAGGATGCTGGGCTTGGTGGACTCTTGGTCTGACCCAGTATGGCAATTTCTTATGTTCTTATGCCTTTCCCTATTCCTGACATGACTGATTCTATCACTGGGGATGTGGATATTAAAATGATTTAATATTTCTTACTGGTAGCTGATTGTGCCATGCTAATGTGTTTGCAGGGAACACAGACAAAATGCTGCACTGAATGTCACACTGTTTGCAACTCTGCACTAGTTCTAACACTGCTGAGTTTATTGTAAAGCCTGTCAATACAGCCTGTTTGTTACGTCTGTCATCGCAGATGGCTGCAACCGCTGTTGCTCACCTCTTTCTTGACTACAATGACTCCTCTGGGTCGACTCGCGGCCTCCGACAGCTATCGCCGACCTATACGCCCTGGTTCCCAGGCCCCCCCTGGATGGCGTGGACACTGCCGACCACCATCTTGCCCTCGGAGTACCCTAGGCGCACGCGCGCGCTACCTGGCCAGTCTTATGCACGTCATGGTGGGAACTTCGGGGGCGTCCCCCTCGGATGATGTCATTCCTCTAAGGACTCTTAAAACCGGCTAGCCCTGCCTACCTACAACTTGGCAATGAGTTCCCTCATTGCTGAATCTGCTTCGCTCGCTACAGACTCTTCTTCCAGTTCCTGCTTCTGTGGCGTGAGACGCTCCTGGTACCCGCTCCTCAGGGTCCTTTCCTGTCTCTGGCTATCCGCTCCTTGGAGGCCCTTCTGCCTTGGAATTCTGCCTGCTCCATTCCCCGGGGCCTTCTCTGGAACTTTCAGTCTGCTACAGTGAGTACCCCGCTCTGCGGACCATTGCCGTACCATTGCTATTGAAGAACCCTCTCGGTGTACCCCTGCTCTGCGGACCATCCCTACTGAGGGACCCTCATCGGTGTACCCCGCGGTGTGGACCATCGCTGTACCATCGCTACTGAGGACCCTCACTGGTGTACCCTGCTCTGCGGTCCTTTGCTGTATCATCACTACAGAGGACTTCTCCGTGGGCTTACCCTACTTCACAGACCCTAGGGCTCCCCAGCGCCTGTGTGTCTTTCTGCCACACTCCCCGCTCTGCGGGCAGTGTCACTCTACTTCTTTAAAGTTTCAAGGAATCTCAAGCTAGTACTACGTCAGCTCCCTGCTCTGACATTCCATGACTCCACCACCTGGGGTCACTCTCCCTACCTTCCTCTGCCTCTCATCTCTCTCTAGTACCTGTTGCTCTACACACCTTACAGCTGAGATCTCGTCTCCTGATGGTGAGGCTCACGGGTCTCCTCCCCATGTGCGGTGTTATCTCTCACCTCGGCCCAGGGGCCCACATACCCACAAATCCTAACAGATTGCCAAGTTCATGGATCCGGCACAGGTTTCGGCACTCCAGGCTATCCCTGGCCTGGCCCAGCGAATTAAAGAAAAACAGAAGATTCTGGAGACTTTGGTTAATGCCATCAACCAATTGAACAATCGGCTGGACTCCGCTTCGATGCCTGTCAAGATTAATCCCGCTTCACATGCGTCACCTAGATAGGATTTTAGACAGTGCTGGGGAGGAGCCAGCTGTCGTGGTACATGTGGGCACCAACGACATAGGAAAATGTGGGAGGGAGGTTCTGGAAGCCAAATTTAGGCTCTTAGGTAGAAAGATTAAATCCAGAACCTCCAGGGTAGCATTCTCTGAAATGCTCCCTGTTCCACGCGCAGGTCACCAGAGGCAGGCAGAGCTCCGGAGTCTCATGCGTGGATGAGACGATGGTGCAAGGAAGAGGGATTCAGTTTTGTTAGGAACTGGGGAACCTTTTGGGGAAGGGGGAGTCTCTTCCGAAGGGATGGGCTCCACCTTAACCAGGGTGGAACCAGACTGCTGGCGCTAACCTTTAAAAAGGAGATAGAGCAGCTTTTAAACTAGAACAAAGGGGAAAGCCGACAGTCGCTCAGGCAGCACATGGTTCGGAGAGAGGTATCTTTAAAGGATACTAATGATGCATTAGAATTAGGGGCATCCCAACAGTGAGGTTCCCATAATTAGAAAAGTAGTCCAAGTGCCTGTAACTAATAACTCACCTGAGCTAAAAAATTCTAACTTATCCCTATCAATTAAAAAGCAGAATGAAAATACAAACAGAAAACAAACTTTGAAATGTTGTATGCTAATGCAGAAGTCTAAGAAGTAAGATGGGAGAATTAGAATGTATAGCAGTAAATGATGACATAGACTTAATTGGCATCTCAGAAACATGGTGGGAAAGAGGATAACCAATGGGACAGTGCTATACCAGGGTACAAATTATATCGCAATGACAGAGAGGAGCACTCGGGAGGAGGTTGTGGCACTTTATGTCCGGGATGGCATAGAGTCCAACAGGATAAACATCCTGCATGAAACTAAATACAAAATTGAATCTTTATGGAAGAAATCCTTGTGTGTCAGGGAAGACTATAGTGATAGGGGTATACTACCGTCCACCTGGTCAAGATGGTGAGATGGACAGTGAAATGCTAAGAGAAATTAGGGAAGCTAACCAAATTGGTAGTGCAGTAATAATGGGAGACTTCAATTACCCCAATATAGACTGGGTAAATGTATCATCGGGTCACGCTAGAGAGATAACGTTCCTGGATGGAATAAATGATAGCTTTATGGAGCAATTGGTTCAGGAACCGACGAGAGAGGGAGCAATTTTAGATCTAATTCTCAGTGGAGCACAGGACTTGGTGAGAGAGGTAATGGTGGTGGGGGCCGCTTGGCAATAGTGATCATAATATGATCAAATTTGATTTAATGACTGGAAAAAGGGACAGTGTGCAAATCCAAGGCTCTCGTGCTAAACTTTCCAAAAGGGAAACTTTGATAAAATGAGAAAAAATTGTTAGAAAAAAACTGAAAGGAGCCAGCTACAAAAGTAAAATATGTCCAAGAGGCGCGGTCATTGTTAAAAAATACCATTCTAGAAGCACAGTCCCAGATGTATTCCACACATTAAGAAAGGTGGAAAGAAGGCAAAACAATTACCCAGCATGGTTAAAAGGGGAGGTGAAAGAAAGCTATTTTAGCCAAAAGATCTTCATTCAAAAATTGGAAGAAGGATCCAACAGAAGAAAATAGGATAAAGCATAAAATATTGGCAAGTTAAATGTAAGACATTGATAAGACAGGCTAAGAGAGAATTTGAAAAGAAATTGGCTGTAGAGGCAAAACTCACAGTAAAAACGTTTTAAAATATATCCGAAGCAGAAAGCCTGTGAGGGAGTCAGTTGGACCGTTAGATGATCGAGGGGTTAAAGGGACACTTAGAGAAGATAAGGCCATCATGGAAAGATTAAATGATTTCTTTGCTTCGGTGTTTACTGAAGAGGATGTTGGGGAGTCACCCGTAATGGAGAAGGTTTCATGGTAATGATTCAGATGGGACTGAATCAAATCACGGTGAACCTAGAAGATGTGGTAGGCCTGATTGACAAACTGAAGAGTAGTAAATCACCTGGACCGGATGGTATATACCCCAGAGGTCTGAGGGAACTAAAAAATGAAATTTCAGAACCTATTAGTAAAAATTTGTAACTTATCATTAAAATCATCCATTGTACTTGAAAGACTGGAGGATAGCAAATGTAACCCCAATATTTAAAAAGGGCTCCAGGGGCGATCCGGGAAGCTACAGACCGGTTAGCCTGACTTCAGTGCCAAGAAAAATAGTGGAAAATGTTCTAAACATCAAAATCACAGAACATATAGAAAGGACATGGTTTAAATGGAACAAAGTCAGCATGGCTTTACCCAGGGAAAGTCTTGCCTCACAAATCTGCTTCAGTTTTTTGAAAGAGTTAATAAACATGTGGATAAAGGTGAACCAGTAGATATAGTATACTTGGATTTTCAGAAGGCGTTTGACAAAGTTCCTCATGAGAGGCTTCTAGGAAAAGTAAAAAGTCATGGGATAGGTGGCGATGTCCTTTCGTGGATTGCAAACTGGCTAAAAGACAGGAAACAGAGAGATGGATTAAATGGGCAATTTTCTCAGTGGAAGGGAGTGGACAGTGGAGTGCCTCAGGGGATCTGTATTGGGACCCTTACTTTTCAATATATTTATAAATGATCTGGAAAGAAATATGATTGAGATAATCAAATTTGCAGATGACACAAAATTGTTCAGAGTAGTTAAATCACAAGCAGATTGTGATAAATTGCAGGAAGACCTTTTCAGACTGGAAAATTGGGCATCCAAATGGCAGATGAAATTTAATGTGGATAAGTTGCAAGGTGATGCATATAGGGAAAAATAACCCATGATATAATTACACACATGTTGGGTTCCATAATAGGTGCTACAACCCAAGAAGAGATCTAGGTGTCATAGTGGATAACACATTGAAATCGTCGGTACAGTGTGCTGCGGCACTCAAAAAGCAAACAGAAAGGTTGGGAATTATTAGAAAGGGAATGGTGAAATAAATGGAAAATGTCATAATGCCTCTGTATAGCTCCATGGTGAGACCGCACCTTGAATACTGTGTACAGTTCTGGTCGCCACATCTCAAAAAAGATAAAATTGTGATGGAGAAGGTACAGAGAAGGGCTACCAATGGAATGGAACAACTCCCCTATGAAGAAAGACTAAAGAGGTTAGGACTTTTCAGCTTGGAGAAGAGATGACTGAGGGGGGATACGATAGAGGTGTTTAAAATCATGAGAGGTCTAGAATGGGTAGATGGCGGCCTCTTGACTTTATGGATCCACAGTCTTTATCCCACGCCCCTTTGAAGTCCTACACAGTTCTGGTCTTCACCACATCCTCCCGGAAGGGCATTCCAGGCATCCACCACCCTCTCCGTGAAGAAATACTTCCTGACATTGGTTCTGAATCTTCCTCCCGTGGAACTTCAAATCGTGACCCCTGGTTCTGCTGATTTTTTTTCTTACGGAAAAGGTTTGTCCGTTGTCTTTGGATCATTAACACATTTCAAGTATCTGAAAGTCTGTATCATATCACCTCTGCTCCTCCTTTCCTCCAGGGTGTACATATTTAGATTCTTCAATCTCTCCTCGTACGTCATCCGATGAAGATCCTCCACCTTCCTGGTCGCCCTTCTCTGTACCGCCTCCATCTTGTCTATCTTTTTGAAGATACGGTCTCCAGAACTGAACACAGTACTCCAGGTGAGGCCTCACCAAGGACTTGTACAAGGGAATAATCACTTCCCTTTTCTTACTCGATATTCCTCTCTCTATGCAGCCCAGCATTCTTCTGGCTTTAGCTATCGCCTTGTCACATTGTTTCGCCGACTTCAGATCATTAGACACTATCACCCCAGGTCCCTCTCCTGCTCCGTGCACATCAGCCTTTCCCCCCCCCCCCCTCCCCACCCCCCCCCCCCCCCCCCCCCCCCCCCCCCCCCCCCCCCCCCCCCCCCCCCCCCCATCGAATACAGTTCATTCGGATTTCCACTCCCCATATGCATGACTTTGCACTCTTGGCATTGAATCTCAGCTGCCATATCTTCGACCACTCTTCCAGTTTCCTTAGATCCCGTCTCATTCTCTCCACTCCTTCCGGCGTGTCCACTCTGTTGCAGATCTTAGTGTCATCCGCAAAAAGACAAACCTTACCTTCTATCCCGTCCGCAATGTCGCTCACAAAGATATTGATCAGGACCGGTCCCACACCGATCCTTGCGGTACACCACTTAAAACCGCTCTCTCTTCAGAGAAGGTTCCATTTACCATCACACATTGTCTTCTGTCCGTCAACCAATTTGCAATCCAGGTCACCACCTCGGCACTCACTCCTAAGCTTCTCGTTTTATTCACCAGTCTCCTGTGCGGAACCGTATCAAAAGCTTTGCTGAAATCCAAGTATATGATATCGAGTGCTCTTCCTTGATCCAATTCCTTGGTTACCCAGTCAAAAAAGTCAATCAGATTTGTCTGACAGGATCTTCCTCTGGTGAATCCATGCTGCCCTCTGGTCCATCAATTCTCCCGACTGTAGATAGTTCACTATTCTCTCTTTCAACAGTGACTCCATTACTTTTCCCACCACCGAAGTGAGGCTAACCGGTCCTGTAGTTACCAGCCTCCTCTCTGTTCCCACTCTTGTGAAGCGGGACCACCACTGCTCTTCTCCAATCACTCGGCACCACTCCCGTTTCTAGGGATCTATTGAACGGTCACACAGCGGTCCCGCCAGCACATCTCTGAGCTCCCTCAGTATCCTTGGATGAAATCCCATCAGGCCCCATGGCTTTGGTCCACTTTCAGATTCTTTAGCTCTTCCCATACATTATCTACTGTAAATGGATTTTCCTCTGTTCCGCTTCCCTCCAGTTTCTTGTTGTGTAGAGATGGTCCTTCTCCAGGGTCTTCTTTAGTGAACACAGAGCTGAAGTATTCGTTTAATATTTCTGCCATTTCTTCGTCTCTCTCCACACATTGATCATTTCCACCTTTCAATTTCACTATACCACTTTGGACTTTTCTCTTTTCGCTGATGTATCTGAAAAATGTTTTGTCACCATATTTATCTCCTTGGCAATCCTCTCTTCTTCCGCTTGACTTTTTGCCAACTTGATTAATTTCTTAGTCTCCCCTCAGTTGAATCAGATATTCTTCTTTGTGCTCCTCCCTTTGGGATCTTTTGTATTTCTTGTATGCAGTCTTTAGCTTTAATTTTGGCCGCCACCTCCTTTGAGAACCAGATAGGTTTCATTTTTCTTTTGCTTTTCTTTACATTTCTAACATATAGAGCAGTTGCCTTGGCGATTGCTCCTTTTAGATTGGTCCACTGCTGATCCACATCTCTCTCATTTTCCCATCCATTTAGTTCTTCCTCTAGGTACTTCCCCATTCCTCAAAGTCTGTGTTTTTGAACTGTAAAACTCTGGTCTTGTGCTTCTTTTCCATATTCTTTTAGTGATATTAAACCATACCGTTTGATGATCACTGGTGCTGAAGTGGGTGCCCACCTTGACATCAGAGACGATATCTCCATTATTGAGCACTAAGTCGAGAATAGTTCCTTCTCTTGTGGGTTCCAATACCATTTGTTTGAACAAAGATACTTGCATGGCATCCACTATTGCTCTACTGTTTTTAGATTCTGCAGATGGGATTTTCCAGTCTACATCTGGCATATTAAAGTCACCAACGATCACCACTTCCCCTTTCTTACCTATCTTATGGATGTCTTCAACCAGATCTCTGTCCAGCTCTTCCTTTTGGTTTGGAGGCCTGTAAAACCACTCCAATATAAATGGATGCTCCATCATCTGTTTTTAGGTCGACCCATAGTGCTTCTTCCTTGCCCCAACTTTCTTGCAGCTCAGATGCTTGGATATTATTTCTGACATAAAGAGCCACACCTCTTCCTTTTCTATCCACTCTGTCCTTCCTTAACAAGTTATAGCCTGGTATTGCCGTATCCCAATCATGAGATTCTGTGAACCATGTCTCTGTGATAGCAACGATGTCCAGTTCTGCCTCTGTAATTAGGGCCTGCAGATCTGGGATTTTATTTCCCAAACTATGAGCATTTGTAGTCATAGCTTTCCTGGTACTCTCTTTATGGTTATTGCTTTTCCTGTACTCCTTATGAGACTTTAGTTGATATTTGTTATTCACTTTACTCTTTCCTTTTGCAGTTGTGCCATTGATGACAGAGTTATCCATCTCAATTAGCTTTTTCTTTTGGTTATGGATCTTGAAATTCTGCATGCATTGTTTTTTTCTCTTTTCTGGTAACACGTCAATGTTTTCTCTAGAATTTCTTCAGTTAATATAGGGAGGGCTTTATGTTCTTGTTGCATTTGATACTGTGTGTGTCTCCTTGTTACAGGTCTAATTCTACCAGAGCCACTGTGATCCTGTTTTTAATGATTTACTTGATGAACTGATTGAGTGGGGGGGTATACTTGTTGGCTTCCCATCTGTCAAGAATGGGTGACTGTGGGACACATGTGTTATCCTACCTGAGTCTACTGTATTTCTTTTTCTTGACTCCTGGTTATTCTTTGGTGTTGGGGAATTATTTTCTGAGTAATGCAATGTGGGTGTCATTCTGTAATTGAAGCTAATTGAGCTTTAACCTCAGTCAGCTCCGTTTCAAAGAAGAGAGCTGTGCACAGATCGGGCAAGCTCCAAGTCTCCATATGCTTTCCCTCAGAATAAATGCTCTACAAACAGTTGCATTGGATAGTTCTCATATTGGTTAAGTTTTGGATTGGTATGTCCTTAGCTGTTAACATACTAATTTATCTTGTTGCTAATGCTAATTTAGTCAGTCTATATTAGTAATCTAATCCCAGGGGTGGGTGGGTAGAGGGGTAGGGTGGAAGGGAATCAAACAGTTGAACCTGGGATAAGCTGGGTAGAGTAGGACACTTTCTGGAACTTTATTAGTCCTTTAGCTATTAAATGATCCCACAGCACTTCTGTGCCAATATTAACCAGATTATTAAAGAACAGCTATACAATAATAGAAATGCAGGTATACTGGATCTTAAAAATAACAGTTTGCAAGCAACAATTACAATTATTGTATAATAACAGACCTAGAGAAAGGTATAAAACACAGCAGTTCTACTGCTCAGAGAGCCCAGATATTAGTGGAGCACAGAGCAATTAATTAGAAGGAATAGTGAAAGAAAACCAGCAGGTTTTTTTTGTTTTGGTTTTTTTCTTTTTTCCCCCAGAAGAGCACCACAGAAAATTAAGAGTCTTTTTCCCCCAGTAGAGCACCACAGAAAATTAAGAGTTATCTGACCAGTATGGCATTTTCTTATGTTCTTATGCTGTTATTACAATTCCGGCCTTCAGTGCCTCTGCTGGCACCCTCCTCGTTTCCCAGGTGACCCCTTATTGTGTAGGGGCTTCTTGAACCAGTTCAACATGCACTTTTCATTACAACCTGCATATTTTCCTGATGTAGTTTCCAAGATAACATACATCCCTCTCCTACTGGATGGAAAAGCATTGGCCTGGGCATCACCTCTTTGGGAATGAACGGATCCTTCAGGACCTGCCGGGCTTCCTCGCCCTATTTTGGTCCGTATTCGACGACCCAGGGCGAAAGGCCATCTCCGGATCTACGCTCCTGCATCTGCAACAAGGTTCCAGATCACTGACCAATTATGTCATCGAGTTTAGGACTCTCTCCTCTGAATTGCACTGGGACCTGGGCTGCCTGTGTGCTATATTCCTTGAAGGTCTCAGCTCTTGTATCAAAGATGAACTAGCAGCACGAGAACTCCCTGAGGCATTGGATTCTCTTATTGACCTTGCCGGTCGCATCGACCGCTATCTTCATGAGCGGTCACACGAGACCAGAGGATTGAAGAAGACTGCTTCAGGGGCTCTATGCAACCGTCCAACCTCATCCACTCAGCCCGCTACTACACAAGGCACCAAGGGAGAAGAACCGATGCAAATGGGCCACAGTCATCTATCCTCAAAGTAGAAGTGTAGACGTCAAAGAGCTGGTCTCTGCATGTATTGTGGTCAACCGGGCCATTCGGTACCCTCCTGTCCACTCTGTCCAGGAAACTCCCAGGCCTAGGTTCTGCTGGAGGACTTCTCCCAGGCTTGACTTCACCCTCACTTCCATTAACTCTGCCTGTCTCCATTTACTCAGAAGCTCAGGAATTTCACACCCTGGTGTTGGTGGACTCTGGAGCTGGTGGAAATTGTATCTTAAGGCAACTTGTGGAACACCTGCGGATTCCCACCTTCAGTACTCCAACACCTTTATTGCTCTCCTCCATTCACAGCGAGCCACTACCAGGTGAAGTTGCATTCTCCACAGTTCCCATTCAACTCCAAAGTGGATCTCTGCACACAGAGACCATTTCCTTTTTAGTATTGGACAAAGCCATACACCCTGTGGTCCTGGGATTACCGTGGTTAAAACTATACACTCCACAATTGATTAGAGCACTCTACAATTGTCCCAATGGGGCAACTCCTGCCATAAGAGATGCTTGGAGGTCATATCCCAGTTGCCTTGCCTGGTTACTGCCATGTCCCTTCTGGGTCTTCTACCACAATACACTTCTTTCATGGATGTATTTTCCAAAAAGGCTGCGGACACTCTACCTCCTCACCGATCATCTGATTGTGCCATAAACTTATGGCTTAACACTGAGCCTCCCCGGGGAAGGGTTTACTCACTTTCACTAACAGAGACAAAGGCCATGTCCAAATACATACAAGAAAATTTTGCAAAGGGCTTCATTCGGCCTTACAAATCTCCTGCTGGAGCCGGGTTCTTTTTTGTAGGGAAGAAGGATGGCTCCCTCCAGCCATGCATAGATGACCGTGGCTTAAACTAGATTACCCTGAAGGACAGTTACCCCTTGTCGTTAATCTCTGAACTCTTCGACAGGCTCCAGGAGGCCAAGATATTTACCAAATTGGACCTCAGGGGAGCTTAAAATTTGGTCAGTATTCGTCACGGTGATGAATGGAAAACCGCATTTAACACCCGCGACGGCCACTTTGAATATCGGGTAATGCCATTGGCATCTGCAATGCTCCAGCGGTGTTTCAGAATATGATAACGAGATCTTCAGAGACATGCTCTACAGTTACATTGTGGTCTATCTGGACGACATACTGGCCTTTCACAAGATCTCCAGAGCCACCACCAGGACGTCGTCAACGTCTTGCAACGTCTAAAGGACAACCAGTTGTATGACAAGCTGGAGAAATGTTCTTTCAACCAGGAGTCTGTCCCATTTCTAGGCTATGTGGTATCAAGTCAGAGTTTCCAAATGGATCCACAGAAGACCAAGAGCATATGCGAGTGGCCTCAACCAACGGACCTTAAGGCGATCTGAGGATTTCTGGGTTTACGAACTACTATAGGTTGTTTATCTATCATTAGTATACACTGACCGCCCCACTCATAGCCATGACTCATAAGGGAGCTAACCCCTCTCAGTGGTTACCCCAGGCCATGACCACTTTCCAGAAGCTCAAGGAGGTGTTCCTACAAGAACCATGCTTACGTCATCCTGACCCCCGATGACCCTTCATCGTCGAGGTAGACACTTCTGACATCGGCATTGGCATGGTACTCAGCCAGCATTCAGCCAATCATACCTTGCACCCATGCTCCTTCTCCTGATGCTTCTCCCCAGCTGAGCGTAATTATGGAATCAGGGATAAGGAATTGCTGGCAATTAAACTAGCCTATATACTGACCACAAGAACCTCGAGTACCTGCATCATGCACAGTGCCTCAATCACAGACAGGCCCGCTGGTCTCTCTTTTTTACTCAGTTCAATTTCCTACTAAGATACCGACCAGCTAATAAGAATACTCGAGCCGATGCTCTATCTATTCGTTCACCACAGAAGATGTTCCAGATGTTCCACGACACATCATTGACCCAACTAAAGCTCTCCTTTCTACCAAGCTCACAGTGCCCCCTGGGAAGAAGGTTATTCTCCAACCACTTCAAAGGAAAATCCGCCACTGGGCACATGATTCCTTGCTGGCAGGCCATCCCGGACAAGCTAGAACTCTTTCTACTCTCCAAAGATTCTATTGATGGCCAACCATGAAGAAAGACGCTCAATATACGTGGAATTATGTCCCACTTGCGCTCGTCAGAAGCCACCAGCTGTTATTAAAGCTTTGTTGTTAAAGCTGGGAATTAGCAATCTGTTATTAGAGCTCTGTTAAAGCTGAGAGATAGCAATCTGTTATTAATGGAGTTGCTGGAGATAGCAATCTTTTATTATTTAGAATAGTTGTGGGTGGATCCTTGGACCAATGGCAGGTGACCACGCCCTCAGGGAAAATCCGGAGCGGGACACTGGTCAGGCTTAGTGTAAGAGACAGACACACACTAGTTCTTAATTAGACATATATTAAACCACCAGAGGTGGCAGTAGTGAGCTAGAAGCGCCTGGCTGGGCTGTAGTCCCTCAGGTACTGGAACAACGATCCCAAGTGGCTGAGCTGTAGAGAAACTAAGAAAGTGAGTAGGCAAGACATGCAGAGTTCAGGAACAAGTCCTTGATGGTAACACTCACACAATAGTCTCTTGAGGCAGCCTAGGAGTTGGTATGCATTAGGCCCTCAAGGAGTGAGTACCTGGTTCCAGGGAAAGCTCTGAGAGATAGATAGAAACTCACTGATGTTATAAGCAACAAAGACTTCTTAGTAAGCAGTATATTAAACCGCTAAAGGTGGCAATAATGAACTGGAAGCGCCCGGCTGGGCTGTAGTCCCTCAGGCATTGGAACAGTGATCCCAAGGTGGCTGAGCTGTAGAGAAACTAAGAAAGTGAGTAGATAGGATATGCAGAGTTCCGGAACAAGTCCTTGATGATAACACACCATAGTCTCCTGAGGCAGCCCAGGAGTTGGAATGCAGTAGGCCCTTGAGGAACGAGCACCTGGTCCCAGGGAAAGCTCTGAGAGATAGATGGAAACTCACTAATGTTGTAAGCAGCGATGACTTCTTAGCAGAAGTGGTATTCAGGAGCTGGTCCAGGACGTGGGCACTCAAGGAGCGAGCACCAGTTCAGGACTGCAACCTGAAAAGAAAAAGAGAGAACGAGACCCCCGAGGAGCGGGCACCTCTAGCGAAGTCCGAGGAGGCAGAGCAGCTAGGTCTGCGGAGAGCGAATCCCATCCGCAACGATACCCGGAGGCAGCGAATCCCCTTGCTAACTCGTCTTTTTAGTGAAAACTGAGACCTTAAATATCTGGAGCTGATGACGTCATCTCAGGGGGACGCCCCTGAGGTACGTTCCAACGCTGGTACATCAGTCGGGCCACGCGCGCATGCGCGCCCTTAGGCATCTGATCAACATGGCAGCTTGCAGCATCGAGCCGGTCCAGGGACGCCAGAGGACGGCCTGGGGATGCCGCAGCAGCTAGCCTTCCATAAACCCAGGAGGGAGTCGCCAACAAGGTAAGGTGAGCGGAGCAGAGACATCGGACAGCGACAGACACAACAGTACCCCCCTTCAAAGGGCGATCGGATACCAGGATTGGGTTTTGAAAAATGCGCAAGATGGAATCGACGAAGCATCTCTTTATCCAAGATATTGGTCTGAGGCTCCCAAGAGTGTACTTCGGAGCTGGAGCCTTCCCATCTCAGAAGGTATTCAAAAATCTTGCCTCTTTTACGAACATCCAGTATCTCTTTGATTTTGATCTTGAGTAGACTACTGCAATGACAGGTGGATCTTGAGATTTGGAAGACAATTCGCCGAGTGTGGATGGTTTAAAAAATGAAACGTAGAATGTGTTATGGAATAATAAGACCAGATGGTAGCTTCAGACAGTATGTGACTTCGCCAATATGGTGAACAACTGGGTATGGGCTCACATAGCGAGGAGCAAACCGAGAGGAGAGCAGTTAGTCTGTGGTACTGGGTTGACAACCAGACCTTGTCTCCTAGCTTGAAGACTGGAGCTTGCGCAAGGTGCATCGTAGTACTTCTTAGCATGGTCACTCACTTTAATTAGCATGTCCTTGGTCTGAAGCCACAGTCTATGGATATCATCAGCAGTGGTTTGAGCTGCTGGGGGCGTCACTGAAAGCTTCAGTGGAAGTGGCAGTGACAGGAATGTCCAAAAACCACTTCAAATGGTGACAGTCCAGTACATATTGCTGGATGAGAACTGATGGTGTTGCCAGCGGATACAGACTGGGTAGTTACCAAGAGTATCTTCTTCGGGTCTATTATGTGCTGTGGCTCATTAGGCACATCCTCCAAAAGGAAAGAGTGTAATAGAGATACTCTAAGGTATTATGATCCATGAATATGGTTATTTGATGTTAAGCGCCTTTGAGCCAAGGTGAACGTTGAAGGCGTATGAATATCAGCAGCAATGGGTAGGGCTGCTGCGGACATCATTGCGTTCTTCAATAGAAGTGGCGGTGTTGAGAAACGTCCAAAACCCACTTCAATAGTGGATCTCCTGAATTGGCGAGAGGACTCCTCAGATATTCCACTAGAGTTTGAAGAATAAAGTTGCCTCCTACTCAGAGTCCACCAGGGAAGGAGTCTGAACCGAACCCGGTCCGTAGGTCAAAGAGTCTGGGAGAGAATGCGGCGGAAAAGACGCGGCACGGCCCAAGAACAGTCCTCCTGCAGGACTCAGGCCCGTCCATTTCCTGGATGAATAGAGCATGTAGGGACGTCATGGCCTGGCTGACCGCAGTACTTGCAAAGGACGCGCTTCTTCCAAAATCTTCTCTCTTTACAAGTCAAATGTCCATGACCAGGTTGCAACGGTTCATCTTTATCAGCAGCAGAATTTACTGGAAACTTTCGAGGTGCAGGTATAGAGCTAGCCTGATTCAACCCAGATAACATCTTAGGCTGGAGTTCCTTCACCTTGTCCCGGAGCCGGTGATCAATCCGAGTTGCCAAGGCTACTAATTCGTCCAGCGAGTCAGGTGCTTTGCGAGCAGCCAGCCTGTCTTTTAAACGGGTATCCAGGCCTCTGGAAAAGAAAGTCTTGAGACATTTGGGGTCCCAGCAGAGTTCTGCCGCAAGAGTTTTAAATTCTATAGCAAATTCAGCCAATGATCTGTTGCCTTGCTTCAATTCCACCAAAGCAAAACCGGCTACAGAAGTTTGAGCAGCGTCATCGAAAACGGATTTAAATAAGTCCATAAATCCTTCTATGTCCTGCAAAATAGGGTCCTTGTGTTCCCACAAGGTAGATGCCCAAGACAAGACCCTACCATCCAAATAAGAAAGGATGTAGGTAGTCTTGGAGAGAGCAGTAGGAAATAAAGATGGTTGAAAGGTAACGTGCATGCAGCACTGGTTTAAAAAGCCCCGAGTATTCTGTATTTCTCCGGAGAAGCGGATCAGAGCTGCCAGTGGTACAGTAGTCTTTAAAGTTACCTCCTGTAACTGACCTTCATGGTTAGAAGCAGTGCTTTGAACCTTCTGTGTGTGTTTTGCTGATGAAAAGCTGAAGTAAGTTTTTCCAAGGCGTCCTGTTCCACAATGCGCTGGTATAGCATGGTATAGCCTGCAAAGCATTGAGTTGTGCTGGATCCATGTAGTAAGCCAGAACCCTGGAGACAAACCGGATCCATGGAGTTAGCAATCTGTTATTAAAGCTCTGTTGTTAAAACTGGGAATTAGCAATCTGTTATTAGAGCTCTGTTAAAGCTGAGAGATAGCAATCTGTTATTAATGGAGTTGCTGGAGATAGCAATCTTTTATTATTTAGAATAGTTGTGGGTGGATCCTTGGACCCATGGCAGGTGACCACGCCCTCAGGGGAGATCCTGAGAGGGACCACTTGTCAGGCTTAGTGTAGGAGACAGACACACAATAGTTCTTTAATTAGACAATATATTAAACCACCAGAGGTGGCAGTAGTGAGCTGGAAGCGCCTGGCTGGGCTGTAGTCCCTCAGGTACTGGAACAACGATCCCAAGGTGGCTGAGCTGTAGAGAAACTAAGAAAGTGAGTAGGCAAGACATGCAGAGTTCAGGAACAAGTCCTTGATGGTAACACTCACACAATAATCTCTTGAGGCAGCCCAGGAGTCGGTATGCATTAGGCCCTCAAGGAGTGAGTACCTGGTTCCAGGGAAAGCTCTGAGAGATAGATAGAAACTCACTGATGTTATAAGCAACAAAGACTTCTTAGTAAGCAGTATATTAGACCACCAAAGGTGGCAATAGTGAGCTGGAAGCGCCCGGCTGGGCTGTAGTCCCTCAGGCATTGGAACAGCGATCCCAAGGTGGCTGAGCTGTAGAGAAACTAAGAAAGTGAGTAGATAGGATATGCAGAGTTCCTGAACAAGTCCTTGATGATAACACTCACACCATAGTCTCCTGAGGCAGCCCAGGAGTTGGAATGCAGTAGGCCCTCGAGGAGCGAGCACCCGGTCCGAGGGAAAGCTCTGAGAGAAAAATGGAAACTCATTAATGTTGTAAGCAGCAATGACTTCTTAGCAGAAGTGGTATTCAGGAGCTGGTCCAGGACGTGGGCCCTCGAGGAGCGAGCACCAGCTCCGGACTGCGACCTGAAAAGAAAAAGAGAGCGAGGCCCCCGAGGAGCGGGCACATCTTGCGAAGTCCGAGGAGGCAGAGCAGCTAGGTTTACGGAGAGCGAATCCCGTCCGCAACGATACCCGGAGGCAGCGAATCCCCTTGCTAACTCATCTTGTTAGCGAAAACTGAGACCTTTAAATATCTGTAATTGATGACGTCATCTCAGGGGGACGCCCCTGATGTACGCGCCAACGCCGGTACATCAGTCGGGCCGCGCGCGCGCCCTTAGGCATCTGGTCAACATGGCGGCTTGCAGCGTCGAGCCGGTCCAGGGACGCCGGAGGACGGCCTGGGGATGCCGCAGCAGCTAACCTTCCATCAACCCCGGAGGGAGTCACCAACGAGGTAAGGTGGGCGGAGCAGAGACATCAGACAGCAATGGACACAACACCAGTGGGCCATCCTTGGGGTCTCCTACAACCCTTTTCAGCACCCAGTGAGCCTTGGACCCATATAGCCACAGATTTCATTGTGGACCTCCCTCCTTCCAGTGGCAACAACACCATTTGGGTTACTGGGGACCAATTTTCAAAGATGGCTCACTTTGTGGTGCTACCTGGTCTTCCCTCAGCCCCGGAGTTAGCGAAGTTGTTCATTCACCACATCTTTCACCTCCATGGACTCCCAAGACATATACTTTCAGATCGGGATGTACAATTTACAGCCAGGTTTTGGAGGTCCCTGTGTAAAAAATTTGATATTGCCTTAGACCTCATATCAGCCTATCACCCACAGGACAATGGTCAGACAGAGATGAAGAACCGAACCCTGAAACATTTTCTTCGGGCATATGTGAACTCTCGGCAGAATGACTGATCCGACTTACTACCCTGGGCCGAGTTTGCTTTAAACTCACATCAGTCTGCAACTATCGGGTCATCACCCTATTAAGTAGTTTATGGATGCCAGCCTCTGTCTGTATCTTCTCCAGCGGCGCAAGCGACTGCACAGGAGTTACATCAGCTCTGGGACCACACGAAACAATTTCTACAGCAAGCCGCTCAGAAGTCAAAGAAATTTTACGATGCTCATTATCGGGCAGCTCCACAGTTTAACCCTGGAGACGAGGTGTGGCTCAGCACTCGCTTTATTTGCTTGAAACTACCTTCAGCCCGCTTTGGACCTTTTTCCGTTCTTTGCCGGCTGGGACCAGTTACGTACAGTCTCTGCCTGCCCACATCGCTCAAGATTCATAACGCCTTCCACATCCTACTGTTAAAACCTCTCATCTTGTCCCAGTTCTCCAAGAAACACCCAAGCCTCAACCTCTGGTGTCTGAGGAGGACATTACTTACCAAGTACGGGATATCTTAGACGTGAGGAAGCACAGAAAGTGTTGGGAATACCTGATTTCTTGGGAAGTATTTAGTCCTGAGGAAAACAGCTGGGAACCTGCAGTCAATATCCTTGACAAAGACTTGATCGAGCAGTTCCATGATTTTCACCCAAGGAAGCCCAAACCCCCGGGGAGGGGCCCTAAGAAGGAGGCTACTGTTATGCCCATCGGTCGCAGATGGCTGCAACTGCTGTTGCTCACCTCTTGCTTGACTACAATGACTCCTCTGGGTCGACTCACAGCCTCCACCAACTATTGCAGGCCTATGTGCCCTGGACGGCGTGGATGCTGCCGACCATCTTGCCCTAGGAGTCCCCTAGGCATGCGCACGCGCTACCTGGCCAGTCTTATGCACATCATGGCGGGAACCTCGGGGGCGTCCCCCTCAGATGATGTCATTCCTCTAAGGACTCTTAAACAAGCTGGCCCTGCCTACCTACGACTTGGCAACAAGTTCCCTCATTGCTGAATTCACTTTGCTCACTACAGACTCTTGTTCCAGTTCCTGCTTCCGTGATGTGAGACGCTCCTGGTACCCGCTCCTCAGGGGCCCTTCCTGTCTCTGGCTATCCGCTCCTTGGAGGGCCCTCCGCCTTGGACTTCTGCCTGATCCATTCCCTGGGGCCTTCTCTGGAACTTTCACTCTGCTACAGTGAGTACCCCGCTCTGCAGACTATTGCCGTACCATCACTACTGAGGACCCTCATCGGTGTACCCCGTTCTGCGGACCTTTGCCATATCATCACTACAGAGGACTTCTCCGTGGGCTTACCCCACTTCACAGACCCTGGGGCTTCCCAGCGCCTGTGTGTCTTTCTGCTACACTCCCCGCTCCGCGGGCAGTGTCACTCTACTTCTCTATTAAAGTTTCAAGGACTCTATTAAAGTTTCAAGGACTCTCAAGCTAGTACCACGTGAGGTCCCTGCTCTGATGTTCCGTGACTCCACCACCTGTGGTCACTCTCCCTAGCTTCCTCTGCCTCTCATCTCTCTCCAGCACCTGTTGCTCTACACACCTTACAGCTGAGATCTCACCTCCCAATGGTGAGGCTCATGGGGCTCCTCCCCGTGGGCGATGTCATCTCTCACTACAGCCCAGGGGCCCACATACCCACAAATCCTAACACTGGTATGCTTCAGTGTCTGCCCCTGCCCTTAGTGCTCACCTTATTGTGCCTACTGCCAAGCAATTCTCAGTCTTCCTCTAGTCATCACAAAGGAATAAAGAAGAGCAGGGAGCACAAGTCTGTTCTCTCTGACACAGAGCTCTTCTGACACAGTGCTGCTACTTGGTTGCACTTTCCTCTGTTCTATGACTGGCATTGTAACATTCACAAAAGTTGAAGCAGCAAAACTTTATTGGGAAATGTTAACCTAGAACTCAGAGAGAGCTCAAATATTGTACTCCTTCACAGACAATGCCTTCAGAAAGAATGCACAGCCAATCTTAGACATGCTCAGTTTTCAAGATCAGCATCACTGTACCTGGTGTGCAGTGATAGGTTGAACTGGAGAAATGCTTCACTGCATTACATCATCCCTTTTGTTTCCTTGACAACGTGTCCATTCTACTCATATCTACTAGTTAGCTGCTTATACTTTTTATCAATTCCTAACTTTACACCTGTTGCTCTTCTATTGATTTCTAAGAGTACATTGATTTTAATGGCTTATAGAAATCATTCTATTCAAAATGAATGAAAAAATATGATTTGTTTATTTTTGGGATCCCCAGAAAGAAACAAATTGGTCCTTATTCATTTCTTTTCCCCATTTGTTGAACTAATGTATATCACTAATATTAGCACCAAACATCTCTGTGCCTGGCATAAGTACTTGAATAAATAGGATTTCAGGACTTAATCCCTGCAAATAACCCATCACACAATAGAACAAAGAACATGTATCCCACAATATTAAATACATAGTTTAAACACAGATAAAAATGTAGGAATCACCAAATATTGAACATTTTTTCCCAGAGATCCTCCTGACATTGAATAGTAAACTACAATCAGACTGGTAGTTGCAAGTGGAATAACTCCAGGTAGGCCCATCTAGGAGGTGCATCAACTGTATTCTAATCCAAGGAATACACAATACCTTGATGATTACATCCCTGTCTCATGCTATTTGCATAGAGGGGTCAGCTAGGACACAATTCCCAAATTAGTCAGCATCTTTCAGGTCTTCCAACAAGATGCTCCAGTGGACCTTCAAATTAATATTATTGCCTCAGAAGATTTCTATAGTCACAACTAAAATTAACAGATCTTTAGGTCAATATTCTTGTCCTAAGCACTTTGTAAAGAAGGATCATCAAAATTAACACCGTTGTTCCAAAGCTGTATGGATTTCAAGGCATGTGAACTAGACAGCCTCTATACCATACCATTTGTTCTCAGTGGTATAACCCACTCAAATCTTTCTTCTTTCCATATGGCTTGGCAACCCCCTTGAGATTTCCATTAGATGGCCCTAGCCTAGGATATGGGATTAGGAGTTAGGAGAAAAGCACATCTCCTCTGAAGTGACTGGAATGGTAATCTCTTGTCTGCCAAAGGCAATCAGTGGGAGTTCAGTGTAGCTTTTCTAGTTGGACTTAGAAGGAGAAGCCCTGTAATTTTTCTTTGGTCCCATATCTCTGGTAGGCCAGGCTCATAAACCTCATATCCCCAGGATTATGTAGGAGATGGTATTTCTTTTCAGTTCACAATTTGCCTGGAATAGGTTGCCTAAGTGTCTTTGCAGTTTCAGAAATTCATGAATTTATTTTTGGGTATTTTTTTTTTCCCTTTGATTATTTTTATTTTAAAATATTTATTTTCCCGTGCTCTCCACTGATTGGAGAGGGTTCCAACTTAACATACAAAATATTAAAAACACAGGTACAGTAATAAACTACAGTTAGAAAACATCATACAGATATAGTATTGTTCATGAGATTTGCGGTTAATTGAAGAAACAGAAAATAAGGGTGTGTAGGGCAATTTTGAAAAGTACATTTCAATGCTTTTTAAACTGTTTGGATATTTTATATGATGTAAGGTAATTGAGTTCCAAACTGTGGGGCCTGCTCTCAAGCATTCCCTATCTCGTGTTATTGCAAGACATTCTAACCAGGCTGAAGATTCTCGAGTACAGATTGCGAGGACGAGCATAAGGCTCCAGAGGGTTGTATATATTTTAAGAGAGGAATGAATTCAGGGTGAAGTAAAAGTAGATTGTTGAGGAAATTGTGAATAATTGCAGCAGTTGTATAGTTGGATATGTTGTTGAATTTTTGGAGAATAGGTATGATATGATCATAATGTATAGTGCCTGTAAGTAATTAAGCTGCTGTGTTTTGAGCCAGTTTGTAATGATTTTATTAGCTACTGAGGGATTGCAGTTGTTGAGTGTAGGGTGAATCAGCGACTGGAGAATTGTTTGAAAATCAGTTGGCTCAAGTATGGGTTGACCTCAACTACTGCAATCCCTCAGTAGCTAATGAAACCATTACAATTGGCTAGCTCTACCACAATGCTTTTGGGGCTTCACAGAGGTAAGAGACAACACTTCTGTCTCCTGCCTCAATTCCCCACATGGAAAATTTCTTTCTCCAAAGCAAATCCTTGCCTCACTGATGTCACTATATATAGTGGATCCCCAGGTAATTTAAAGCATTTGGGGGGGGTCCGGAACACCCGCTGAAACGACCTCCTGCAGTCGATCTCCTGCCGGCGCCATTTTCCGTACGGAAAACGATTCGCGGCAAGAAATCGCTTCCTGAAACCCCGCTGGACTCCCAGAAAACTTTTGGCCAGCTTGGGGGGGCCTCCTGACCCCCACAAGACTTGCCAAAAGTCCAGCAGGGGTCCGGAACGACCTCCTGCGTCGAATCGTTTTTGTCTATGGCCGCCGCCATTTTGCGGTGGCCATTTTGCAAAATGGCGCCGGCTGAAGACAAAAGGATTCAATTTGAGGGGGCCGTTCCGGACCGCCGCCGTTCTGGACCACCGCTGGATCCCCAGGTAATTTAAGCATTTGGGGGGGGTTCGGTGAGGGTGGGGGATTTTAATTTAAAGGGTCGGGGGTGGGTTTTAGGGGGTTTTAGTGTGCCGGTTTGTCCTGCCCTCCCCCTTTCCCCGATTTACGATTTTTTAACCGATAAATCGGGGGAATTGGTATTGTATCGTGGCCCTAACGATTTTTGACGATTTAAAATATATCGGACGATATTTTAAATCGTCAAAAACGATTCACATCCCTATAATATAGTGCCACTTTTTAAAAATCTTTACTTTCCCTGGAACTGCCACCTCAGACCTTCCTTGGTGACAGGGCAGAAGGTGCAGCCCACATCTATTTAATTTTCCTTATATTTTAAAAATAGCTGCACTGTCCTAAATCAAGGTTCCAGGGGCTAGTCACCTTTACTTTTTTATACTCCGACACTAGACAAATTACTGACAAAAGCAACAAGGCTAGTGCCCCCAACCCCATGCTTTTGAGCTGTACAAGAAACTGGACTGGATTCCTGCTTAGGAGTCCCAATACCGGGGTTTCCCTGGTCACATAAACATACCAAACCAGCCTTGCACAAATGATGGGGGCTAACACTGGCCACCCCAACACTTCATCTGGTCCAATCACTAATTTTTAAACTATTTTCCTGGGGTTACATGGACTTGCTTACTAGAATTTCACTTTTGTCTCCAAGAGACCCTCTTTCGCAGGTCAATACAGTAAAGTGCGGCCGCGGTTACCCTGCTCCTAACCCGCTTTCTACTCACTTTTTCGGCCGCGTTAGTCCAACCCCGCGTAACACTATCCCCTTTAACCCATTCTTACCGCCTCTTTAAATCACCGTGTAACCCCTTCCGCCCGTGGGCATGTATATGAGATGTAAACGATCGGAATAGCTATTCCCTCCCATACAGTAACGCGCGCCCCAACTATGCTTTTTTAAACCTGCAGTTTTGCCGCGCGTTTAACCTGCTAATTTACCGCCTACCCCCTACCCTGCGTTAGAGGCAGGGGTAGGGGTAGACAGCAAACTTCCCCCAAAAGGAAACCTAAAAACCTAAAATCCCTCCTCCTGAAGCGACTCAACATGTTACCAACTTACTTGTTGTTGCTTTCAGCACCTTCCCTCTCTTGCCGTCCTCCAGAGGGCGCAGCCGGCGGGAAAGCGGCTTGCAGCGGTCCCCCCCCCCGCACAGGTCCCGGTTCTCCTGGCTCAGCCCCTCATCTGCTTAAGGAAGATTGTGAAGTCAGGTAAGAGCCACTGTTCTGTGCCCTCTCCAGTCACGGCACGAGCGGAGCGAAGCTAGCGTACTTTCATTGGCTTGAACGCTCGTCAATTTGGGCGCTCCAGCCAATGAAGCACATGGACAGGTGGGTGATGTCATGCCCGCCCATCCATGTGCTTTTCATTGGCTGGAGCGCCCAAATTGACGGGCGCTCAAAGCCAAGAAAGTACGCTTCGCTTCGCTCCGCTCGCGCCGTGACTGGAGAGGCACAGAACAGTGGGCTCTTACCTGACTTCACAATCTTCCTTAAGCAGATGAGGGCTGAGCCAGGAGAACCGGGACCTGCGCGGGGGGGACCGCTTTCGCCGCTTTTGCCGCTGGCTGCCCCCTCCGGAGGACGGCAGAGAAGGTTGAAAGGGCTGAAAAGAAACAAAAGGTAAGTTGGCACATGTCGAGCCGCTTCAGGAGGAGGGGATTTTAGGTTTTTAGGTTTTCATGGGTTAAAGTTGGGATCCACTTCCTGGTGCCTGTCATTTTAAATGACATGTGAAATGACAGGTACCAGCGCACCCAGGATACTGTATAGGCGCTGAATTAAGCGCCTATACAGTAAAATGGGTTGCGCGGGCCTAACGCTTCACAGACGTTTCTTGGACGCGGCTTGCATTTGCAAGCTATTTAAATACAGGATTGAGCGGTAGGTGAGCAGGACTGTGCGTGCAGCAAACGCGGGTGCGCCCGGCAGTAACGCAGCTCTTCCTACCGCTCCTTACTGTATCGGCCCGTCATATAGCAGCAGAGGCTATCCCAGCATCCCTTGCTGCTGTCCCTGCTGTGCTCTGTGCTCCAAAGTGCCTCTATCACTTCCAGGGAGGGGGCTGTGCATCCTGCCACTGAGGGGCTGTGGGAGCTTGTCACTACTGCAGGAGCTTGGTAAGTGCCCTCTACTGTTTATCTCCCCCTCCCCTTTATTTTAATCTATCTTGGCTTTTCTTTGATTTCTTTTCTTTTACTTTTGTGCTTGCCCCTGCGGTGCTGATATAACCTGGCTCTTTTAAGAGGCCAAGCTATGACATCATTGCTGGGCTGCTAAAGTGAAACTAAACCCGCAGCTCCTTTTGATCTCCTGTGAACCTGGGTAGCTGTAGCCCTTCTCTCCTGCCTCAAACAGCTGATACATCTGGGGAAAGACAGTACCCAAACAAAAGAACCAGTATGCTGTCTCTGCCTAGCCCTGTTCCTGCAGCAGTCCAGGTAAGTTATATTTAATTTTTTTTTAACCTGTCCACAATAAGGAAGGCAAAGAGAGAATTTGAAAAGAAGCTTGCTGTGGAAACAAAACCTCATAAGAAAAAATTTCAGGTACATTTAAGATAAAAGTCCGCCGGGGAGCCAGTTGGACATTAGATGATCAAGGGGTAAAAGGGGCACTTAAGGATGACAAAGCCATAGCAAAGAGACTAAATGAATTGTTTCAGTATTCACTGAGGATGATGCCAGAAATGATATTCAAAGGTGATGATTCAGAGGAAATGAAACAAATCTCAGTGAACCTGGAAGATGTATTAGGGCAAAATGGCAAACTAAAGAGTAGCAAATGTTATGAACCGTGCTGCCCGCGGGTTTCCCCGCGAGCAGGCTCACTCCCCCTCGCTCCTGTTTCACCCAACGTGGCCGGACGTCGCCGTCGGGCCTTCCCACGCGGCTGGAGCCACAAACTGTGTCTGCTTACGCGACCCGGAGGCCGCCCCGGACGTCCTTTTCACCGCAGCCGGAGCCGCGGACTTTCCTGCCCTCCATCACGGCCAGAAGCCGCCACTGACATTGCCTCCATCTTCGCGGCGCAAAGGCCGCATCCCCGGGCTCGAGTGGCGGCTGGAGCCGCCCCTGGGGCCTCCCGCAGCAGCTGGAGCCGCTGCCGACATTGGAGCCTGCGCCCAGGCTCAGCCCTGCTTCCCTTACGCTGTACGTCGGTGCAGGCCGCTGTCCGCGGTCCTGCACAACTCTTCTGCTGCTTCTTAGGCGCCGGCGCGCGCCTCTTCACTGAATTTAAAGGGCCAGGCACAGGAAGTTGTGGCCCCCACCTAGGGAGTGGACTTCCTGCTTCAGCCCTATAAAGGGCTGCTCTGTCAGTCTGTCTGTGCCTTGCATCGGAGTGACATCCCTCTGGAGGCCCCTGCCTGCCAGAGCCCTGTAAGGTCTTCTGTTCTTCGTGGAGCTCCTCGTCTCGTTCGCCGTCGTACCACGTCGTCGTGTCTTGATGTCTTGCCTGAGGTCCCTCTCCATGTCCTGATGTCCTGTCATGATCTTCCACGTCCTGATGTGCCTGCCTGTCCGGATGTTCTTCCCTGCGTCTTTGTCTGGTACTCCTGAGCCTTTTGTTCCTGTAGAGCTGTGGTTCTCGGATGATGTCGTGCCCGAGAATGGAGTGGCCTGCAGGAGGGATTTGTCCCTGTGCTCCTGAGCTTCTGCTCCCGCCAGCCATAGGTGGAGCTTCGGATGACATCGGCTCCGTCATTGGAGTTCCTCCTTGCCTGGGTCTTCCCTGCGCTTGTCCCGTTCTCCTCGTGGTCCGTGACCAGCCTCTTAGGGCTGTGTAGGGCGCATAGTGGGACAGGGTGGTCCACGACTCAGTCCCGTGGATGGGCTGAGTAGGGCACCCTGAGAGACAGTGCCAGTGTCCTTCCCGCCCAAGTTTCTGTCTCGTTCGTGATGTCTTCGCTTCAGCCCTCGTCTGTGATGTCTTCGCTTCAGCCCTCACTTGTGATGTCTTCGCTTCAGCCCTCGTCTGTGATGTCTTCACTTCAGCCCTCGTCTGTGATGTCTTCTGTGTTCCAAGGACTCTGTCTGCCCTCGTCCTCGGTCCGGCCTACTGTCCAATGCCATTACCCAGCGACAGGTCTGAAAGAGCTTGGAACAGTCGGAGGACCGTTCATCAATCAACATTGCGTTGTTGGTTGTCTTGGGCGTGCAGGTCCGGTTGAGAGTCAGACCTTGTTCTCTAGTCCTTGCTTCAGCCATGCTGGAATACGCCGTCAACCCTCGGGTCGGTCCTGGATGCATCTGGGGTCGGGCTGAGGCCCAAGGGCACACTAAAACACCCCGTACACAACAGCAAATCATCTGGTCCAGATTATATACATTCCAAAATTGCTGAAAGGACTGAGAAATGAAATTGTGGACTTGCTATTGGAAATTTGTAAACTATCATTAAAATAGTCTATGGTACCTGAAAACTGGAGGGTTACCAATATAATGTCAATTTTTTAAAAAGGGATCAAGGAGTGATCCAGGAAACTATAGACCAGTGAGTCTGACATCTGTGCCAGACAAAATTTCAGAAACTATCATAAAGAACTGCTGATTATGCCCGGGTTCAATCCCCGGCTTCTCCACCATTGCTGAACATACTGATGGTGTGTCTGCTGATGGAAAAATACCAGAAACACAAACCTGAGACCTTGAATGCCAGACTCTGAAGAAGAAAGCTATAAACTGTCTGCGAAGGGGGAGATAAGATAAGGGGAGACAAATAACAGCTGCTTGTAAGCAGACAGCAAAAATAATTAGTGGTGTGAAGCATGCAAGCAGAAATCAGATGATCTGCTGACTTTGTTTTTTTAACCTATATAAGCAGAGCTGGTATGTAGTGGGGTTTAGCAAGGAATCTGTACCAGAGCCAGCGCTGTGCTATTTACTATAACGTAAGTATATTTTTGCTTCCCTTATGTATCGCTCTCTGTTTGTTTATACACAGTATATGATTTACATTAAAGAATAATAACGAAAAGTAGAATCAGAGTTGTTCTTTTAAACAATTTTAACTTTGCGTTGGGCCTTTTAAACAATTTGGTGGAGAAAGCGGGCGTCTTCCGTATATGTTTGTGAGAGCAACTCTGATTGTTTCTAGTGAAGTGTAGAAGATTCACGTTCTTTGGTGATTCCCTTGACTCGGAATGATCAGCCGTGGTCAGGGAGTAATCAGTTTAAAGCCAAGTCCTGTGTGAATCTTGCTGAAAGGTGCACATAAGGGGTTTAGATTCACGTTCTCGGCAGAGGCTGAGTCCTGTGTGAATCGTGGTGATAAGTTTTAGATTCACGTTCTCGGCAGAGGCTGAGTCCTGTGTGAATCGTGGGGATAAGTTTTAGATTCACGTTCTCGGCAGAGGCTGAGTCCTGTGTGAATTGTGGTGATAGTTTTGAGAAAAAGGCGCCAAAGGTTTTAACGCTGCAGCATTTGTTGTTTTTCTTGTATTTATTGTCTGATTTGCTATTAGCGTGTATATATTTTTTGTGCCTATTTTGCATTGGTTACTATATTCAGTTACTGGTGCGTAGAAAAAGTAGACGGATATGCTTCGAATTGTTCTTAATGCTTAGAACTGTATATGCTTAGAATTGTATATTTTAGTACTTAGAACTGTATACCTTTAATACTTAGAATTATTAAGATTGTATATCAATAAACATATTATTTTACTTTTACCTGATTCCTTACATTTGGAGACGAGGGTAGGGATGGCTTTATTTCAAAAGGCTTTATTTACAAGGAAAGCAAAGCAGCCATCCGAACCTGTTACTCCTGTGGATGTTAAAATCCCAGGATGGAAAAAAATTCCCTACTCTGTGCTGGCACAGGAATGGGCAAAGAATGTGGGATTGGCAGAAGCATGGGATGTAGGTAGCGAGCCTGTAAATATTGTAGACAAATTACAAGAGGTCCCAGTAAAAAAAAGGGAAGGAACTAGAGGCAGTAGTAAGCCGTGGCTGGCTTTTATTGACAGGATACAGAAAGTGTCACGAAGAAAAGCACAGCTTGCAATTGAAATTAGCTGCACTAGACAAAGAAATGGATGGTCTGCAAAAAGACAACATTATGTTGCGATGCCACTTAGAAACAGTTTCCCAGAAAGCAGACCATTATCAATCAGTGGCAGAACAAGCGGCTGTGCGGCTGGCACAGCATAAATATCGAAAGCGTAGACAAGGGAATAAAATGAAAAATAAAACATGGGACGGGAATATTTGGGATTCCACAGATACAGACAGTGCAGAGGAGGCAGAAGTAGAATCCCCATCAAAAATAAATACTGTCAAACAAGCATGCCCTATTGTTTGGCAAGCGGTAGAACAGGAGGCTACCCAAGTGTTAGAAGATTTCACACAGCAAGATAGAATGGGGCATGAATTTCCCGCTATACAGACACAGAAAGTTAGTGACCAGCCTTTAAAGGCAGCTGGATATCAGCCTACAGGGAACACCGCTAGGATTGATATCACGAACAGAGTCCATTGTACTCCCGTTATAGAATTGGATTCCCCAGCCCGTGAACAGATTAATGAAAGACTTGGAGCCTGTGGCTATCAGCATAATGACCCAACATCTTTAAAACCTTTAGACAAGTGTTTAAGAACAATTGAGGGACAGAATAAAAAGTGTCGTGAGATAACAGCAGATAGGGTAGATGCCCCAGTAGCACACAATACCCCAGTAACACACAATACCAGGTTTAGGAAAAGGGGAGTGCCTGGCAACACTCCGTTACCTTTTATTGCCCCTATCATTCCTTTCTTTGCAGTAGTAGAACACTTTTTCGTTCTGTCGCTCTTACACAAATGTGTCATGATTATGTATCCCATTCTCTGTGTATTTAACTTTAGCATTATGTGACAACAGAAGGTGTCGTTTGTTAGGAAGCACAAGGACACTAAACTAGAATTAAAAGCAGCAACTAAGAAAAAGCACTTTTTGGAGCAGCAGTATGTGGGAAGAATCCATGGCATTCTAATGCCTTAGCAGACAAATTCTTTTGGTGATATAGAAAATAAGATTTCTAAGTATATCCATGCCACAATGCTCACAAATGAGCACAGCTTTGATATGACTATTGTTAGGATTGGCTAAAAACTGGAGAAACAAAAAAAAAAAAATTTATTATTCTTTTTTCCCTGCCCATTTGGCAAAAGAGATATAACGCTATGAGCACTGTAAGACTGATTTAAGTGAGACTTAGAAATCCTTTGGGAACAACATAAAACCAAATCCTCCTCTGATTAATATAAACACCACTGCGAACAGAGGAGCAAATGATCCAGAGGAGGGGGGAGTGAAAATCCGCCATTGCATACATCCGTAACAGGATGTTGAAGGGAGGCTTATATTTAGTTAGAAGTTTTGTGGCATTTGTTATTGAGAAAGGACATACAGGAAAAAATTGTTATAAACCCCTGGCTTTTACATATGACTACACTTGAAGGAATGTAAACAATTCTGGTTTCCGTGATTAATCAATTAGAATCTTTAGTTAGAAGATAATCAAAGTAGTGATTTTTAACCTTAACGGTGCTGCTCAGTTACTTATAGCTAGCCGTTTAAAACTTTGTAATGTGATTTAAAAGATTACAATTAACCTCTCTTTGTATGTGAGATTGTTCTTTTATAGATTTACAAGAATAAAAGCTGCCGTACAGGAAGCTGAGGGTTTTTCTTTCTCCTAGATTTTGGTTTTCTTTTTCTGAACAGATCTGTTTTAAAAATTCTGATTTTTGCTTAATTGTGGATCCAAAGATTTTTGTTTTTACTTTTAAAAGGCCTACTTTTTGAACTTTAATGTTCGATAATTGTTTTCTGTCTGTGGTTCTCTGTCATTATGTGTTTTGTTTGTGTGTCATTGTGTGTAGATGAAGACAGAGTGTACTGACTAGAAAAGTGCACTGAATACACAATAGCTTCTGACGTCATTTAAGTGAAGCAGTCACTGCTAAAGTTTTATTGACAAAATGTTTTAATAATGTTTTAGAGTATATTATGCTAAGGGGTGACTTTTTGATTACTTGCCAGTACAGTTTTACCCAAGGGAACGGAATGTATTTGTCTTCCCTACTATGAAAACACAATTTTGAGTCAGCACAGCTGCAGTCTGTAGGAGAGCTGTCTCCAGCCCAAGGCCTAGCGTACCAAGATAACGGTACTTTTCCATCCTTACTTTAGGTAAAGGTTCAAGTGCTGCTGTCCGTAGTTCTCCACTCCAAGAAGGGGGGCCATCCCGTAGACACTGTCAGCAAAATCTTTAAAAAGCTGAGCAGGCTTGAAGGGGGGGGGGGGGGGGTCTAGCCAGTCAAGCAACCCCACAAGCTTTTCCTTGCAAATTCATTATGTTTCACGGAACTACAGGTTTTGGTTTTTTTTCCTCAGCAATGAGGGCAGAGATATCATTGTAGCTCAGAATTTCTGCTAACTGACTTTATGCTCCAAGGTTAAAAACTAAAATTGGTATTATTCCACAGTGGCTCTGAAGGCAAAGAAGAAAGCTATCCCTGCTAAGACCGAGGCCCAGTTAGAGTGCCTTGTAGTAGTGCCTCCTTGAGGCTTAACAGAAATATGAAATAATTTGACTGTAATCATTCTTATAATGATTTTGTTGTATGCCAGATTTTATTTTCCAGGACGACAGCCTTCCTGCCATGAAAAAAGTGAGATTGATATTTTTATTTTTGTCCAGATTTTTTCCAGGTTATTTTCTTTTCCATTGTTGAACAGAATTCTGATTTTTGTTTTACCCTGGCCAATTCAAAACATTTTCCCAGTTTTTTTTCTGGATTAACTTTACTTTTTGATTTGATTTTTGAGCTCACAATATGTGTTAATTGTTGTTTTGTCTTTTGTGCAATGAATAGATGTGTGACAGTTTGAATGAAAGGATGTCTAAGCATCTGGGTTGCTTTTGTCTGAATATTGTTATTTTATAGAAAAGTGGGAAAACAAAAAAGGGATTAGATATTATGTAGCTGTTTCTTTGAATTATGATAAAATAATATTGGATATCCATATGAATAGTATATATAGGGATTATTGCATACCAGAAGTTATTGATGTTTATTGTAGAGTTTCTTATTTACTTAATTTTGATTTTATTCATCTTCTATCAGGTATTAGTCCACACACACAAACATCTGAATTAGTGCTGGGAGTGCAGCGGCTGTACTTCGAGGACAGTTTACAGAGTGCTGTGCTGCAAGACATATTCACTTCATTTGTCATTGACCTCATAACTTGAAGTCTTCCCACCCTGTGCCACAGAAGATACCTTGAATCTTTCATTTTATGGACTGAAGTGCTCAGAATTTCCTTGTCCCATGGGGGTGGCCTTACTTAGACAATGTTTTTAAGAAATATGTATATCTCTTTGAAATGTAATAACTGATAATTATGATGTGATGTGATGTGATGAATGTGATACACCCAGTAGTACCTAGTCACACTGTTACTTGCAATTGTTATTATTTTGATTCTCACATTAATGATACCGTTTGAGTTGATGCAGTTTTATTGCTCTGTAGTTGCTCTTCTCTGTGTTAATGGTTCAGACAATACTTTTTTCTATTTTAGGAAGACCTAGACTAGATTGTTGAAACAGTCATTTTTGTTGTTTTCTTTTTTGGCACCACCAGGGGGTGGGGGAGTATGTACTACACCTGAGTTTAACTGTTCCAGATACCTAAAAGATAATGAGATTAGCAGGCTGCATGCTGCCAGTGGGAGATGCTGTTGAGCAAAGACCATACTTCATCGAGGGGTGGAGAGGCACCCAAATAACTGCACATATGGAAGCAGGCTATACTGAGCGCAGTAGGCCTGATGCTGGATAATCAATGAAAGGTGGCCTATATATATATATCCTGATGAGCTGGGTGTCCCCCAGAAGTCAGAGAGGCCAACCACATACAACAAGAAGAATGGAGACCGCAATGGATGACAGAAGATTCAAGATACTGAGACCAATCACTGTGGACACTCCTGGCAGGCCACAGGCACGCTTTGCTATTGTTTTAAATTGGGCAGATCTCTGTGTCAGTTAAACTCCAGGGCCATGTAGTTTAGATGGGGCTTAGGTATTGATAAGGATATTCTGACCCATTACTCAGAAGGAGCTTTTTCTTGCAAATCTGATTGTTAGCCCTTGTTTTTCTATGTTTGCTAGAACTAAAGGACCAGTGTTTAAATACATGTTTATACATATTGGGGTAGATTTTAAAAGAAGCGCGATCAGCCTACTTTTGCTTGCGCATCAGACTCAAGCAAAAGTACGCTGGATTTTAGTAGATACGCGCGGAGCCGCGCGTATCCACTAAAATCCTGGATCGGCGCGCGCAAGGCTATCGATTTTGTATAGCCTGCGCGCGCCAACTCCCCCGTTCCCTCCAAGGCCGCTCCGAAATCGGAGCGGCCTCGGAGGGAACTTTCCTTTGCCCTCCCCTCACCTTACCCTCCCTTCCCCTACCTAACCCACCCACCCGGCCCTGTCTACACCCCCCCTTACCTTTGTCGGGGGATTTACGCCTCCCAGAGGGAGACGTAAATCCCCGCGCGCCAGCGGGCCTGCTGCGCGCCGGGCCGCGACCTGGGGGCGGGTACGGAGGGTGCGGCCACGCCCCCGGGCCGTAGCCATGCCCCCGTACCCGCCCCCAAAACGCTGCCGACACGCCCCCGGAACGCCGCGACGACCGGGCCCGCCCCCCGACACGCCCCCGACACGCCCCCCTCGGAGAACCCCGGGACTTACGCGAGTCCCGGGGCTCTGCGCGCGCCGGGAGGCCTATGTAAAATAGGCTTCCCGGCGCGCAGGGCCCTGCTCGCGTAAATCCGCCCGGTTTTGGGTGGATTTACGCGAGCAGGGCTCTGAAAATCCGCCCCTTTGTTTTGACCTATGTAAATATAGATTAGCACACTGTCTCTCATTAATTACAGCACATGTGATTTCTAGCTGATCATTGACGACCGGTCGCTCCGCTATGTTAAATTGGCTCCTACACCCTATCATACTTGTCATGTGGATTTGTATCCTGTGTTAACCCATTGTGTTCACCAATTAAGTTGAACATACCCTCCTACTATAGCCTCTTCCACTACTGTGGATTGCAGGACATGATTACTCAGGGGTGGAATGTTAGGGAAACTGCAGAATCAGCTGCAGCACTGAGATGTGGCCTGGGAAAAGATGACCTATCCCATCATTGGTGGGATATTTTCACTGGAAAATCACCCTCAGCTGACAAATATTTAAAGTGGCTTACTCATCCATTATTAATAACTCTACTCAGCAGCACTGCATTAATTATTTGGAATTGTTGTTTGACTTGTAAAATCTGGAAACGACCAGAATCTATAAAGAAAAATATGATAGCCTATAGCAATATTAATCTGAATACTGCTCGCATGATACATACCACAACTCAGGTCGGAGATAGAAGGGCTGAGGAAAGTAAGAGTAGTTAAAAGGGAGGTGTTAAGGAACGTTTCGTCCCCAGACTGAGAAGAACGGCTCTCGTCTCTTTGCTAGTCCCCTGTGTGAAGAATTGAATGCCAGTGTGAGCCAGCAGCCCTTCTGGCTCAAGGGAGGATTGCTGATTATGCCCGGGTTCAATCCCCGGCTTCTCCACCATTGCTGAACATACTGATGGTGTGCCTGCTGATGGAAAAATACCAGAAACACAAACCTGAGACCTTGAATGCCAGACTCTGAAGAAGAAAGCTATAAACTGTCTGCGAAGGGGGAGATAAGATAAGGGGAGACAAATAACAGCTGCTTGTAAGCAGACAGCAAAAATAATTAGTGGTGTGAAGCATGCAAGCAGAAATCAGATGATCTGCTGACTTTGTTTTTTTAACCTATATAAGCAGAGCTGGTATGTAGTGGGGTTTAGCAAGGAATCTGTACCAGAGCCAGCGCTGTGCTATTTACTATAACGTAAGTATATTTTTGCTTCCCGTATGTATCGCTCTCTGTTTGTTTATACACAGTATATGATTTACATTAAAGAATAATAACGAAAAGTAGAATCAGAGTTGTTCTTTTAAACAATTTTAACTTTGCGTTGGGCCTTTTAAACAGAACAGAATTTCTGAACATATAGATAAGCATAGTTTAATGGGACAAAGTCAACATGGATTTAGCCAAGGGAAGTCTTGCTTCACCAATTTACTATGTGGAGCACTGGTGAGTTTTAATGCTGCACTGGCTGGGTTCCCACCCCTGCTAGAAAGGAGAGTCCCTGTTTGTTGGCTTGCTGGTGGGGTTCCCAACCCTGCCAGCAAAGAGAAAACTCTGGCACTGCTGGTGGGGTTCCCATCCCCCTGCCAGTGGGGAGACCCATTTGTCAGTGCTAGCAGGGTTCTCCCCCTCCCTGCCAGCAAGAAGGGGCCCCATTGTTAGCACATTGTCAGGGTTGACATGCCCCACCAGTGAGGCGAGGCCCCGTGCTGCTATGAGGAGGAATGGGAAGTAATAGAGGAGTAAGGTTAGGACAGAGAAGGAGGCATGGGAAGGGACAGAGAGTGATGGAAAGGAAAGTGGCGAGGATGGCGAATGAGTGAAAGGAAAGCGACATGAATGAGAGGGAGACGGTGAGTGTCAGGGAAGGGAATGAGTGAGTGCGTGGGTGAGAGACTGAGTAGGAAGGGGGTGAGAATGAGAAATAGAAGAGGGTGAATGGAATTGAGAGGGTGCGTGACTGAGAGGGAAGGGGAATGAAGGAAGGGGAAAGGGCTAATGGAAGTGAGGGGGTGAGAGACATAGGGAAGGGAAGAAGAGGGTTGAGAGGGCTGAGTTATTGAGAGGGAAGGAGGGTGAATGATTGAAATTGAGTGAGAGGGAAGGGAAAAGGGAGGGAAGAAGTAGAAGAGAGTAAGAAGAAGAGAGGATGGAAGAGTTCAGGAGTGTGTGTGTGTGTGTGTATGAGAGAGAAAGGATGATGTTTGTTGTGTGTACCCTCCTCTTTTCCTGTCTTATAAACTCTTACAGGTAGATTTTAAAAGCATTGCTCACGCAAGAACAGCCCCAAATTTTAAGAAGCTGCGAAGTACGCGCATACATACCTGTGCACGTGTCAAGAATAAAGAGGCAGAGGGGTGGGGCATAGGTGTTCCTGGGCCAAGACTTACACACACAACCCCAAATTTTGCAAAGGCTGATCATAGCTTGCCTTGCCATATTACCTGCGTAACTTTACTGGTGGTCCTGATGAGGCGCAAACCTGGAGATTTTGAGCCAGAGAGATCCTGAACACCGGAGGGGACGGGAGAGAGAGAGAAAAAGACAATGTATATCTCCCATAAGAGGGGCACTTTCAATTCAGGGTGGGTTGGGGGGAGGGGCAGTGTTACATTGGTCTGCCTAGGGCACAAGCAGACCACCCTCCCAAAACCCACACTGAGTTAAAATTTCCCCTCTTACAGTGGGAGATATATAGTGTATCATACTGTCTCGCCCTCTCTCACCCCCATAGTCACTTGTGTGAACATGTTATAAAATATGTGCGTAAAGGCTGCACACATTCACGTGGCAGGGATATTTTAAATGATACTTGTTGTGGTCCCGGGCCGTGCCCCAGTCCCTCCACCTACCTCTGGGATGGCCTGGGCCATTTCGAGGCATCCCCGGGCCTGCAGGACTTCCAGCGCGTCTCCCCCTCCTCGGGAGAGAAGCAGACGATCCGCTGCGGCTGGTCCCGCCCCCTAGACGCGCACGCAGGGGCTCCGGATTTAAAGGGGCCAGCGTGCGAAAATGAAGCTCAACCCTCTGGATGACATCAGACGCTGCAGGGTTATTTAAACCCTGCAGCTGGCCTAGAACCTTGCCTTGCAATGAGGTTCTCTCAGTTCGCTGAGCGTCTAGTTGCTGCTGTAGATCCTGGATCGTCTCTTGTGTCTTCTGGCTTCCGACCCGGCTTCGTCTCCTGACTCCTCTTCAGCTTCCACCCCTGGCTTTGGTTTCTCTTCTGATTATTGGCTTCCGACCCGGCTTTGACTCCTGACTATGTCTTCAGCCTCTGCTCCTGGTTTTGATATTGATTTCGGATTTCTGGCTTCTGACCCGGCTCCGTCCACGACCCTGTCTTCAGCTTCCGCCTCTGGCTCTGGTTTGGATCTCTGACTGCTCTGGTTTGGCCCCTGACCCGGCTCCGCTCCTGGACTCCGACTTTGGCTTCTTCCAGCACCTCAGGCATCCGGTACCTGCTGGCCCAGAGGATTCTCCTAAGTCCCAGCGGCTCAGGCTCTCACGGGCTCCTCACGAGGGAGCTGCGGACTTCTGAGGGTGAAGACTCTTTCAGCCTCCTGGGCCCAGCCGTCCTCTTCGTCCACCTCTCCGGAAGCGGCCCGGATCCTTGGTTGCATAGGGTCCCACCTAAGTCCAAGAGGCCCAGGTTCCTACGGGCTCCTCCCGGGGGGACCTTGGGCTTCCAGTGGTGAAGTCCTCTTCAGAGTCTCTCCAGCATCGCCTCCTGGCTGTGACGCTTCCTGTGGGTTCCCACAGTATTCCATCTACCTTCTCAGCCGGCCAAGGGTCCACGACCGTAACAATACTCGTGTACTTGCACGCATGATATAAAATTAAGGGTATCTTTGCTCGCGTGCCCAATATGCGTGTTTGTGGGCGCACATGCACGCCTTTTAAAATGTACCTGTTAGGGTGACTGGAAATGAAAAGTTTTAATTATTGAGTGTTTGGTATGTCTGCTGTTATGCAATATTTGATTGATTTTGGGGAAATGATTAAAGTTTTTTTATTCTTATTCTTCTTAATTATTAGGTCATCTGTTTTGAAATATGCTTTTTAGTATGGTTTCCTCACTGTTATGACTGATTTATATTTCTTGATTTTGTTTTTGAGGACTTGTGATTTCTGTTTTTGATTTATTGCACTGCATATGAGTCTGGCTTTTAGTGGTTTCCAGGCTAGTGTTTTCCACGAGTGGTTTTTGTTTACACCTTACTATTTATAATTTATGTCCTGCATTTGTGACTGAGGTGAGGTAGGCTGGCATCTATGATTGAAGGGGCTCCTTGGGTGCTAAAAATGATGGCGCTTAAGCCTGCTGGATACTGAAATGCCTGCATCAAGTGGTGGGGATTTGATTGCTGTGTTGAGGAGTTCCAAGGAGAACCTGCCCCACCCTACTAAGCCAGGCCCCTTCCTCTGGCCCGCATTGTGCATGATAACTTGTAATGTGGCCCCAGTGCAAAACGTTTTGCCAACCCTTGTTATAAATGACCTGGAAATGGGAACAACAAGTGAGATAATCAAATTTGCTGATCACACAAAATTATTCAAAGTTGTTAAATCACAAGAGGATTATAAGAAATTGCAAGAGGACCTTGCAAAACTGTGAGCTGGGCTTGAAAATGGCAAATTAAATTTAATGTGAACACGTGCATGGTGCGCTGGTGCTGGACCCTTGGCCCGAGGTGGGGTTGACGCTATCCGTAGGGCAAGCCCCATGGGTTCCCACCATCTGGAGGTGAAGCAGACCAGGAGATGACAAAGCTCCAGTCAGCCTCCAATACCAGCCCTTGTTCCCCGCAGGTTGAGCCCTTGGGTGCTGGGGCCAGCTGGTCTTAGGTGGGCCTCCATCAAACGATCCCCAGTGGATGCTGTAGCAGGTATGGGCCCAAAAAACAGCAGGGTAGGCGATCCAGTGAAGCCGTGAGGAAATAACAAAATGGTGGATGTATTGCATTATTTTAAATATTTTGTTCTATGAATGATTCATATTTGCAGTTACATTACTATCTGATTTTTATTATTTTCTCTTTTCCAATTTTTATTTATTTTTTGCCCCTGTTTGGAACGCAGTAGAGCCGATATCACAAGCCATCATTTTTTTCATTCATTGTTTTCATATATTTTGCCGTCCTGACATACGCTACGCATCAGTGTGGTTAGTTCTCGTGATTTTCAGTACTATTAATGGGATTGTTTATTTCAGCACTATTGATGGGATCCTTTGTTTTTCCTGTACGAATAATCGGTTTTTTTTTGCACTCATATCAATTCATTCAAGTATACCGCTTTGGTTTCTTGTGCGAAAATCCGCCCCTAAACGGCGTTGTTTTTGCCTTTACATTAAGATGAGATGAGTTGTGTTGGTACATAGACAAGAAGTAATGTTCGCTGAAAGATTCAAATACAGATCTTTTTATTATTAATATGCAGGATTGTTCAATTCCTTTCCACTTTGATGTGTATTGTACTCATAATTTAAAAAAAAATTTTTGACAATTAATTGAGTATAAGTAATATTTAACCAATTTTAGATCTCGTTCTAAATAGTACTGATTGAGATCGCTGTTTTGCCACAATATATAATAAGTTTTGTGTGGTAGACCTCTTGATTTATTCATTATTTTCCACACATTCAGATTTGTCTGTTTTGACATAATTAAAAAATATATATTATTCAGATAAATCCGTTTCATTCTAAATATATGAATAAAATTGGAAAAGTTTTTTGTTTTTGAATAACATGATGCATTTATTTATTTATTTATTGTTTTTGTTATACCGAGTTTCATGATAGGCATCACATCAACCCGGTTTACAAATAACAAGGAGTGTAAAGCATAACGTAACGTAAAAAACAATATTTTCAATAAGAACCTTGAACTTTAAATACCGTGAATCAGAAAAAGGGAGAGGGAAAGTTACAAAAAACAAGGAAAATAAACTTGGGATGGAAGGGGAGAAATTGAACAGCACAATATTTACATTTCAGCCTATTGATACATTAGAATAGCAAGTGAAAAAATAAGACTATGAAACGGTACATAGGTAATCAAATGAATAAATATGACACAGTTGTGAATGGTAATAGTATGATAATATTCAGCAGGAATTAGTGAGAGAGGGTTTGAGGTTGGTTGATTCGTGTTTACATTCCATTATTGCATACGAGTTAGTGCTAGTGAGAGGAGGTTTTATTCAAGGCTTGGAAATGCTTTTTTGAAAAGCCAAGTTTTTAGTCTTTTCCTAAATGTTAAAGAGCATGGCTCTTGTCTCATATCAGGTGGGATCGAGTTCCAGAGAGCTGGACCTGCTGATGAGAAGGCTCTGAGACTCAAGGATTTATGTTGGTAGGTTTTGGCCTTTGGAATTTGGAGTGACTCTTTGTAGTGTTCCCTGATAGGCCTGGCGGAGGTGAATTTTTTAAGTGGTATTTGTAGGTCGAGTTGCGTGTGTTGGTTGATAGTTTTGTAAATGATGTTAATGGTTTTGTACATGATTCTATAGTGGATCGGAAGCCAATGGAGGTTTTTGAGAATAGGTGAAATGTGGTCAATTTTCCTGGAATTTGTAAGGACTCTGGCTGCAGAGTTCTGAACCATTTGTAAAGGTTTGGTGTAAGAAGCTGGGAGGCCTAATAGTAATGAGTTGCAATAATCTAGTTTGGAAAAGATTATTGCTTGCAAGATTGTTCTGAAGTCCTGAGTGTGAAACAGCGGTTTTATTCTTTTCAGGATATGTAATTTGTAGAAGCAATCTTTGGTGGTTTGGTTAATGAATGTTTTGAGGTTGAGACGATTGTCTAGGATGGCTCCTAAGTCTCTTACGTGGGTTGTTTGAAGGAGTGTGGGTGGTTTAGGAAGTGTGTTATTGTTTTCCGGTGATATGAGCAGGAATTCTGTTTTCGAAGCATTGAGTACAAGGTTTAGACTGTTGAGGAGAAGTTTAATTTCTAATAGGCAACTGTCCCAGTATTCCATTGTTTTTGAGATTGATTCTTTTATAGGGATTACGATCTGTACGTCGTCTGCAAAAAGGAAATGTTTCAGGCTTAATTTTGTAAGTAGTTGGCAGAGTGGTAGCAGGTAGACATTGAAAAGGGTGGGTGAAAGTGATGATCCTTGCGGCACTCCTCTATTAGAAGGGTGGTATTGGGATTCTTTATTATGAATTTTGACTCTGTATCCTCTGTTTTCTAGAAATGTTTTGAACCAGTTTAGTGTGGCACCTGTTAAACCAATGTTTGCCAGCTGTTTTAGAAGAAGGGCGTGGTTGACGGTGTCAAAGGCCGCCGAGAAGTCAAGGAGGATTAGTAAATATGCTTGGCCTTTATCAATACCAGAGAGTAGGTAGTCCATGAGTGAAATTAGTAGCGTTTCGGTGCTTGCGGCTTTGCGAAAACCATATTGGTTTGGGGACAGAATACTGTGGTCCTCTAGGTAGTTGGATAGTTGGGTGTTTACCAGTTTTTTCCATGATTTTAGCTATAAATGGTAGGTTGGAAATAGGGCGGAAGTTGTTGGGATCACATGCATTTAGATTTGGTTTTTTTAGCAGTGGCTTGATTGAGGCAGTTTTTAGGTCATCTGGGTAGATGCCATGTGATAAGGAGCAGTTTATAATATCTGCTAGGGTTTTTGCTATTGTGTCCGGGATAAGAAGAAGCATTTTGGTAGGGATTTGATCAAATGGGTGTGATGACGGTTTCATTCTTTTTAATACATTTTGTATCTCTGTGATTGTGATGGGTTCAAAGGCATTAAGCTGGATGTCTTTATTTTGGGGAAGATATGTGTTATCTGGAGACGTAGTGTTTGGAATCAGCTGATTAAGGAGATCCGATATTTTTTTGTTAAAATGAAGAGCCAATTCGTCTGCTTTAGTCTGGGCTTGTTCGGGTGGTATATCTGGAGTGATAGGTTTAGTGAGGCTGGAAACGAAGGCGAATAGAGCTTTTGAGTCAAAGCTGAGATGATGAACCTTTCGGGCATAGTAGTCTCTTTTGATTTTCAACGTGGTACTTTTGTAAAGATGGAGTGATCGTTTGTAATCAGAGAGTGAGGCTGGTGAAGGAGCTTTGCGCCATTTTCTTTCTTTTTGCCGAAGTAATTGTTTGAGTTTTTGTAGTTCATCATTATACCAGGGATGTCATATTTGTTTAGTTCCGACAGACTGATAAAATATAATATCAGAAAAAAAAATTTTATCAATTATTTTTTTATCAATAATTCTTGTTATCAAAAATACATGAATATATTTTAAGTAAGAAATTAATAGATTGATTGACTGATAAATATCGTTATTAAACAACGACGATATGTAATGACAGAGTTTCTAAAAGAAGGGGATATTCACTTCATTAATAGATGTGGAGGTGTGTCCTCCTATTGAGTTTTATTGATATAATATATAGCTGACCTTTATCTATTTATTGTTTTAAATAGATATATGTACATATTTGATCTTATCCGGACCATCACCTGAACATTGTTCTTTGATTAATAAGGTACTATCTTCTGATGCTGCACTGTGCTCTAGTTTTATTATTATTTTATCATTTTATTATTTTATTGACTTATATTTTCATTTTTCATTTTTTATTCCATTGTCACTGTAAGTTATTCATTTTATGTTTTCTGAAGATTTGATTTGTATCTGTCTGTGTGTTTTTAATTATTTATGTTTTAATATTTATGTTTTTAAAGTTATTTATGATTTATTAAACACTTTTATATGTTTGTAGCCCCTGAGGCAGCCACCATAGGTGGCGAAACTCGGCCAGAGTCGGGCATTTGTACAATATTTCACGTCTCCTTGATTAAAGATTGAAAAAGATCATTTTGTGGCATCCACCATTTTGTTATTTCCTCACGGCTTCACTGTTGTAGCAGGTAGCCAGGGACCAGCAGAGGTATCAGAGAGACCAAAGCAGGTCCAGACGAGGCAGGGATCCAGAGGCCTGGGCACCAAGGATAGGCCAGAAGCAAGAACAGGTGACACCCAAGCAGCAGAAGGCCAAAGTCTGACGAGGCCAAGTCCAAGAAGATACCAGAGGCGAGGTTGGGACAGGCTGAAGTCAGGGCAGGTGGCAGAGCTAGTCAAAGTACAGCGGAGCAAGAGTCAAGGATGGGAATCAGTCCTGAGCGTAGTCCAATGAAGCAAGGGTCAAAGCCAGTAATCAGTCCTGAGCGTGGTCCAACAAAGCAGGGTTCAAAGCCATTGATCAGTCCTGAGCGTGGTCCAACAAAGCAGGGGTCAAAACCAGTAATCTGTCCTGAGCGTGGTCCAACAAAGCAAGGGTTAACGCCAATAGTCAGACCAAGGCTAGGCTAGGTAGGAACCAGGAACGAAGTCAGGAACTAGGACGAGCAACAAGCACACAAGCATGAAGACCTGTTGCCAAGGCAAAGAATGAGTGGCAGGCCTTGCCTTAAGTTGCAGGGCCCGATGATGTCATCACCCGGGGCTGTGGGTAGGATTCCTGCCGCGGCTCCTTTAAAAGTAGAAGAGTCACGCATGCCTAGGAGGAAGCAGGCCGCTGGACATCAGCGTCTCCCCATGGTACATGTGGGGAGACCCACCGGGAACTGGAGGAGTCAGTAGAGGAACAGGGAGAGCTAGCGGAGTCCGCAGAGGGATAGGGAGAGACCGAGTTGACAGCGGAGGCTTGGGAGCGCAAGCAGCTGGCCACCACCACCAGAGAAGACGGGCTGGGTCTGAGAGCTGGGCATTGGAGGTGAGTAGGCCCGGGCATGGGCCTGCCGCAACCAGGACACGCAGCAGTGCAAAGTGATGCATTGAGGGAAGAGTAACCCAAATTATAGCTACACAATGCAAGGTTCCAGATTAAGAGTCACCATTCAGGAAAAGGATCTAGGTGTCATCATTGAAAATATGTTCAAATCTTCTGCTCAGTGTGCAGCAGTAGTCAAGAAAGCAAATAGAATGCAAAGGATTATTAGGAAAGGAATGGAGAATAAAATAGAGGATATCATAATGCCTCTGCATTATTCCATGGTGTGATTTCATCTTGAATTTTGTGTACAGTTCTAGTCACCACATCTCAAAAAAGATATAACAGAATTAGAAAGGGTAGAGAGAAGGGTGACCAAAATGATAAAGGAAATGGAACAATTCCCCTATGAGGAAAAGATAAAGAGGTTAGGACTCTTCAGCTTGGAAAAGAGATGGCCTAGGGGAGATATGATAGAGGTCTATAAAATAATGAGTGGAATGGAATGAGTAAATGTTGAACAGTTGTTTACTTTTTCAAAATGTACAAAGACCAAGACAATGAAGTTATTAGGTAATACATTTAAAACTAATAAGAGAAAATATTTTTTTCCTCAATGCATAATTAAGCTCTGGAATTCATTGCCAGAGGATGTGGTGAAAGCTATTAAGTAGCTGTGTTTAAAAAGGGTTTGACCAGTTCCTGGAGGCAAAGTCCATAAACCATTATTAAAGGTAGAGTTGCAGAAATCCACTGCTTATTCTTGGGATAAGAACTTGGAATCTATCTACCCCTTGAGATCCAGCCAGGTACTTGTGACCTGGATTGACCACTGTTTGCCAGTTTGTGAAGTCTTATATTCTTATTTTCTTATGCTCCCTGGGGAAACCCATTCTTTAACAAAGTTGTAAACTGAGGTACAAAATAAGAGGACTCAGAATTCTGGCTAACCTTCCAGATGTTAGTTTAGTGTAAAAGTTGGATTGGAGAAAGGGTATGGAGGGAAAGGAATGTAATTATTATGTTTGCAGAGCATTGTGATATCATAGTTAAATCCTGATTATGTAAGCCCATGAATATCTAAGATTATTCAGATTTGACCATGTAACTGCTTCACATCCTTTGTATATAGTTCTGCTGGCTGAGGTTATCCAGGTATAACCCGTGCACTTCTCAGGTTACTAGTAAGCCCTGGGTTAGCGCAGTGTCAGTTAGCTAGAGTAAGATGGATTAATTCAAAAGTAGCCCCTCCTTCTGTGGGATCTGGAATGGCCAGCCCATTTGAAAAGGTACATAACCGCGCCCTTGCTACAACTTAGGAGGTGGTCCTTTGAGTTGTGAACAGTGTTCAGAGGTAGAGAGGAGCTTAGGTTTTGTTATTTTACAGGCCTAGCTAGTTTAGCCAAGCAAGCCCTGTTTGATAGTCCTGGCCAGGATCAGGAGGTTTTCTGCTCAGCCAATACACAACCTGTCTGGTGAGAGATCCTTCTGAGTGCATTTTTTGGAATTTAGGTTTTTAAGTGGTAAGGTTCTTACTGGAGCCTGTACACTACCTAGGCTCAGGGATTGGGGAACCCTGGGTCTGGGGCTGTGCAGGTTAGGGAAGACCTGCCTCCCAGTGCCTCAGTGAGGAAGGGGGTGCAGTGACCTGTTGTGAGCCACCCCGGAGTTATCTTCAGTTATGTAAGCCTAATTTCAAGGTTCAGATTGGAAGTTCTGACTGCCCTTCCTTTCTGCTGGGAGCATTGATATTCCTGCTCCAAGGGATCTTCCCCATCAGGGACTCAAAGGAAAGAACAAGGACTGCAGGAGAGCTAAGATGGCCGCCGACAGAGACACATGCTAAGAAGGACTCTCTGTTCTCTGATACCTAAATACAATTTACCTTGAATTTCTTAAACGGATTATGCCGCACAGAAAGAGGAAGACTAAGGTAAGGGAGATATCTAATTCATCTCCCTTGCCTACAACAGCGCAGCCACGGATTTCCTCCTTCTTTCCATCGACAGCTGGGATGACACCGGAGGAGAGGGCTGCTGCGGAGGCCGAATCAGAGCGGGAGATGGCACTGCTGGCCGAGGCAATATCATTGAGCCCCAGCGCTCGTAGTACTCCCTCTCTGCCACAACAAGTAAGTCCTGTGGGACTCGGAGGAACCCCCGCGATAGCTGGGGGTTCTGGAGAATTATTTCAATTATCTTTGGAAGGATTGAGGAGAGGAGACCAGGCTGTGGGAAGAGAAGGGGAGCCCAGATTTAATTTTGCCTCAGAAGCCGACAGAGATCACCCTTAGCTCACCATGGTCAGCAATTAAATCCTTAGAAGTGGCGATCATGGATTTGACTCATTCTACATTGAATTTCCAACGGCGCTTATCAAATCTGGAGAATTCAGTTTCTACAAATAAAATCAATATGGAAAAATGTGAAAAACGCTTAGAAAAAGTAGAAACATTTCAACAAAGATTTGCAAAATCAGATTTACTAAATGAAAAAAAACTGGAATTCATGGAGAACTCTATGAAATATCTTAATTTGCGGGTTTTGAATTTTCCTCAGCAAAGAACAATTCCAGCAAAAGAAATGTTTAAAGAATATTTGTTACAGATTTTGAAAATGCCTTTGGAATCATTACCTGCTTTTGCTAAGGTGTACTATCTACCATCAAGACCTAGACCGGATAATTTAGAAGGAAATGTGATGGCTGAAAGATCATTGAATTTGACTGAGATAATAGAAACATCAATAGATACTGACGGGTAGATTTTAAAAAATTGCTCGTTCGCGTACTTTTGTTTGCGCACCAGGCGCAAACAAAAGTACGCTGGATTTTATAAGATACGCGTGTAGCCGCGCGTATCTTATAAAATCCAGGATCAGCGCGCGCAAGGCTGCCGATTTTGGGCAGCCTGCGCGCGCCAAGCTGCGCAGCCTGCCTCCGTTCCCTCCGAGGCCGCTCCGAAATCGGAGCGGCCTTGGAGGGAACTTACTTTCGCCCTCCCCTCACCTTCCCCTCCCTTCCCCTACCTAACCCACCCCCCCGGCCCTATCTAAAACCCCCCCCCCCTACCTTTATCCATGGATTTACGCCTGCCGGAGGCAGATGTAAATCCGCGCGTGCCAGCGGGCTGCTGGCGCGCCGAGACCCGACCCGGGGGCTGTTCCGGAGGGCGCGGCCACGCCCCCGGAACGCCCCCGGGCCGGCGCCATGCCCCGGGCCCGCCCCCAAACACGGCGTCACTCAGCGACGCCCCGACACGCCCCTTTTCAGAAACCCCAGGACTTACACGAGTCCCGGGGCTCTGCGCGCGCCGGCGGCCTATGCAAAATAGGTGCGCCGGCGCGGGAGGGCCCTGCTCGCGTAAATCCGGCTGGATTTACGCGAGCAGGGGGTTTAAAATCCGCCCCTGAGATATCAATAAGAGCCACTTTATTTGTTACGTTTGTATTCTCATCAGAACAAGATGCTATTCTACTTCTTTTCCTTAGATACCGTTTGGATAAGTATCATGGACAAAAAATTTGGATATACCCAGACTTGGCAAGAGCTACGCAAATTAGGAGGAAGAACTTCCTGAGATTGAGACCGAATGTTGAAGCTATAGGGGCTAGATTCCTGCTGAAATTTCCTTGTAGATGTGAAATAAATTATTTAGATTACAAATATATTTTCTTTGAGATTTCATAGCTCCAGGTATTTTTGCACTCTCATACCCCAGTGTCCACAGAAAATGGCTAGGAAAATTGCAGTGTAACCAGTTGTAGTCTCTGTTTACTAATGATATATGGGATTAATGATCCCTTAATTTCCTATTTACTGCTCAATGAAATTAGCTGTCCCGGAATTTCCTGTCAGGAAGTATTGCAAAATATCTGTATACTATTATAATTTGTTATCATAAATTTCTGAAATGCATAAATTAAAAATTAAAAAAAAAAAGAACAAGGACTGCATAAGAACAGAGAAGGTTTAAATCATCTAACAGTGAATAAAGGCAAAGCCTAACATCCATGAAGCTACTCATTCGGTGCTTCTGTGACTCCTGGGGAGAAAGAGAAGTTTTAACTTTCTGTGCCTTAGTATTCTGGCCATCTGGAAGAGGTGTTCTGCCCATCCAAAGGACACCCCACCCACCTGGAACTCTGTTTTTCCAAAAACCTGGCAGATGGTGGTTCCCTGGACATTGGCAACACATATTCCTGCACAGATTTAGGAAACTCCTGTAAAGAATATATTTAGTGGTGCTGTGGATCAGTATTGTGCCATCTTACAACCATTTGGAACAGTAAAGATTTATTTAGACACTAGCACGGAGTCTCCTTTGATTTCTTTGGAACACAGCATACAGAGTATCAAAATTTCCCTAATCCAGGGGATTCCAGGAGGAAAGTTAGTCACCCTGCACTGGGAACCGAGAGGACTCCTTTTATCCTGCAGTCAAAAGAGCTTACACCTTGGGAAGAAAGGGAGGTTGGAAAATTAGCCTGGGTTCCTGCCCCCAAGAACTTCTAAATTCTTTTATGGCCCTATTGGAGTGCAATCTGCATCCAGGGATGGGGATACACAGAAATAAAATTCATTGTTTAAACTTGCAACAATGAGTCCAATACACTTTATTTAGCTAGCACTAGAAGGAAGCAGGTTCCAGAGCCTGCCAATCTGCCCTGTTCAGTCAGAAAAAGGGAGATGCTCAGGCTGTCATTACACAGTCCACTTCACCATTTGCATGAACATTTTTTAGATCCTACAAATAAAGATGAAAGGGATGACCCTTAAGCAAATCGGGAAACCGATTCCATCATTACATTTGGAAGATCAGCAGTAGTTGGAACACCCAGCCAGAGTTTCCTGTCTGCTTGCACTTGCACCCATCCTCAGCTTGCACATAGTGAGAGAACAGCCACAGCCAGAATCACCGTCTGCACCTTGGGCCCTGGAGGTCTGTCCTCCCCACTATCAGAGAACCCAAGGACTTGAGCCCAGTACTGACTGTGATGCCATTCTTCTTGGACTAGACAATGGGCTACATGGCTATTCCATCTGCATCCCCTCTGGGGAAAGTTGAGAAGAAAAGCAGATTCTTTCATGCTGAAAAATAATACTATTTAGTCATTGTGTTAACTCTTTCAAAAAAGAACACTCAGTTTGCCTCTTCTGTTAAAACTGTCTAGAGTACCTGAAGGTCATTTCTCAAAATATTCTCTACATCAGACCTTCCTTCAAACATTTTTCTATGTCACCAAACCAATAAAACATTAGAAGTTGCCACACTGGGTTAGACCAAGGGTCCATCAAGCCCAGCAGCCTGTTTCCATCAGTGGCCAACCCAGGCTACAAATACCTGGCAAGTATCCAAATTCTAAGAAGATCCCATGCTACTAATACCAGTAATAGCAGTGGCTATTCCCTAAGTCAACTTGATTAATAGCAATTTATAGCCTTCTCCTTCAGGAACTTGTCCAAACTTTTTTTATGTTTAAATTTATTGCATTAATTTTTAACAACATATACAACTCTTCAAAACACAATTACATGAAGATTATTGGGCACTGGTTGTCTCTTTAAAATGATCCATATCTTTAACAATAAAACTGCCTATGTTCATGCAATCCCTCCCTCTCCTGCCCTCCCTTCGCTCTTAAACCTAGCTATGCTATCTTTACCACATTTTCTGGCAATGAATTCCAGAGCAAACTGAGTGAAAAGGATTTTTTTCCCATTTGTTTTAAATGTACTACTTGCTAACTTCATAGAGTGCCCCTAGTCCTTGTATTATCTGGAAGATTAAATAATCTATTTACATTTACCTGTTCAGTCTTCTTATGATTTTGTAGACATCTATCATATCACCCTCAGTCGTCTCTTTCTCCAAGCTGAACTGCCATAACCTCTTTAGCCTTTTCTGATAGGGAAGCTTTCCATCCCCTTTATCATTTTGGTAGCCCTTCTCTGTACCTTCTCAAGTGCAACTATATCTTTTTTTGAGATGCGGCGACCAGAATTGTACACAGTACTCAAGGTGTAGTCTCACCATGGAGCGATATAGAGGCATTATGACATTCTCTGTTTTATTCATGATTCCTTTCCTAATAATTCCTAACATTCTGTTTGCTTTTTTTACCACACAGTACACTGAGCCAAAGATTTCAATGTATTGTCCATTATTATGCTTAGATTCTTTTCCTGGGTAGTAACTTTTAATATGGAACCTAAGATTGTTAATTACAGCATGAGTTATTTTTCCCTTGTCCACATTAAATTTCATCAGCTATTTGGATGCCCTTTCTTCTAGGATGGCAAGGTCCTCCTGCAATTTATCATAATCTCTGAATTAATCCGAATAATTTTGTGTCATCTGCAAATTTGATCACCTCACTCATTGTTCCCCTATCCAGATCATTTATAAATATGTTAGGAAGTGCTAGAATATGTACAGATCCCAGAAGCACTCCACCTTTTTCTACTGAGAAATTGACCATTTAATCCTACTCTCTGTTTCCTGTCTTTTAACCAGTTTGTAATCCAGAGGACATTGCCTTCTATCCCATGACTTTTTAACTTTCTTAGGAGCCTCTCATGAGGGACTTTGTCAAACGCCTTCTGAAAATCCAAATACCCCATATCTAATAGCTCACCTTTATCCACATGTCTATTAACTCCTTCAAAAAAATGTAGCAATATTTTCCCCTATAAACTACAACTTTCTTCTCCAAGCTTGTTTTTCTCTCACCTCTGTGTGTGTCTCTTATTGTCTTGCACAACGTCTGGCTTCCTTCTTAGTTTCTTTTTGCTTCCTGCCACTCAACCTCTCTTTATCCTTTACTGTTCTTCCCTCAAGTTGTTTCCTTTCACCTCTACCCAGTGCTTTTCCCCAACTCAGTCTCCTATTCATTTTATCTTTAACTTATCCCCTCCCCAACATAGCCTCCCTTCCTTTCCAACTCTAACTTGTCCCTTCTTGAACCCAACCTTCCTTCTTTTCAACCCACCCTATCTTTTTTTTTCCTAGTTCAGCCTCTCCTCCTTGGGGAAGCTTTGGATGGGGGACACCGAGATACGTACACGATGTCCTGGAAGCAGTGTGCAGCTGTAAGAATCCACCAGGCATTCAGGATGGAACCTCCACAGAAATGTTGATTATGAAGCTGGAGACTGACGGTCCACGGCCACTCCCCAGGAAGGGCATCTCTGCTGCTGAAGATCTGGGAATGGAGAAACTTGCGGCTGCTGTTCAAGGAAGATCCATCATAGTTCACACGAAATCCACAGTCTGAAAGGGAGGTGTCTCAATTCAATGTCTCCTCTGTGATTCTGAATGTTTTCTCCTTTCCCTCAGACTCTCCCTCCCTCTTTCTCACCCACCACCTAAGTCCAGTTTGTTGTCTAACTCCAGTATGTCCCATTCTTATTCTAAGCAGCCTCTTGTTTATCATCTGGCTCCAGGACATCAGGGGCAGGCTGAGCCAGCATTGGTATTACCCTCTAGCCCAACCTCTTCTCTCTCATGCTCTTCCTGTCTCAACCTCTTCTGTTCCTCACTCCTTTTGCCCCCATTTCTCTCCCTTTATCCTCTTCCCTCTTTTAAGCCATATAATTGTGTGTGACATTGTATGACATAACCATACAGAAATTTCTGTGAGTGTTCTGATAATGTCAGCAGCCATATGCCAATATTCCATCTCAGCTGACATAATTACTTCAGGGACAATACCAGCAATTACTGTACTGAGAATGTAGGATCAAGAAATGTGTAAGAACATTAAAATTTTATAATATCTAATACGCACCTCTTTGGCAGGTCCTGATGATCAAGGGCAGAAGACACAACCATGCTTTCATCAAATATTTCACAGTACACATCCCTAGGAACTTTGAAAAGGCCCATTAACCCCAGACACAGTTCATGAGTGGACAAGAGATTGTCTGGCACCAAGAACACAGTCCAGGGACTGGCTAGAGAGTAGAAGGTGAACAGCAACTCAAAGATTTATGACATCATAAAGAAATGAGTACTAACATTCTGATGGCTCAGCTCAGTCAATCTTGACAATAAAATCCAATTGCAATGCATGCTGGGCCTTGTAATCCTTTTTTTTTTTTTAAGATAAACCAAAATTACATAGTAATACTTAGAGGGTCATTTTTAAAGGGTCTCCTTCAGTGAAGTTGAGCTTTTCGCTAAGAAATGGCCCTTCTGAAAAATGCATCACTGATATGCATAGAAACATAAAACATGATAGCAGAAAAATAATATATGGTGCATCTTAAAGATCCCTTGTACTTAACCCATACTTTCTTGAATTCAGATACTGTCTTTGTCTCCACCACCTCCACTGGGCTGCCATTCCATGCATCCACTATTCTCTCTATAAAGAAATATTTCCCAAGAGTTCACTTTCTTTTACCCTTATCCCATGATAGATCATCTTTTCTATTCATCTAGATCATCTTTTCTGTTGAAAGAGGCTCACCTCCTGTGTATAGAAACCTTTGAGATATTTAAATGTCTTTATCATATCTCCCCTATCTTGCCTTTCTCCTAGGGTGTACCCTAGGGTCTGTCCTCATATGCTGAGGAAAGAAAACCACAAATCTTTTTTTTTTTTTTAATTATTTATTTAATGATTTTCCAAGAATAGAATAGAAAATACCTGAAACATCTGAATATCACTACAGAGTTTCTATAATGGGTATATAATCCCAGGAGGCCATTCATCGCATGTAGTGATCGTATAACGTTCAGATGACTATCCTCCCCACCTTCTTTCCTTCCCTCCCAACTCCCCCCCCCCCCCCCCCCCATGCGCTGACCATGAGAGTCAACGTTTAGATTTTGCCATTGAATTTATCAGTCAGGGCGACAAATCTTGTAAGATGCCTGTGCCAGCAGGAAGGGCAAAGCTCTTAGCCTGCATGTGTAGCAGTACTCTACTAATCTTTTTAGCAGCCACTCTCTGGACCAGCTCCATTCTGTTTATATCCTCTCCAAATGAGGTCTCACCAGAGACTTATATGGGGGTAATATTACCTGCCTTTTTCTGCTGACCATTCCTCTCCCTAGGCAAAAAAACAACAAAGGGACTACCGTACACCATGGAAGATTTTATTAGAGGTGCCCGACTCGAACTGAGTTTCACCAACAAGGCTGCATCAGGGGCTAAAAAAGTTAAAAAACAATCAATATTTTTTATATAAAAGGATTATTAAAACACTTCTGGTAACCCAAAATCTATATCATAAAAAACACTTTTTGCAAAAAGCATAAAGAAATACTTATTTCTATATTAAGCATTTTTCATAAAATGAACCATCATAAAAATGTAAAAGCATCCATTCATGACATGCATAACCAAACATTTTTATATTATCTAGCAAAATCTTAAAGATGTGCTTATCAATTTCTCATACATATGCAAACCAGCAAATCGTATATAATGGTAAAAAAGCGGAAATAATTACCTTTATGCTGTAAACATACTCTCACCACAGTAAGAGTCAATATATCAATCTGTGTATTGATTGTTGCAATAAAACTAAACAAAAAACACAATTTAATGTTTTCGGACATTTCTCTCAAATCTTGCATTTTCACCTCAGAGATTGTGCAAAATGCTTGAAAACTTGGTTCTAACATCATTTCAGAGTGAAAAAAGAGTTTTCGGACATATCTCTCAAATCTTGCATTTTCACCTCAGACATTGTGCAGAATGCTTGAAAACCTGGTTCTAACATCATTTCAGAGTGAAAAAAGAGTTTTCGGACATTTCTCTTAAAACTTGCATTTTCACCTCAGAGATTGTGCAGAATCCTTGAAAACCTGGTTCTAACATCATTTCAGAGTGAAAAAAGAGTTTTCGGACAATACTCTTAAATCTTGCATTTTCACCTCATAGATTGTGCAAAATGCTTGAAAACTCGGTTCTAACATCATTTCAGAGTGAAAAAAGAGTTTTCGGACAATACTCTTAAATCTTTCATTTTCACCTCAGAGATTGTGCAGAATGCTTGAAAACCTGGTTCTAACATCATTTCAGAGTGAAAAAAGAGTTTTCGGACAATACTCTTAAATCTTGCATTTTCACCTCAGAGATTGTGCAGAATGCTTGAAAACCTGGTTCTAACATCATTTCAGAGTGAAAAAAGAGTTTTCGGACATTTCTCTTAAACTTGCATTTTCACCTCAGAGATTGGGCAGAATGCTTGAAAACCTGGTTCTAACATCATTTCAGTGTGAAAAAAGAGTTTTCAGACATTTCTCTTAAATCTTGTATTTTCACCTCAGAGATTGTGCAGAATGCTTGAAAACCTGGTTCTAACATCATTTCAGTGTGAAAAAAGAGTTTTCAGACATTTCTCTTAAATCTTGTATTTTCACCTCAGAGATTGTGCAGAATGCTTGAAAACTCGGTTCTAACATCATTTCAGAGTGAAAAAAGAGTTTTCGGACATATCTCTCAAATCTTGCATTTTCACCTCAGAGATTGTGCAAAATGCTTAAAAACTCGGTTCTAACATCATTTCAGAGTGAAAAAAGAGTTTTCGGACAATACTCTTAAATCTTGTATTTTCACCTCAGAGATTGTGCAAAATGCTTGAAAACTCGGTTCTAACATCATTTCAGAGTGAAAAAAGAGTTTTCGGACAATACTCTTAAATCATTCATTTTCACCTCAGAGATTGTGCAGAATGCTTGAAAACCTGGTTCTAACATCATTTCAGAGTGAAAAAAGAGTTTTCAGACAATACTCTTAAATCTTTCATTTTCACATCAGAGATTGTGCAGAATGCTTGAAAACCTGGTTCTAACATCATTTCAGAGTGAAAAAAGAGTTTTGGGACATTTCTCTTAAAACTTGCATTTTCACCTCAGAGATTGTGCAGAATGCTTGAAAACCTGGTTCTAACATCATTTCAGAGTGAAAAAAGAGTTTTCGGACATTTCTCTTAAATCTTGTATTTTCACATCAGAGATTTTGCAGAATGCTTGAAAACCTGGTTCTAACATCATTGCAGAGTGAAAAAAGAGTTTTCGGACAATACTCTTAAATCTTTCATTTTCACCTCAGAGATTGTGCTGAATGCTTGAAAACCTGGTTCTAACATCATTTCAGAGTGAAAAAAGAGTTTTCGGACAATTCTCTTCAATCTTGCATTTTCACCTCAGAGATTGTGCAGAATGCTTGAAAACCTGGTTCTAACATCATTTCAGAGTGAAAAAAGAGTTTTCAGACATTTCTCTTAAAACTTGCATTTTCACCTCAGAGATTGTGCAGAATGCTTGAAAACCTGGTTCTAACATCATTTAAGTGTGAAAAAAGAGTTTTCAGACATTTCTCTTAAATCTTGTATTTTCACCTCAGAGATTGTGCAGAATGCTTGAAAACCCGGTTCTAACATCATTTCAGAGTGAAAAAAGAGTTCTCGGACAATACTCTTAAATCTTGTATTTTCACCTCAGAGATTGTGCAAAATGCTTGAAAACTCGGTTCTAACATCATTTCAGAGTGAAAAAAGACTTTTCGGACAATACTCTTAAATCTTTCATTTTTCTCCTCAGAGATTGTGCAGAATGCTTGAAAACCTGGTTCTAACATCATTTTAGAGTGAAAAAAGAGTTTTCGGACAATACTCTTAAATCTTTCATTTTCACCTCAGAGATTGTGCAGAATGCTTGAAAACCTGGTTCTAACATCATTTCAGAGTGAAAAAAGAGTTTTCGGACATTTCTCTTAAAACTTGCATTTTCACCTCAGAGATTGGGCAGAATGCTTGAAAACCTGGTTCTAACATCATTTCAGTGTGAAAAAAGAGTTTTCGGACATTTCTCTTAAATCTTGCATTTTCACCTCAGAGATTGGGCAGAATGCTTGAAAACCTGGTTCTAACATCATTTCAGTGTGAAAAAAGAGTTTTCAGACATTTCTCTTAAATCTTGTATTTTCACCTCAGAGATTGTGCAGAATGCTTGAAAACCCTGGTTCTAACATCATTTCAGAGTGAAAAAAGAGTTTTCGGACAAAACTCTTAAATCTTGCATTTTCACCTCAGAGATTGTGCAGAATGCTTGAAAACCTGGTTCCTAACATCATTTCAGAGTGAAAAAAGAGATTTTCGGACAAATCTCTTAAATCTTGCATTTTCACCTCAGAGATTGTGCAGAATACTTGAAAACCTGGTTCTAACATCATTTCAGAGTGAAAAAAGAGTTTTCGGACAATACTCTTAAATCTTGTATGTTCACCTCAGAGATTGTGCAAAATGCTTGAAAACCTGGTTCTAACATCATTTCAGAGTGAAAAAAGAGTTTTCGGACAAAACTCTTATATCTTGCATTTTCACCTCAGAGATTGTGCAGAATGCTTGAAAACCCTGGTTCTAACATCATTTCAGAGTGAAAAAAGAGTTTTCGGACAATACTCTTAAATCTTCATTTTCACCTCAGAGATTGTGCAGAATGCTTGAAAACCTGGTTCTAACATCATTTCAGAGTGAAAAAAGAGTTTTCAGACATTTCTCTTAAAACTTGCATTTTCACCTCAGAGATTGTGCAGAATGCTTGAAAACCTGGTTCTAACATCATTTCAGAGTGAAAAAAGAGTTTTTAGACATTTCTCTTAAATCTTGCATTTTCACCTCAGAGATTGGGCAGAATGCTTGAAAACCTGGTTCTAACATCATTTCAGTGTGAAAAAAGAGTTTTCAGACATTTCTCTTAAATCTTGTATTTTCACCTCAGAGATTGTGCAGAATGCTTGAAAACCCGGTTCTAACATCATTTCAGAGTGAAAAAAGAGTTTTCGGACAATACTCTTAAACCTTGCATTTTCACCTCAGAGATTGTGCAGAATGCTTGAAAACCTGGTTCCAACATCATTTCAGAGTGAAAAAAGAGATTTCGGACATATCTCTCAAATCTTGCATTTTCACCTCAGAGATTGTGCAAAATGCTTGAAAAATCGGTTCTAACATCATTTCAGAGTGAAAAAAGAGTTTTCGGACAATACTCTTAAATCTTGTATTTTCACCTCAGAGATTGTGCAAAATGCTTGAAAACTCGGTTCTAACATCATTTCAGAGTGAAAAAAGAGTTTTCGGACAATACTCTTAAATCATTCATTTTCACCTCAGAGATTGTGCAGAATGCTTGAAAACCTGGTTCTACCATCATTTCAGAGTGAAAAAAGAGTTTTCGGACAATACTCTTAAATCTTGTATTTTCACCTCAGAGATTGTGCAGAATGCTTGAAAACCTGGTTCTAACATCATTTCAGAGTGAAAAAACAGTTTTCGGACAAAACTCTTAAATCTTGCATTTTCACCTCAGAGATTGGGCAGAATGATTGAAAACCTGGTTCTAACATCATTTCAGAGTGAAAAAAGAGTTTTCGGACAAAACTCTTAAATCTTGTATTTTCACCTCAGAGATTGTGCAGAATGCTTGAAAACCTGGTTCTAACATCATTTCAGAGTGAAAAAAGAGTTTTCGGACAATACTCTTAAATCTTGTATTTTCACCTCAGAGATTGTGCAAAATGCTTGAAAACTCGGTTCTAACATCATTTCAGAGTGAAAAAAGACTTTTCGGACAATACTCTTAAATCTTTCATTTTTCTCCTCAGAGATTGTGCAGAATGCTTGAAAACCTGGTTCTAACATCATTTTAGAGTGAAAAAAGAGTTTTCGGACAATACTCTTAAATCCTTCATTTTCACCTCAGAGATTGTGCAGAATGCTTGAAAACCTGGTTCTAACATCATTTCAGAGTGAAAAAAGAGTTTTCAGACATTTCTCTTAAAACTTGCATTTTCACCTCAGAGATTGTGCAGAATGCTTGAAAACCTGGTTCTAACATCATTTCAGAGTGAAAAAAGAGTTTTCAGACATTTCTCTTAAATCTTTCATTTTCACCTCAGAGATTGTGCAGAATGCTTGAAAACCTGGTTCTAACATCATTTCAGAGTGAAAAAAGAGTTTTCGGACATATCTCTCAAATCTTGCATTTTCACCTCAGAGATTGTGCAGAATGCTTAAAAACTCGGTTCTAACATCATTTCAGAGTGAAAAAAGAGTTTTCGGACAATACTCTTAAATCTTGTATTTTCACCTCAGAGATTGTGCAAAATGCTTGAAAACCTGGTTCTAACATCATTTCAGAGTGAAAAAAGAGTTTTCAGACAATACTCTTAAATCTTGTATTTTCACCTCAGAGATTGTGCAGAATGCTTGAAAACCTGGTTCTAACATCATTTCAGAGTGAAAAAAGAGTTTTCGGACAAAACTCTTAAATCTTGCATTTTCACCTCAGAGATTGTGCAGAATGCTTGAAAACCTGGTTCTAACATCATTTCAGAGTGAAAAAAGAGTTTTCGGACAAAACTCTTAAATCTTGCATTTTCACCTCAGAGATTGTGCAGAATGCTTGAAAACCTGGTTCTAACATCATTTCAGAGTGAAAAAAGAGTTTTCGGGCAAAACTCTTAAATCTTGCATTTTCTGCTTGAAAACCTGGTTCTAACATCATTTCAGAGTGAAAAAAGAGTTTTCGGACAAAACTCTTAAATCTTGTATTTTCCACCTCAGAGATTGTGCAGAATGCTTGAAAACCTGGTTCTAACATCATTTCAGAGTGAAAAAAGAGTTTTCGGACAAAACTCTTAAATCTTGCATTTTCACCTCAGAGATTGTGCAGAATGCTTGAAAACCTGGTTCTAACATCATTTCAGAGTGAAAAAAGAGTTTTCGGACAAAACTCTTAAATCTTGCATTTTCACCTCAGAGATTGTGCAGAATGCTTGAAAACCTGGTTCTAACATCATTTCAGAGTGAAAAAAGAGTTTGAAAACCTGGTTCTAACATCATTTCAGAGTGAAAAAAGAGTTTTCGGACAAAACTCTTAAATCTTGTATTTTCACCTCAGAGATTGTGCAGAATGCTTGAAAACCTGGTTCTAACATCATTTCAGAGTGAAAAAAGAGTTTTCGGACAAAACTCTTAAATCTTGCATTTTCACCTCAGAGATTGTGCAGAATGCTTGAAAACCTGGTTCTAACATCATTTCAGAGTGAAAAAAGAGTTTTCGGACAAAACTCTTAAATCTTGCATTTTCACCTCAGAGATTGTGCAGAATGCTTGAAAACCTGGTTCTAACATCATTTCAGAGTGAAAAAAGAGTTTTCGGACAAAACTCTTAAATCTTGCATTTTCACCTCAGAGATTGTGCAGAATGCTTGAAAACCTGGTTCTAACATCATTTCAGAGTGAAAAAAGAGTTTTCGGACAAAACTCTTAAATCTTGTATTTTCACCTCAGAGATTGTGCAGAATGCTTGAAAACCTGGTTCTAACATCATTTCAGAGTGAAAAAAGAGTTTTCGGACAAAACTCTTAAATCTTGCATTTTCACCTCAGAGATTGTGCAGAATGCTTGAAAACCTGGTTCTAACATCATTTCAGAGTGAAAAAAGAGTTTTCGGACAAACTCTTA